>NC_134844.1:35345170-35661187 GCF_965363235.1 Mytilus galloprovincialis | reverse complement strand
ATTATATAGGTTCAAACGTTGTGTATCAATATATTTTCTATACAGTTCTCTCTTTATTTGTCTGTGTTTATTAATGATCCTTTTGATCGTATGACTCGTGACATGACACGTTATTTGTGCATATATATATCTATCGGATTTTTTTGCTTTGGTCGTTTTTTGATGCAGATGTATCCAGGTAACGACTCGGAGACACATTCCGACTGGCCACGTTATTACCGGTGACCTCACCATTGTTAATAACACTTCTCTACGATATGTGTTATCAAAAGGTCCGAAATATTGTGAGCCTAAATCCATCAATTGGAAATACAACTTTAAAATTTTGATGGATTCAGTCGAAAATTGTGCCAGGCAATGGGATAATCGCGAGAAGGAAGACGTAGACACTCTTTCAGAATGGATTAAGGCAGTGAGGTCGTTGATACAAATCAGATATAAGAAACTGAATGGGTCTATCAATGCCCATGCTACGTCAATCTTTAAAGACCCAAATGTTGCAAAACATTTAACCTACCACCATGACAAATATGTTGTTGTCAAAAGCCCCAAACAACTTCGCTTTTGTTTGTAAAACTCATTACACTAACTGCTTGATAAACGAATTAGGTATTGACAATTCGCTTGGAAACTCAAAATATAAATCTGCCTGCTGGATCCCGACTATTGTAAAGTAAACTAATTATATATCTTTGGATTGCTCATTTAATTTTATCAAAACAACAGAACTGTAAAAACTGTCGTACAAATGGGAGGTAAAGCTAACTATCAAACCAGGTTCACCCCACCATTATCGGAACTGTACAAAGTCAGGAACATGACAGTTGTTTCCAATTCGTTCCGAAGATTTCTTTTTATCAGTTTAATCTGTTACATTTAATATAACCTTGGAGTTGATTGTGTTTGTTCATATTTTTTGAAACGCACAGATAGTTTGTTTGATAACTTTTCTTTTCAGAAAAATTGCAGTAAGAAATTAAAAGCTAGTACTATATTTTCCCTAATCCTTTTTTTTTTTTTTGAGAACTCCTACCAATATTTTACAACTATGAGCATTCAAATTATTGAAAATACCACCACATGTTTTTTTGAATAATACGCAATTGAGATCATGTAGCTCCAATCATCAAAATACAAAAAGTAAAAAATCGCAAAAACAACACGGAGCCTAGTAGGCTCACACCGAACATCAAGCTATAAAGAGCCCAACATTGCTCACACATTGTCGTCAATGCTGAAGAATTATATACGAATGTCATACACGTAAGAGATTTAGCTAGCTTTAAAGCACGGTCTAATCCACCATTTTCTACATGAGGAAATGCCTGTTCGAAATCAGATATCATACCAACGGACTTCACTATCTTTGATGCTTCACTAAACTGAAGTTAATTGAAAAAAGTCGTCAAAGCATTAGGACAAGAACAAACAAACCACAATTGATATTGATATTGAAAGTTTATCTGTATCAAAGTCATACATAACAGTCAATTCTATCATGACGTGCTTCTTTCGCTTTGTAAACAACACTGTGATAAAATTCTCGATATATCTATACTTAGCACAGACGCAGAGATACACATCATAATGGATGTTACAATGAATCTCCAATGTAAATCCCCATGTATTAGAACCTATTTGCAATCACTTTGCCGAATTTATTGTTATAAAAATTGCTTTTAAAATAAGACTAAAAACTTTTATTCTTATTTGGAGGCATAATAAAAAGAATTAATGATCAAGAGTACGGAGAAATCAACCAAATCAAAATAAAATAAAATTCTGCAAAAGTCTATTAATATATCTTTATTGTCAGACCACCAATTCATCCATGTTAGAACATATGTAAGAGTAGTCCCTCTATGACAATAAAAAAATACTTTTGATGTCATTGTTTACTTCAACTAAATGAAACCTTTAGTGAAAGAGAAATATCATTTTACATTAATACCATGATACGCCCTTTCATGCCAAAATTGTTTGTCGTTAATAGTTGGGTTGCCTTCTATTATCGTTTTGACATTTGTTGATATTTGGGTAACATAAATATGATTACATAGGATCATACTTAAAAAGTATGTTCATATAAAAAAGGAAGATGTGATATGATTGCCAATGAGACAACTATTAACAAGAGACCAAAATGACACAGAAATTAACAACCATGGGTCATCTTACGACCCTCAACAATGAGCAAAGCCCATACCGCACAGTCAGCTATAAAAGGCCCCGAAATGAAAATATTAAACAATTCAAACGAGAAAACTAACGGCCTAAGTTATGTACAAACAATGAACGAAAAACAAATATGTAACGCATAAACAAACGACAACCACTGAATTACAGGCTCATGACTTGGGACAGACACATACATAGAGAATGTGGAGGGGTTGAACATGTTAGCGTACACGTGAATAGAAAAAGAAATGAACGATAATTGTTTTTTCAACAAAAACGACTTGGGAAAAGATAGCTCTTTCTTTATTTAACTACTAGAATATGCAAGCATTTAACGCCTTACATGTCTAAAATGCAAACACAAATTGTGTTTGTTCTCATTGAGTTCTGTTAGTAGTTCATTATCTACCCTGTCAGTTTTTCATATCTCGGTATGTTCGACACCGCTATATAAAAGGATTGCTAGTTTTTTCGGACAAATATCACCGGTTTTTTTATTCGGGTGTTACTAAAAGTAATGATATAACGGAGGATGCTTTTAGTGACGATTTACTTGTATTTTGTCATCTGCCTTCTTCTTTGTGTGTATGTACTAATGTTCAAATATATAATACTAAAGTAACGAGGTCAAATTTTGAGGTTAAAAACGACAAATCAAAGAATAGAAATTTATATTTAACTTAAATAAAATAATGGTGTCAATAAAATTTGACCATTCCAGACCCTTTTGTGTTCCACATAATTGATATAAAAATACAGATCCTAGTGTTGACAGTGGGTTACTTGCCAATATTTTTTTTATACCCCTTCCAAATTTATTTCTCCATGTTTTATGCCTCAAATGGCAAGTAGGGAGGTGAAATTACACTGTAAAAAAATTGGGTCCAGAATTATAAAGGAAAGTAGTGATTTGGTCCAGTTGAAAAAGGTTAAAAACTAGCACTTCGGAAGTTGTCAAAAGATTCCAAGACGCCCTAAACATAAAATTGTCCATATTTTGAGTTAGAGCCGATTAAGTTTTCTATAATTTTGATATAATTTGTCCCAAAAGTAGTACAACACACTGTAATAATTTCATTCAGAAAGCCAGGTGGGATTTTTTTAATTTTCATTTATGTTCTAAAAGAAATGCACTACGAAATAATTGTGGTCTCGGACCATATTACCAATAATCAACAAGTTCAGGGTCGAATCCGATACCGATACCAATAGTTCATGTTATCATATAATTTATATAATGACTAAATAATAGCCAAAGATAAATCTTACGAAGCGATGGATCATATAAAAATGATACAGTACAATACACAATATAATATATAAAAAGTTGAAAAGGGTACAACATCACCAAAAAATAACAAATATTCAATATTTCGGATAACAGATCTCCCACATCAGTACGAATATTATGTAAAATGTGTCTATTGTGATTATAAAATTATAACTATCTTAAAATTTACACAATAAAACATTTAACCCGAACATCATAGAGACGTTTGTACAATTCTATCTTATTTTTTTGTAAACATGACTAGGTTACATAGCTATTGACAGCAGAGACTGTAAAGATATGCTTAAAATAAAAATAGTAATGCGCGATATGAACTGGAACAATTCTAAAATTTAAAAGGTGACGACAGTTACGATGTAACAACAACGACTGCGTGGAATTACATTCCCAATAAACAACACTGACCGATCTAAGCTTGAATAATATTTCCAATTTGACAGCGGTAGAGTAATTATAACCAAGGTTGCGTATTTAAACATCCCAAATAAATAGTAGTTTGATAATGATTAGAAAAAAAGAATAGGAAATTTTGACTCAGCTGAAATAATTGAACGTGGTTGACTTCTTGTAGATCCCTCTCAAATGAATAGAACCCTGTAATTTAAACTCTTATAATTCAAACATTTCTTAAACCTGTAAGAGTCCAGAACTAAAGACAAATTTACTGGAAACAAGTGAAGGTAGGTCTCCGAAAAGCTAAGACAGAAGATTTGGGAAAGATCTTATATAAGTTTGGGTGCTTGGCAATAATTTACCAATTGGCACGGATCAAACGGGAAGGTTAGTAAAGGCGGGATTGTATGTTTAAACAAATGGAACTATTTTGCTGCTCCTCTTATGTTTGTACTGTAATAGGTCATTGCGGCTGTTATTGTTAGCACGCGCAAACCCCTTATCTATGTCCCATTTCTTATAACCTCGTTTGTAAAAAAATCCGCGAAGTTCCTGTAACTGTTTATTGACAGCCTCCTCAGAGGAGAAAACCCGCTTTACTCTGAGAGCTTGACTGTACGGGATACTTTTTGAACAGTGTTTACATGGGGATGGCAGCTTTGTGGAGAAAGGGACTGATATTTATCTGTAGGGTAACAGTAGAATTCTCTTGATATGATACCGTCCTGTATAGATGTAGCTGTGTCTGAGAAAAATATTTTAGAGTCGGAAATTTCATAAATAGATTTAATTGACTGGTGGGCGTTGTTTGCATGTCTGATAAAACCATCCAATTTTTGTTTAGATTCAATCCATTTCATGTCAACATCATCGATGAAACGGAACCAGGCAGAGGTTTGGATAAAGATGTTGAAATGATTTGTTTTTCTAATTTGTCCATGAAAATATTGACATTAGACGTTGCCGTTTTCATCCCTATCGCTGTTTTATGCCCCACCTACGATAGTAGAGGTGCATTATTTTTTCTGGTCTGGGCGTCCGTCTGTCCCGATTCAGGTTAAAGTTTTTGGTCAAGGCCTTTGTTAGTCTTGTATTATTTTAATTTTAGTTTCTTGTGTACAATTTGGAAATTAGTATGGCGTTCATTATCACTGAACTAGTATATATTTGTTTAGGGGCCAGCTGAAGAACGCCTCCGGGTGCGGGAATTTTTCGCTACATTGAAGACCTGTTGGTGACCTTCTGCTGTTGTTTATTTCTATGGTCGGGTTGTTGTCTCTTTGGCACATTCCCCCTTTCCATTCTCAATTTTATTTGATGAAGTTGAAGTCACATCAACTTGAAACTTAGTACACATGTTCCCTATGATATGATCTTTCTAATTTTAGGTTTTGACCCCAATTTCACGGTCCACTGAACATGCAAAATGATATTGTGAGTGGGGCATCTGTGTACTATGGACACATTCTTGTTTATATATAAGTATAAATATTTGCTCAACGGTACTAATACAAGATGTTAATATACGAAGTTAATGTTATAAAATCATGTTGACAAATATCTCGGCTTAACAAATAGCCTTCGTCAGTGTCAATTACATGTTAAAATTATATGAAATTATTATATATAACTATGATAAGACAAAGGTATATATCGTCAATGTCAACAAACTTTATAATGTAAAGAACACTTCAATAAGTTCTATAAAGTACATATAATACCATTCTTTCGTTTCAGATATATGGGAAATAATCAAATAACGACAATACAACAAGGATCTTTCAAAGAGCTACCAGCGCTAAATTATATGTATGTATATCGTTTAACAATATTCAATTCCAAGAACAATTAAAACAAGTAGAGACACTCAGCGTCAGAGTGTGTGCTTTATCATGAATGAACAAAAACCCTATTGCATCAAAACCCACCAATGATACCCGGCTTATACATTCATGTATTTATTTTAGAAATTTCTGTTGTGGTTTTGGTTGGATAATGTGTTATGTCTCGTCGTTTGTTGTCTAAATAATTATTAAAAAAAAATTTCAATACCGCCATTGTCATGACAATTGTTTGGACTGGTATTTTGAAAATAATTGTATGAAGTTCAAGATCACTTGTTATGTGTTGTCTGTAGTTGACGGAAGATGTTCGTTGTTTTCCTGTGGTTTTTATGTTGTGTTGACTATTATACTGTTTGTTTTTGCTGTATTCTGTCACGTAGTGTTGTCATATAAGAGATGATTTTTTAACATTGCCATATAAGCGGGAGGTTTGGCTAGCCAAAGAAACCCAGGTTCAACCCACCATTTTTCTTAAAACATCTTGTGCCAAGTCAGGAATATGGTAGTTGTTATCAAATACTTCTTTTCTATGTATGTTGGCGTTTGTTTTTGTTGCACTTCAGCATTCTTGTTGTTCCTTTTATAGTTGATGTGTTTCCCTCTGTTTTAGTTTGTAACCAAGATTTGCTTTCTTTCAATCGATTAATAACTTAAAACAGAGGTATACTACTGTTGCCTTTATTTATAATTAAGAATACAAGACATGCGTTTCGTCTTCATTAGACAAACCAGTGGTGCTCAAATTAAAACAGTTGGAAACCCGAACCAAATGTTTACATTATCTTACAAAGATGTAATACCACCACTTATTTTCCCCTATTAGTCTTTGTTAAATTTGCACTTTTCAAAAAAAATGTGCAGACGTTATCTTTGTTTCAAATAAAGAAATACTTGGCATGAGTAAAGTTTTATCCTGTCCAGTATTATAGAAAAAATTTCACATAACATTTCATTGCATACAAGAAAATAACCATCACTGGAAGTTAACCAATCAAATTTCTTCCCTTATCTAACCTGTGTACAAGGTTTAGGAACCATGTAACCTCAAGTTTACAAAATATTCTATAGAAACCTCAAATAAAAAAATAATAGTGATTTAAAATACTCAAAACATATGTTTATGAAACAGAAATGTTTTACTGCAATAAACTAGGATTAATTACCTACAACTGTCAAATTCAAGGGAATATTTTTTTCGACCTATTCAGGCCTCTACATTAACATTTTTTCTAACTTGTCCCTTCGGACAAGTGGCAAGAAAATCAGCTTGTCCGAACTCTTAACTCACTTGTCCGAATTCATAATTGAAAATCTAACATATTGATGATTTATGCAATAATAACACTTGGGCTTTGATTGTACCTAATAAAAGGAGCATTTTGTAATGTTATATGAATACCGCATCAAAGTACATTTCATTATTTCAGAATGAAAGTTTTTTTGCAAGACTGTGTTCTCTGACTCAATGTCACTATCATTTGTCAATCATTAAATCATCATTTCTTCCCAAACCACTACGTTCCCCTATGGACCTATTACCTATTCATTCTTTAGTAGTGGTATGGGTTAAACCAAGGACGTAAATACACCTGGCCACCTTGAACATGTATATGAGTAAACCTTTTTAATTTATTGATGATGTCAAAACAAGCTTTTACAATTTATTTTGATTTGTATATACATTGATATATATGATCATGAAGTACATACACATTTTACAAAAAAATCTGCCTTTTTAGATTTTTTTTTTTTTTCATCTTAAATTTTTATATCATAGATCTTATCAAATAAAACCTTTTTTAATGTATTGTTATGCATAAAATCAAAATCAAATGAAACATACTTTAATTTAATATCTTAAAGTTTAGGTAAAACTCCATATGGAGGTGCTCCTAATTCAAGGAAGCTTATACTAAGAAGATACATTAACATTGGTTTCTTTCCCCTTACTTATATCCCCCTGGTCAATGGCTGCCAGCATGTTCAAAACTCCAAAATCAGAGACATATTATACAAGTTTTATATGTCTCTGGTTCAATCAATGAATAATTATTTCATTAAGTATGATCAATAAAACAATCATTCATATTTTTGGGAATGTATAAGTCTTGAATTTGATCTATTTTTATCTGACCTTGATTTTTCACTTGTCCCATCGGACAAGTAGTATGGTGAATCTACTTGCCGACACCTGTGTCCACTTGTCCCGGACAATCGGACAAGCGTTAATTTCGAGCCCAGCCTATTATCGTATACAACCGGATGTTACGTACCATGATTTGTTGGTAATACACCTAAAGAGTCCTACGTATTTATGGAACGCAAGAACTGTCTTATAGTGAAAATATTTATTGTGTTTTGTCGCTATGTCTTTACGTCCTATTATTTCTTCTTTAAATTATGTGTAAGTTGCTTTATATCCTGACACTGCATCTCTCAGTTATGTAAAATTGATTACTTGATTGGTCAAACAATTAAATGATATGTGATTGTTATTCTTTGTTCTGTCCAATATGCAATATACATAACATTATGTTGAAGCTACTGTATGTTCTGTGAATACCTCTAAACGTTATGATTAACCCCTTTACTCTTTTTCACATTTCCTCTATGTTGCGTTTATTTTTCCTTCAATTAAGTCAGTTAATAATTACGTACTGTCTCGAATGGGATTGTTATGGTGATTGTTCCAAACGTTTTGTTTTGATATATCTTTGTTTATGAAAACCTCATGCTATTATATTCTTTTGGATTTATGTTATGCTTATACATAATTATGTATCTTCTGAAAAAATGATAATATATCATGTTATAGTTTACATACGTTTTGCCCAACAATTGATACTCTTTGTTTACATTCAGAATGTTATTTGAATCTTCTGGTATGTTTGTGCAAACACTTATTTCATTATGTGTAAACACATTTTACGTTATGTAAAAATGACTATCATATCATGTGCAAACAGCTATTACGTTATGTGCAAATAGCTATGACATTTTTTTATGTGCAAATACCTATTACGCTATGTGCAAATACCGTATAGCGGGTTATTTACGTGTGGCGTGGATAGAAAAAAATCGCCAAAATAAATTCCCCCAATTTAAAAGGGCACATGCAAAGGTATGGATAAAAGTTTTGAATCCGCCAAAAAAAACGCGATTTTTTTTCGTATACCTTATTCAATGAAAATCGCGAAATTTAACACCTGCGAAAATAACATGCTATACGGTACCTGTTGCTTTGTCGTAACGCATGTACCGCAGATAAACAACGGTTTGCTACGGTATAAGTAAGGGTTAGTACGATGAAAACGGTCTGAAACGGAATAGTATGAACCGTCACATTTAAATTGTTTTTCATCATTTCTATATGGCAGTTAATCGTAGATTATTTTTCGTTGTATTTAAATAAATTATTTATCCGTCTGTTTGTGCTATGTGATGTTATTCGTAATCCTCTGACCAACGACTTGTAGCTGATCTTGAAACAAATTTAGGACTATTCTTTCAAAGTTTTTAAATGTAGCTGAATTTTCCTCACACAATTGAGTCATGAGGGACTGACTGGCCATGGATAGGGAAGTCAGTTCCTAATCAGCCATATGCACTGCCTCCTGTCACCTCTACGTCTGTCATCAAGTATCTCATCCCTTCCCTGTCATTTTTTTGCTATATAAATATTCAATTTCAGCCAATTATTTGCAAGCAGCAGTTGTTGATTATTCATGTAAGATAAGCTCAGGTGTATACTTCAACGTCAAGACACAGGATAAGTAGGGCCCTATAGGTATGGAACAGTTATACAGAAGCTAACCTTATGTCAGTTTGTCGTTGTTACAGTCGTAATACTAGTATTCCGTATTTGTGTCGTGTTATAACGTAGTAAACCGTTACAGACCTTCAGAACCCTAGTTGATACCTAGCTATCTGTATTGCAACGTACTGCAATTGTGCTGTTCCATGACACATTCGTTACAAATCGTATTGTATCCTTACCAATCCGTGGTGTAACCGTATTAGTACGTAGTTCTCCGAAACTAGTCTTAGAAATCATTCTGGCCTACGAATTAGTACGGATAAATTCTATTTTAGTAGGGACTAAAACGAATTAGTGCGGTCTTATACGGTTTAATCAGGAGTTACTACGGTAGTTTGATCCGTGGTCAAATTTTGCGCATGTTAAAAAATATATCGATTGTCAAGGATAAACAAGTACTACAACGGTTGCCTACGGCTTCAATACGGATATCTGCGGAGTAATGCAGATTGCGACGAATGATGCCGAATCGTATCCGGTACTAATATGGCGTCAAATCCGTGAATGTGTGACCTAGGTATAACACAGATTAAAACAAAATGCATCAAGAATATATATGTTTACAGAATATTGAAAATTAATAAAATCAAAAGACTGTAATAAATTTAAATCCATCCACATTTCTTTATAGAGAAAGTGAACTGAAAATAAATTTATGCTTTCTTTCACGTTCGTCAAGCGGGTCATTACCAGGTCGCCATAATTTGCATACATACTTACTATTTAACTTATTACAAATGGTTCTGGAAGGCGACTTTTTATAAATATATTTTCCTACCGAAGTTCGGTGGGTTACTCCGGGCACGCCGGCTACCTCAATCAATAAAAACTGGCCGACACGAAAAAACACAAAAGCGGTGCTTAAAAGTTGCGTTAAAGACACAAATGTTACAAATATAGATATACTATTACTTCCCCTTAAATTTACTAGACATGTATATACATGCATATGCATATTATATGTTCCATATACACCTTCATTCTTCAATATGGTTTTAGTATTACTGTTAATATTTTTACGGTGAGGGGGAGGTTCTCATCATGAGCTTTTAGGTACATATGTGCAGCCTGGATTAAAAAAACACCCCGTTCATATATTGAAGTGTTGTAAAATCATGACAAAACAAATATCTTATATATTTCTCAGATATCACATATTCATTTTTATTTTTATTTTAACTTGATATTTAAACCATGAACACAAGATTTTTACAAAAATCTAATCGGAAGATGCAAAATATTGACCCATTAACCTATTTCCATAGGGTTTTCACAACCTTTGTTTTCCTTCATGTATAAAGAGACTTCTCCACCAGCAGGTTCCCCTCCCCAAATTCAAAAGAAAACAAAGCAGGAAAACAATGGATAGATATGTTTTGTGTTCATGATATATGTTTAGAAATTTCATCATGTTGTTCACCTTGTGTCGTGCGTGATAATTATAAAAAATGAAGGTCCCCGTTTTGAAAGATTTTTCGGTAAGCCCTACTTTTGATTTTGGATGTCTATACTTTATGTAATTGTTTTACAGTAGTTTCTTCGAAGTGCAGCCGAAGAGCACAATCAAATATTAAAAGATGTGGTATGAATGTCAATGCGACATGAGACCACAAGACACAGGAATTAAAACTATATATCACTGTAAGGCCTTCAGCAATGAGCAAATACCATACCATATAGTCGGGTGAAGAAGGTCCCGAAATTGGAACTCTTGGTTTAATAGCTACCTTGTAAGCAGCAACCCTCTATCAAGGAAATACAAGCCTGGGAATATCGTATCAATTGTGAGATATGTACTCCGTATGCAGGCGCTGCTGGAATGTTGCTACATAGAAATGGAAAGTTCACAATTGGAAAACTAAAAAATCATCTCTTTTGTCGTAAAGTTTTGTTTTCAACCAACTATTGGTGTTTGCACACAATGTAATATACTTTTGCACATAACGTTATAAGTGTTCGCACATAAACGGAAAAGATGTTTGCACAAAACGTAATACGTGTTTGGACATTATGTACTAGGTATTTGAACATATTGAAATATGTGTTTGAACATAATGAAATATGTGTTTGAATATAATGTAATAAGTTTTTGCACATTATATAATAGGCATTTGCACATGAAGTAATGACAGAGAGTGTCAATTGTTCGGCAAAAGGCATATACCATGATGTATTATATTTTTCACAGAAGATACATATGTATAAACATAATATAAATCCATCTGAATATAATAGATATAATAGCATGACATTTTCATAGAACAAAGATGTATTAAAATAAAAGGTATAGAACTTTCAACATAACAATCGCATTTGAGACAGGACGCAAGTATTTACTGACTTACTTAAATGAAAGTAAAGGTTGTTGATAATTACGTTAAGAGATGTTAACAGAACATACAATAGATGAAGATGCAGCATAATGTAATGTATGTTGCACATAAAAAAGAATAGCAATGACATATCATAGAATTGTGTTGACCAAATATCTAATATAAAGAGAAAATGACAGGACGTAAAGACAAAGCGACAAGACACATTAAATATTTACATTATAAGACAGTTACGTTATACGGCGTTCCATATATTTTCATTAATCTAAACATGATGTCCTCCTGTACATTTATATATCACTGGGGTAAAGCTGATGACCGTAACTGCATTCACGGTCATCCCAAGATGTCGGATGAAAAATTAGGTCAGTTTCTGTATTGTCTGTTAAAGTGTTTCTATATCATTTTCTTTACAAATCATACATTGAAACGATGTAAATTTATAAAAGAAATCACTCGAAAATCACTAATTACTTCCGAGAAATGTGCATGAAACGGGAAATTCGATTTGAAAAAATCGTTAAGATGACCGTAAATCATAATCAAAATATTTTCAAGATGACCGTAACATAAAACAAGGATGACCGTGATTGGTAAAAAGATGACCGTAACTTGTAAAGGATGACCGTAATTTGTAAAGACTGACTGTAATTTATATAGGACGACCGTAACTTTTATAGGATGACCATCAATTCTAAGAAATATCCTTATTGTATTCAAAGCTTTTTTGTTGAGTTTGTCGATCTCAATAGCGGATATAAATATGTTTCATAAATTTCTTTTTTTAAACTATAATATAATTGGCTATATTTAGGATTTATAACAATGATAGTAAATTGCATATTTCTCGTAAACAATGAAATATTTATTGATATCGACGTTAAAATTTTAACACAAATTTACAGCGATACGACGAAAATTTGAAGAAACATGAATGTGTCCCTAGTACACGGATGCCTCATCTACACTATCATTTTCTATGTTTAGTGGACTATGAAAATGGGATAAAACTGTAATTTGGCATTAGAATTTAAAAAGATCATTCCATAGGGAAAATGTGTACTAAGTTTCAATTTTATTTAACTTGAAGCTGGACAAACGGACAAACAAACAGACGAACGGACGAACATACGCACAGACCAGAAAAACATAATGCCAATAAATGGAGCATTAAAAACATTAATAATACATACGAATATTTGGTAATCGAGCCCATGTGTATGGGTCCAGAGGAAGCAGATTAAAATCTTAATTTGTCTTGATATATGCAGGCGGAAACACTTTTGAAATAGAACAAAAGAATCGAAGCTCTGTGTTTATCGAGAAAGCGATAAAAGTTAACTGTAATGTTTGATATAGTAACAAAATTTTAAAAAGTTAATAGAAACAAATAAAACGACAATTTTCTTATTTTAAAAACACCATTTGCATAAGTTTTCAATGTATCTATTACATAGTAATGCAAAACAATAAGATATCAAGTCGACGACATGGTTCTTATCGGGGCCTTTTATAAATGACTATGCGGTATGGGCTTTGCTCATTGTTGAAGGCCTTACGGTTACCTATAGTTGTTAATGTTTGTGTCATTTTGGTCTTTTCTGGATAGCTGTCTCATTGGCAATAATACCACATCTTCTTTTTTATATATAGTATCTATAAGTTGGATGTAGAAAATGCATAACCTCCGATTTTTTTTTATCACGGACGGAGAACATATCAATCTTTTAGTTCAGAAATTTTCGTGTCTGCCCTTCCATTATGTAAATCAAGAAAAAATTCCCCAAAACAGGTAACGATTGTATCGAAAAGAGAAAAATCGAGTGCACCTTTTTATGTTAGGGCATGTTTGGGGTGTATATTTTGTCTTTAAAACGTACAAAGCAAGAGTATTTTATATAGCATCTCGCTTCAGATTTTATCATTATTATATATCAAAGCTACAGGTTGACTTTATAACGTAAAAAAATGACAGTACGAAAAGATGAAATATATGGGTCAATTGAGATACCTATCTAATGAATCACAAAAACAGAGTAGGTGTGTTCGAATAGCTATTTTTTTTCTAAAAGTACTTGACGACAGTCTTTTAATTTGGATGATGAAAATGTGTGTGTGATAAGGGAGCTACCATTTGATTTTTATGGGGGGCTAGGATGAAATTTGAAAAAAAAATAGGCAGGACAGGAGTTTTGAGTAAAAAAAAAGGCAGGATGAGACACTTTGCAAAAAAAAAAAAAAGGCAGGATGACAATTTAGGTAAAATAAGTCAGGATAAACTAATAAAAAAAAAAGGCAGGACCGAATAGAGTCAAAAAATAAAAAGGCAGGACAGAGATTACAACTAAAAAAAAATGCAGGACAAAATGTTTCATCCTACCCCCCCCCCCCCCCTATAAATCAAATGGTAGCTCCCTTTACTAGGGTTTATAATCTTCAACCACTGAAAATGTTTAGTCTGCCCTTCCACGAAATATTTAATTAGAATTTTTTTAAATGCTTAAGAATTTTCAACAATTCCATCTGACATCCAAACAGACAATATTGTTTAAGTTGAATCAATGCAGACAAATCATTAACTAATGCTCATTAGCTAGTAGATACATTTGTATTTTAAAATATAACTGACATATAACGATCGATCGTAATGGTGCTATGTGGATAAAATTATCAGTTTTCAAGAGCAAAATTGGCAGAGCGTCATCCCTACAATGGCTTCCATTTCTACGACTGTGAGCATGAACTGGCGTAATGGGGAGGTAATTTTGAAGAAGTAGAATCCTGACTGTATAAATAACATTTCTGTATATATACAAATTGACAACGTTCCGCCTTGTGATACGCTTTTCGTACAATACTATTTTAAGGATCTACTTTGCTGGAGTTCACCTTCACTAGTTTATTCGAATGATATTTTCAAAATATTTCTGTTATTTTATTTGCACGACAAAATGAAAGACGATATAATATCAATGGGTGTACATGCAATTTTTTGGCATTTTTAAAAATGTTTATTTATTATATGTCATTAAAAGGAATCCCAGAAACAAAAAAGAAATCTTTTGTCGAGCAGTTGAAGGCTGTGCACCGCATGTCTTTTGGCAAATTCATTTTAAAAATTGAACCGTCTACTGTAAAAAAGATACATATGGTAATCTTTGCATTTGAAGCACGTCTTATTTTCTTCTACCTATAGGATAAAACTTTCATATTAATATGTGTATACCAACACGATTAATCATTTGATACAAAAAGATAGTTATATAAATACGGATATTTCTTAGAATTGAGGGTCATCCTTTAAAAGTTACGGTCATCATTTACAAATTACGGTCATCTTAAAAGCAGTTACGGTCAGCCTTGTTATGAATCGCTGATTCTGTTACGGTCATCTCGATTGTGATTTACGGTCATCTTGGCGATTTTTTCAAATCGAATTTCCCGTTTCATGCACATTTCTCAGAAGTAATTAGTGATTTCCGAGTGATTCTTTTATAAATTTACATCGTTTCATTTGTAAAGAAAATGATATAGAAACACTTTAACAGACAATACAGAAACTGACCTAATTTTTCATCCGACATATTGAGATGACCGTGAATGCAGTTACGGTCATCAGCTTTACCCCAGTGATATATGGAATGTTCAAATGTATTGACTTTCAGTATGCAAATAACTGATGAACACCAAACGATTATATGGTCGTATTTGTCTTTTAAAAAGTGTTAACATCATTTCATAAGACCAGGAATATATACCATTTTCTGTTAAATGTCATTTCAGGGGTCAAACGAATCGATAATACAGTGATTTACAACCAGAAATGTAAAAAAAAATGTAATTCTTATGTAATAGTTATCAAAGGTTCCAGGCTTACGCGCGTTTCGTCTTCATAAGTCTCATCAGTGATGCTCAGATCACAAAAGTTACAATGGCAAACTAGTATAAAATTGAAGAGCATTGAGGACCCAAAATTCCAAAACGTAATCTATGCCTGGGATAAGAAAATCATTGTCTTTTAAGAAATTCCTACTTTGCAAACAGTTAATTTAAAAAAGGACCATATTATTGATATTCATGTCAACACCGACGTGCTGACTACTGGGCTGGTGATACCCTCGGTCCACCAGCAGTGACATCGACCCAGTGGTGTAAATAGTTATAACAGACTTTAAAATGTGTAAGAAACTGAAGTTCCAACTTCTTTAGTCATAGTTCACATGAGAATGCGTTTATAAGTATAATGACCGTTGTGGTCAAATAGCTCCAATTGTTTGAAGCTTTGATATAATACTGGCATGCAAATATTTTGTGAGCGTTCTGATACAGGAAAATTCATGCATGCAATCTAAAAATGTTATTTTCATTTAGTATTTACTTAGAATATTTGTCATATCAAATCAGCTATTGTAAATAAGGGCATGATAATTCCATTTAGTGTACTATTTAATCAAGGTGTCTATGTTTAGAAACTGAAATATTAAACTTTTCATTCCAATGCATAGGTGAGAAATGATTAAAAAAAAAGACATAACAATGTCGATGTTTCCCTGATAGATCTCCTGCGTACTCGTCTCTATTTAATGCGCTTGTGTGCTTTATGAAATATGGTTAATAGAAACGACTTTAAAGATGGTATTTGCTGTTTCACATGACCAAACACCGTGTGCATCACATAAACGACTCAAGAACTGGTTTAATTATAAGGATTGTTACTAGTACTCTAAATGACAGAGCTCAACAGTACGACTCACTATTCATGTTATATATTGTACAGGCTAGACAATGTTATATATCAAGATTAACTTGAACGATTATTTAATTATTATTTTTTCTTTAAAATAATCACCTATCTGCAAATTAGAAGAACTGGAAGTAATGCAAAGAGTACATGACCAAGCAATTTAGTATATCATTTTAGTTTATAACTTTTTTTTTTTTTTTTTTTAAAGTGTTCAATACTTTTTCAGAGGTTTGAGTGTAAACATATTGAAATTTGTCAGGAATGACACTTTTGCATATAACGACAACTTAGACACACTGTAAGTACACATTTTAAATTGAACAATTTATAACAATATGGCCATCAACTGATCTGTTTTTAGGGCTCTTGTATAAATACTTATATTGCTTTTTTAATAAGTAGATCTGTAATTATCTATTACTTTAATATATAAATCACGGTGGGTATGGTTGTCCTGCGAGAGAACGTACTGTGCTGGTGATTTGGTCCTGACGGGTGCTGGTGGGTCCTGATTCTGTGCTGGTGGGTTTGTTTACATTGTATCAGAACGGCAATAAAACGACTGTTTTGTTGCTTAATTTTTCTCTGATGCGTCATAAGTACCATGCAAAGTATATTACAACAATATAAAATTGCAAAAGTCGTGCAAGTTCGTTAAACGGAATTGTCCTGACGATGTGCTGGTGATAAGAAAAACGGTCCTGGTTCTGTGCTCCTATGTCCTGGTTCTGTGCCTTTATATTTTAGTTAAAAGTGGCAAATATTCAGTCAAGATCATTGATGCTGTACTGTTATTGACTACTAGTAATTAACTGTTGTCTGCTTTCTTGAAATTGACATTGTTATGAATCTGTTTACTGTTATTATGAGAGAAAAAAAAAAACCTATTTTTTATTCTTTTTATAATTAACTGTGATTTTATTTATAACCCTTCTTGCCCCCTTTTAAGATAAGAAAATATGTTTACGATTTTCGGGATTACGATCATTTTGCAAGATCGCCAAAATACGTTGTAATTTATACAATACTTATATAAAGTAGATGATGTTGTATGTTTGTTGTCAATGGACAAATTTCCATAAGAAACCAAAGAAAGTCGGTTAACAACCATACGTCATTGTACGACCTTCAACAATAACCCATAAAATAAAAATGTAAAAGGTTTTGTATAAAAATGGAGAGCAAAAATATAGAAGAAAGGACTTTCTGAGCGTTTGAATCATATGTCTTTAGCAGCTTAAAACACATTTGTTTGTGAAAAATTGAGTGCTGACTATAAGAATGACGATAGTATTGCGGGTTTGTTTGTTTGGTTTTTTTGGGGGGGATGGGGGATAAGTTAGAGCGAGGTTACAGTGAAAGTGTTAAGCTTGGAATAGTTTCTCGTAAGATTTAAAAGTTGTATTTTAAAAGAAAAATGTATCTTACAGCTATTAAGAATCACTTGCTGTATCTGTAAGATTTTTTCAACATATTTTTTTTGTCTGAACGGTTATCAGGTATTTTTTTTCGAAAGTTCGATAGAACACTAAAAAAAATCACTATTTTATGAAAGGGCAGACTAGAATATGTCAGAGAATATGTCAGAGAATGAAGACGAGATAACCTAGAGAACATTAACAAAACTAAGATTTCTTAGCTTTTTCATTTCAAAATTCCAAAATAAATAAATATTTTTGATAAAGAATTACAGGGGAGGAAGTGAACAATGTGTCCTACTTTTTTATATTTAAATATTTTTATGAATAAAAAATCAAATGTGCCTTAATTATGATTGAAAATGAGTAAATGGAAAAACTACCAAACTAAAATACATTTTTATTTTAATATTGGTAATATCACTAAGCTTTTAAGTTTTGTGTGTCAAACACACCATCTCTGTAGTAATTACTCCTTATTAAGATATTTCACATCTCCATTTTTTTTCTGCATTTTTTTATATTGTGAATTCTTAGTATTATTATATTAAAATGTAGACTTAATTTATATTTAAAAAAAAACTGAATCTAAAGCCAGATAAATCAAACATTTTTGTTTCTATCTATCCGTTTTCAGGACTTTAACAATCATCGTAAACACGCCTGGAAAGTAAAATGTACTCGGATGTCTGTAATCGACCATTTTTAGACACCCTCCTAAAAAACAAGCCGGGTGGGGGTTCAGAGATGCAAATTAAGTACTTAGATCAATATTTTATATTTTCGTGTATGGTTTATCACCCCCTCCTGTGGCCTGTCAATTACGAAAATGTGCAAACTGCAATAGTATCAAAACAGCACAGACAATGAACAATAGAGATATAATTTTGTACATATACATGTATCAAGGGGAAACTTCTCGCAAAGCATTATTATTTATAGTTCATTATTGTATTTAGTAGAAAAAGAGAATTTGGTGAAAATAAAATCACTATTTTTGTAGAAAATTCACAGACCTTTGTACAGAAATTTTTGTTATGTTTAGCATGGGATCAACACAAGGGTACATTATCCTTAAAAATCTATTTAAAAGTATTTGAAACTAACGTTTGCTTTGTTAATTGTGCCTTTAATTTCAAAAATTAAAATATCTCGTAACTTCATACTACCAATTGAGTATAAAACAAGTAAATAAGTTTAAAAAAGAAATTCTTAGATTAAACACCTAGATTTAACTTTAAAAAGTCATAACAGTTTAAAACAATACAAATCTACACACACAAATAACTGGCTTAATTTCAACTGATTTTCAACCCGAATCGCTATAAGATCATATATAAGCTCAACTGTGTCGAGGGATCGTGTGAGGTTCATTTATTGTTTTGGCGTCCGTATTACAATGACCAAATGTTACCAAATGATTTTTTCAAGAGTGAATCTAGGAAAAACAATATTCATCAACAAACCAGACCACTGTCTGTTAAAATGTATTCGAGTTTTTAGTTACAGCCGATTCCATTGAGTATGTAGGCAAATGTTATATCTTTGGTTAGCTTGCTTGTTAGCTATACCGTGAAGTCATTGTTAGGTAAGGTCTATACCCTCCTTTCGAATTAGCCTGGTCCTACAGACAGAAAGATGTGTCATTTGTCGGACTAGTCTACTCTTAAAGTAGGATAGTTTAGATAACCTAACAATGACTTTTCTGTTCAGCAAGCAAGATAACCAAAGATATTCCCTTTGTCTACACACTCATTGAAATCGGCTTTAATATTGCAAATGTTCAAGCAATTAGGGCAAAACTTACCGAGTAAAAAAAATCAAAATGTCTATCACCTTGCACATTTCCGAAAATTCAGATCAGATAACGAAACTGGGTCCAGCAACATTTATAAGCAATTTAAGATTTTGACCCTCACAGTTTCCATTCACCACAAATATTCTCGTTACAACGAATCAAATACCAGTTGCAGCCTTTTGTTTATCTATTTCATAGTCATAGATCCTATTGACAACAATTATCTGCCCAATTTTATTGATTTTGTAACATTTGTTTCAAATATGACCAACTTCTTATCCAAAATCACCAGCACCGTATCAGGACCCACCAGCACAATGACAGGACCCACCAGCACAGTATCAGGACATGAATAAATTGAGAAAATGCTAAATGTTAATAAATTGCAATGTTTTTTCACAAAATAGTTTTGTCGCGTGGATTGCGGTATAGAAAGCGGACTCTATGAGCATTTTTGTTTTATTTTTTCAGTTCGAGATTTTCTGAAAATGAGCATTTCTGTGTTACGCTTACTGAAAAAGTTTAGAGGGTCAACTTTTTAATGGTTTACATATGAACCCATAAGAAACAAAATTGAAAAATCTCAACCGTTTTCTTCCATTTTTTTGAGTGAAAACGTCAAAAATCATTATTTTCGTCTTTGTTTACATTTTTTCATTGATCACCAGCACCCGTCAGGACCAAATCACCAGCACAGTACGTTCTCTCGCAGGACAACCATACCCACCGTGTAAATATAAGAAGTTGAATCAAAAGATTTTTAAGGTATTTGAGAAAAAGTCAATAGCTTTCTCTTATTAAATATTTATCTTTTCTATCACAATGTATAATTACGCTGATACACACGTCCATTTGCAACGAAACTATCAAGAATGTTAACATAAGAACACGTGGAGTTGTTGCTTACAAGATAACCCATCAATGGAGACCACATAACCAGTAAACAAATGTAACAACACGTGAAACATTTCATACGTCATAAAGCAAAGTTTGTATAAGTACCAAAAAAGTAAGAGCTATATAATTAAAACATTAAAAGTCATTAAAAATCAAACCGCATATCACTACTTCAACAGAGATATAAGAAATAACGGCCGAAATCGAAACTACATTTAATTGACTGTAACCATTATTCCTTTGTTGACTGATACGATTGATTTTGTAAATGCATTTTGGTCTTAAACGGCCCTTTTTGTATACAAATGACTATTCAGTACATGAAAATATCGGAAAACATAAAATTAAGGGAAGAAGCTTTAGAAACAGAACGAAAAGCGAGTTTTTCTCCTTTTTTGTAGCGATTACAACTACATTTTATGATTTTCGACAATAAATTGAGAATGAAAATGTACATAAAAAATGATATTGGATTACTCCTGCAGTTTACAACCGACACTTGCAACTTTAGTTGTTAAAATCAAAATCATTCTCTCTAATTTTTCAAAGAAATCGACACAATTTCATAGTGGACTGCGAAGAGGACCCCAAAATTAACTGTTACACAAAAAGAAATATCCAAATTACCGCTTGATCAACAATGAAGCGATGTAACAAGAGACTTCATTTGTACAAGTAGAGATAAAGCAAATATTTATTTGCATACCTGTTATTTCTACATTACTTGTCGGATTTCAGGATATAAATGCATGGCTCTACAATCTGTCAATAATAGTATCTCGGCATTTCACAAGGTCATGTATTGCTGACTGTTAATAACATTTTTAACTAAATCTATTGGATGTTTAATGTGTACTGAATGATATTTAAGTCTAAGATGCATGATTTTTTTATAAGTTGTTATTGGCTTTGAACTAGCTGTCAGTAAATGCAAGTACCTTCAAGATCTGTACTTAGCGTTTTGTACTGGTACACCACTGTACACCAAGAAAGGTGAGGGTTGGCGCCTTCACCAGTTTAATCTCGCCACATTCTGTAAGTGCTGTCCTAAGTCAGGTACCTGTAATCCAGTGATTGTCGTGTGTTGCTGTATATCATATTTGATTTTCATACATCAGTTTGTACATAAATCAGGCCGTTTGTTTTCTCGCTTGAATTGTTGTACATTTGTCATTTCAAAATCTTTTAAAGCTGACCATGCGGTATAGGTTTTGCTTATACACGGGTGTCATTCGGTTTATCGAAAGAAATGATCGTGAAAGAATATCTAACGGCGGTCAAGTATTGAGAGACGATCGTGAAAGTTCTGGTAACGGATCGTGAAAGACATTTAATCGAGAGGACATATGAAAGATAAGTAAATATTCTAATTTGATTAACTACACAGACAAATTTACGACAAAATAAAACTGTCCGTCAAAATGGTTCATTATTATGATCAGTATGTGAGAATATCCAGTTTCAAAAGTACATAGTTAAGGCAGATTGCTTCTCGACATTTCAATGACATAAAAAATGTAAACAAACACAATTTTTTCACAAATTCGACTAGATAATCTACTTTTATCCGAATAAGGGCATTCTATTTGAATTAATCAAATGGTTCTCATAGTTATTTTGTATAAATATAATCTGAAACTTGGTAAATAAAGAACTATTTACACAAAATTGATTTTTCGGATCGTGAAAGATCACGTACCGCATTTTTGAAGATCGTGAAAAGGATCGTGAAAGATCTGATGCTACGAAGACGTTCAGATTATTCTTCAATTATATCATAAATAATATTTGTTATTGGTATTGAGGAAAGCTAGATAGGTCAACATCCTCAATAGGTTTAAGCATTTCAAAGTATTAATATTTTCAGAAAATGAAAATAAAAAGAAATAACAATTACGGCAATAATAAAAGACAATGGGTGACAAAACGCCGAAAAAAACAATCCAGTGTTGTTGTTATGATTTTAAGGTGTACATTTTCGACTTCTGCAAGGTTTCAACTAACATCGAACTCATTATCATGCATCATTCGGCAATGTTTGTTTTATGTTGTTTGTTCATTTGGATATATACCTGAATGCCATAGCGCCAAGGTGTTTCGTGTATGGTATACATGTCTATCTGCATGTTTCATATATGACCATGATGACGTCAATTGTATTTGATATATTGAATGATAGTAAGATGTCTATGTCTGGCTGTCGGTCAGGGTTCATATACTTTTGACCTTATGTTCCGAATTAGTTGGCCAAGCATAACTTTTACTATTTTCAGTTTCTAAGGCATTGTAAGGATCGGAACACATTTAGTTGGTGTACGGAATACTTGCGGAGATCTGTATGGCATGGTTCATCTGACCTTGACCTCTTTTTATGAACCAATGACAATCTTAAACGCATTTGACACTTTTAGTAAAACCCTTGATATTATAGACGTTAAACAAATATACTATAATAAGTAAAGCAGACGAGACATTACAGCATTTGCGCTCTGGTATTCTACCGTCTGTATTATCATAGTTCAAGCAATCCACATCTGCGTTGTATATAAAGAACTTAAGAAAGTACTGTAGCACAAAATGTTGGTAATCGTTCAATCTCAACTTACAAATGAAAGATGCCGTTTTTGCTGTAATTTTTTGTTTGATGGATAACATTTTGGTTTAAACGTTGCATATCCATATTATTGGCTAAATAGTGTCGGTCTACCTGAATTGCACTAGACCGATTCACAGAGCTGAATCTTTCACATTTATTTAAACACGTTTTTAGTTTGGTTTTTTTTAACTTTTGAGGTAAAGCGTTGAATAAAAAAAAAATAGCTTTAATGTTCATCCTAATCAAAATAGTTACAGGCTTCAACCAGTTGCAGGTTTATCTAATGGTAAAAGAAATACTGATTTCTGATTACCAGTATTCAGTCTGGTCACGCATTTTCTTTCACGATCAAAATAATACGTTGCCTGATCTTTCACGAACAAGTTTGATGGAAATTCAACAAATTCAAGGTTTTCATAAACAAATTAACGCTTTTAAGGGACGAACATACTTTTATTTTACTGTACTATCAGATACACCAAAGATTAAATTTCAAATCTATCATGATATATTGAAATATGACCATTATAGGTACAAAAAGCGTGTTATTTGTAAATTATTTCATAGACATGCATTGCGCCTATTGTGTTTTTTCTTAAAGTACTGCATATTTTCTTTATCTTATTTCACAGTTATGTTGAGTAAGTAAGTTAAATAAAGGCAACAGTAGTATACCGCTGTTCAAACTCATAAATCCATGGACAAAAAACAACATCGGGGTAACAAATTAAAACTGAGGGAAACGCATTAAGTATAAAAGGAGAACAACGACACAACACTGCAATGTAACACACACAGAAACGGACCAAGCATCAGACAAAATCCTACGATAAAAACAAATATAACATCAATCCAAATACATGAATTTGGGATAGACAAGTACCGTGACACGTCTTATCGCAATGTGAATTTACACTCAAAATTAAGAGAAAACAAACGACGCAAAATTAAAATCTAACACATACAGAAACGAACTGTAATATAACAATGGCCATATTCCTGGCTTGGTACAGGACATTTTTAAAGAAACAATGGCGGGTTGAACCTGGTTTTGTGGCATGCCAAACCTCCCCTTTTATAGCCATGTGAAATATAACATTAAAAGGACAACTCAACACCACAGGACTACAATATAAATAAATTGGAGTATACAATTGACAAAGAAACACACGAACAACAGCCAAAAAAAGGCAACAAGTTGAAAATTTTAATACGTCAGAAGTGCATTTTATCCACACAAGATCCACCAATGACGCCCAGATACAAAAGTTTGAAAGCCGAAACAAGCACAAAGTCGAACAGCATCGAGGACCAAAAGATCAAAAAAGTTGTGCCAAAAACGGCCAGGGTTTTCTGTTAGTTACCAGAACATCCTTATTATTTAGAATAATTTATACTTTTGCAAACAGTAAATTTATAAAATTACTAAACAAAAGCTGTACATGATAGAAGTGAAATATTAACTAATTACAGGAAACAACTGAAATACATTACATAACCAGACATTTGCAACACAAAATGTAGACACATTCGAACAAGCCCAAACCCCAACGCCAAGTGACGTCATATTTGAAATTGTAAAAAATGACAAAAAAATGATGACCATTTTGACAGACATATGTTTTTGTTCGAATTTGTTCCGCGTTTTGAAAATTAAGCGATTTTTTCAAAGATTCTGAACTAGAATTTACATTAAATGTCTTTCACGATCCGTTACCAGAGCTTTCACGATTGTCTCTCAATACTTTACCGCCGTTAGATATTTTTTCACGATCATTTCTCTCAATAAACCGAATGACACCCGTTTTATAGTTGACGGTTGTATGGTAATCTATACATTTGTAGGTGTTAACTTTTATGTCATTTGGTCCCTTGTAGAGAGTTGTCGCATTAGCAATCATACCCTATCGTCTTATCTTTATATTTCATCAATAAAGTCTATCATCTATATTAGTAACTGTTATAAGCAATTACATGGAAAGTTTAAATCCTATAACAACAGGGGTCATCCCTACACACAATCTGCATGTCTGTTCCCAAGCAAGCGCATGTCATTCAGTGAGTTCATCGTTGCTGTCTGACATATTTGTTATATTTGTAATATTTTTTTATTATTGTTTTGTCATCAGTTGTAGATTTAAACCTTGTCATGTCAAACTATATATATATGTATGGAACGCCATTGCTGCCTTATAATAACGATAACCATATTGTTAAGGGTAAAGATATATCATGAAGTAAATGTTCCATACTTTAACGACATTTGACTATAATACTCTGTCAATTTGCTATATCATTAAGATAAATTTATATACTATAAAGACACTTTGATACAATATGGAGCTACCTTTTCATACTATTCTGTCATTTCACTTTGTTATGAAGATAATAGTTCATACTATGAAGACATCTTGATATAACATGGAGCTGCATTTTCATACTGATTTGTCATTTAACTAAACTATTATGTGATATTGCTATGTCATAAAGATACATTTTATACTACAAAGACATCTTAATATAGCATAAAGAAATTGTTCATACTACTTTGTCACCTCAGTATATTATAACGATACATTTGTATACTATACAATCCTCTCGGTATAACATAAAACAATTTTGTTATACTATTATGTCATATAACTATCTTATAAAGACTCATTTTAATATCAAGCTCACAATTCTTATATCACGATGTGTCATCTATATACCAGTAGACTATTTGATTACACTATAAGACAAGCATTAGCCTTTCAAAAAGGGCTATAGTCGACTCATAGCTGAGGAAAATGGAAAGTGCTCTCGCTTTGTAGATGAATTCATTCAGTAGAATAGCCACGTGCATCAATCAACAAATTTTACCACACACGTGAGGTCACACGTTTTGAAGTAGTATATATCGTTTAACGTTGTTGACGAAACTCCAGAAGATTCGGTTATTTATAGATAAAAGTTACCTGTGTATCAATATGCATGATTATGACCAGGCAAAATCTAATTGATAAAATAGAGGACAAATCCGATACTCTACGGGATTGAAGGACATTTACTAGGTTTGGATTGTCCTAACCAATCAATAAACTTTGATTATTCACGTCTCGTAATATCTTCCAATCAGGTAGCAAGAAAAATTCACGCACTAACTGTCCATCGTTCAGTTCTTAATCTCGACTCATAGGAGTCGATAAACAGTTCATCATACCATAATATCATTTCACCATAGTTACCATAAAGCCATTTCATCATACAATAAGACAAATCTATAAATAGCGCCGAAAATCCCAATGTCCCCCCCCTCCCCCCCCCCTGCGAAATTCATCAGCAACATCGATTTGAATAAAAAAAAAGGACGCGAAGGACATCTGTTTTCGGAACTAAGGGAATCGCTTTCGAGATGAATGAATTTATCGACTATAATGTTGCATTTAATACTCTATATAGCTACTGGTTTCTTATAAAAAAAAAAACCCCAATGTTTGTACTTTGAGCAGGAGTATTGGCAGTAACACTAGATCAGGGGCGGATTTAGGCGGGGGCGTGGCGGGCGTGCCCCCCCCCCCCCTAAAATTTGCAAAGCATGGGTTGACTTCAACATATTTAAGTATCAGAAGAGACCATTCAATTTTTTTAACATTCAAAGTATATAAAACAGTCAGTTTAACAGAATCAACGTGACCTATATATATATACGCTTTATTAAAGTTCTATAAATAACTTCAAAGGAAGGTGTCAAACGCGGAGCTGCGTTTGATGACATATATAATAGGTTTTTAGCAGTTAAAGTAAAAACAAATGTTACATTGTATTTGCGGTTTTTATAATCAATTTGTTTGGTAATCGAAGTTCCAAAACATCCCTTACTCACTTTCACAATTTCATCATGACACGGTCAAAAAACAGAGAGATTCTTTTATAATATTCCGGCGTAATGAAAGATAGAAATACTGTTTTAAGCGAAAGGTTAGTTTATTAATTTGTTTCTCTGTGTCTATATTTATTTCTCACTTGCAACCTAAATATTTAGCCGAATTCTGTACCGTATTACTGTATGCTTGGGATCCCAAGAAAATAAATATAACTGCGTAAATGCATCTCATTCTGGTTTTAGTTGTTTGTGGCGAACACAGTGAAGTCTGGCACGACCTCCGAAAATCATAAAAGTAAAAAACAGATAGTATGAAAGGACAATTAAAAATCGCTGGTAAAAGTAGAAATTTTCGTTTGAAAATTATATTGGTCAGGTGAGCAATTGTGATCTGTCTCGTCTCACTTTGCGTCCGTCTGTCCGCCCGTCTATCTGTAGATTGTTGTCAGGTGTGGATAACGGCGGTTTCAGCTTGAAACTTTAATTTCTCGCTAATTTTACCACACAATAGTTCGAGATATCTACATTTCACCCCTTTAGAAGAATATTTCAATAGTTTTACCTAAAAAAAACCTCAAAACATTTTTCGCCTCGCTCCGCTCGGCCAGTACAAAACTTTGCGCCCCCCCCTAACTGGAAATCCTGGATCCGCCCCTAGATCACAATGCATGATTGTATGCAGTAAAGCTACACGAATGTTTCGAACAAAAAATAAAGCAGAGTTAAAAATTATGTTGTTTTCTATTTGATAACTTTACATGAAAAATATTGTCCGAGTCATCTTTTGTTATTAACTCCATATCATTTGTCAAGTACCTTTTGACACCAATCAAATTCAAGAATTACTTCGGTTGATTATAAAAAGAACATTCCGGTGTTTAACTGCAAGTAATTTGAAATATGTATTCATTAGAAATAGTCAAATATCGATTTATATTTTTTTTTATCAACATGGGGATGCCCATGCAAATGATAATACTAAAATATTAAGGGTACACTATTTTTATTTATCATATACTTAGACTAAATAACATATAAATTTTACCGTATGATAATAGCATTAAATTAAAGTATTTTCCATATTTTTCGAATTGGTGCTTAGCGGGCTGATATGAAAAGTTTATCACATGCTTCGATTGTTATCACATGCCTTTCCGCAACGTTATCACATGGCATTCCGGTGATACTCGGCAAATTCCGGAAAATACACCTCAATGCTACGTTTTCATAGAAAAACATTACAAAGTAGTGTACAAAACAATTATTTGAATACTGGAAAGTATATTGTGTAAAATAATTATAGTATAACTAATCGCCGTATTTGAATATCAAAAATAAGACAACGCGTGACCGAACGACGCATGGATTAAACGAGTGCGCAGCACGAGTTTAATCCATAGCGGCGTTCGGTCACAAGTTGTCTTATTTTTGATATTCAAATACGGCGATTAGTTATTCTTTTTATTACATTGGCAAAATTTGGCTTTTTTTTTTATGAAATTAATGTAGAAAAAATGTAAGGAACTATATCTTTTTCCTACGCATTGACAATTTGTTTTGATCCGACGTTATCGACGTCTTGACAACGCCTATTGTTGTATGACGTCAGAGAGTGAAATAACCACGTTTATTTCACATGTGAAATTATCGGTTTTTATCTAACTGGGAAATCAATGTAATTCATTGCAACCAATGTAATAATTAAATTTAATTTAAAAAATAAATATTAAATAAATGCATTTTTTAAGTTTTTCTGAAACATGATTTAGAAAGTTACTTTAGAAAAGTTGACTTTTCCAAACAATGTTCATTATGTATATTGTTGAATTATTTTTTTGTCGATTCGTTTATATTAAAATCTGTTTTTTTCTCTCTGTTGAGGCATATGATGGAAAGATTTCATATTGAATGTATCAAATTTTGGGTCCGACGTCCATGAACTTTTTACTCTTTCAACTTCTTTTCGGGAACCACGTAGAAGGATCAATATATGAATCTGTTATTTTTCTCTACTGTTGAAGCATATGATAAAAAGATCATAACATGTCATTTTTCATATCGCATGTATTATCAGCCCTCGGTCAATATCAGCCCTCGAGCCATGCGGCTCTTGGGCTGATATTGAACCTAGGGCTGATAATACATGCGATATGAAAAATGCCATGTAATAATCTGATATTATAAAACAATGTTGGTGTCCTCTTCATTTTGACAATTTTGGATTTTTGCATATATTTTTCTAGAAAGGCAACAACCAATTACCCATCTGGAGCAGTAACTGTGGTACTGAGAATGTCATTCTGGATACTATACAATTATGGCCCGTTGAAGAGGTGAATATCCAAAATTGTCAACAAGAGAAGGTTATTTCAATGAGGGCGCAGCCCGAAGTGAAATAACTTTCAAGGGTTGACAATTTTGGATATTCATCGATTCTAAGGGGCCACAATTGATTTATTATACCGAACTAACAGTGGAAAGGCCTTTCGAACACTTTCTATATGTTTTACATAACAAAGTCAAAGACAAGTTGACGTCAGATGAAAATACATTTGTGTTCTAGAATTTCTAGATTGTACAACAAAAGGAGAATCTTTTTGTAAAATATTGATGGCCCTGAAAAGGACCGTTACTCTATAAGAGCTATCATCAGCTGCTGTCACTCTATTCATGTCTAATGCCTTATTTCCTTCTTCTTCGTCTCTCGGTGAGCTTCAACTGTAACGTGAACGCTGCCATTTTGTTTATTTACGTCTGTGACGTCATAATCATGGGAGATAACTCAAGTACAAATCAACAATCTCAAAAGGTTAATCGCCGGTGAATAATAGGGTTATTCACCGCTGGTGGAAATTTTTAGGGTTATTCGTCCTTCTTGCAATTGAATGAAAAACAACTGAATTATTCCATGTCACGTGACAACGTTTCACCCAATAGAATTGTTTAAAATATATGTAAGGTATAATAATCCTTATTAATTCCTTTTTCCCGTAATTTACAAATTTGTTTATCCTATTGTTGACTTTGTTCATTACTCTCTAGATGACTGTTTTTTTAAATTGCTGTATCGTACTTAACTAAAACGCTAGAAAGAAAGAAAAAAAAACATGCATGAACAAGAATCAATTCATCGACTTATTATCATTCATTTTATGAACAGGCATGTTGATTTATTCTGTGATTGTAATATTCCCTTTTGGTCCTGGTTAAAATCAAAGAAATCGCTGATTGTTGGTGATGTAATTTGTTTGGATCGGAATAATGTGGAACTGTCAAGTCTTCAAGCAAGCGATTTTGATAATTGCACTTGTAAGTATTGTTTTATTTTTTGTTTTATTCAAAACGATGATAATAATATGTGTGAGATAATAAATTGTTCTTGATTCATTCAATTGCAAATATGGAATCTGCTTTGTATTTAGGATTCATAAGTTAGAGTCATCTGACATAATGATAAGATATTGTTAAATATCTTATCGGATGTAGTTGTAATTTTATTTTTTGTTTATTTCTATTTGTATGTTAACGTAAAGATGTATATTTTTTTAATTAATCAAAGTTTAATTGCACTTATTAACGTAAAGATAATTATTCACCAAATTTATTTATAAAATTTAGTTTAAAGCTACTATATGTACATGATTTATTTGTTTTAGAGTTTGATTAGGAACATCATACAATTAATTATCCAATTACTAACAAAATCATATATTAAAATTCTTGTAATTGTTATAAAATACATCAAATGTCGTAGTTAAAAATCTGATATTGAATTATATCAATATTTAGAAATTTACCAGTGACGTCTCTTTTGTGACTTTGACCCAGTCGTGTGACAGACAACTCGTTGTAATGTTGTGCTGTTTTTTGTGTGCTGTCCTAGGTTGTTTTACTTGTTCGTTTTTATTCTGTGATTAGCATGTCGAAATGTGCTATCGTATTGTTTATTTGTGTACTTCCTTGTCCTGAATGTTCTTGCATTTACTTGTACTATAATCCTGTTATGTAATGTTGTCATTGTATTGTTACAAGGAGCATGTAGTTCAGTGGTTGTCGTTTGTTGATGTCTTTTATATGTGTTTTTCGTAATTCATGTTGTTTTAAAATAGACCGTTATTTTTTCTCAATTGAACTGTTTCATATTTTTCAATTCATGGACTATTGTAGCCGACAATACCGTATGTTTTTTCTCATTGTTGAAGATTATATGGTTGCCTATATATAATTTCTTACATTCACTACATTTGAACTTTGTTGGATAGTTGACTCATTTGCATTAATACCAAATCTTCTTATTAAAAATTGATGGGTGTGTGTATTTCTTTGGAAAATTTCAATGTTTTTCTCCCAGGTCACCCAGTTTGAATAGAATATTTTGACATTTTGTTGTGCTCTTGGATTTGAGTTAAGAGCCAACCAAAGCTCACGGCCTGTTGGTGGGTAGTTGATGACTATATGGTAAGCTCTGGATGTCTTTTGAGTATTGCATACGGTGATTTGGTGATGTCTTCATGTCATGCATTGTCCCATTACTTTATATAGACAGCTTATCAGTCAACCTGATCTATCAAAGTAGCTCTCCTCGCCTTTTGTATAGTCAGACGAAAAACACGATATAAACTGACTTGTCTTGGTATATACATGTTTATTTAATATACTCATATAAATATAAAAAAGAATGATGTAGTATGATTGTCAATGAGACAACTCTCCACAAGAGACCAAAATAACACAGAAATTATCAACTATAGGTCATTGTATAGCCTTCAACAATGAGCAAAGCCCATACCGCATAGTCAGTTATAAAAGGCCCCGAAATGACAATGTGAAACAATTCAAACAAGAAATCTAACGGCCTAATTTATGCACAAAAATTGAACGAAAAACAAAAATGTTACACATAAACAAACGACAACCACTGAAATACAGGCTTCTGACTTGGGACAGGCACATACATGTTGAATGTGGCGGGGTTAAACATGTTAGCGGGATCCAAAATTCAAGTCATATTGATATTTTAAAACAACATCAAAATAAAAAAGTGTAAAAAAACAATATTTTAATAAATGTTGAAACTATTATTGTGTTTGTGAGTGGAAAACTACTTAAAATTGTAGAAATATTCAAAAGTAGCTCTCGATCGCGTTTTTGTTCTTCGGCTACGTTAACGGAACACCAATCAAGTAATCCATCTTCATGACTATGGCTTCAATGTTAAATGGTATATATAAAATATCATGTTCTGCTTGTCGTAGACTCAAAAAGACTTCAAGTTGGAATAGATCTACGAAGACTAAAGAACGTTCATGTGTTGTTTGGCAATTGTACATGCCCACGACACCGATGTCCAGATATTGTTCGGAAGATGTTTTGAGAAGTTACGATGCTATCGGACATGGAAAATTAAACTGTTACTGTATATTACAGAACACAAAACTGGCTATCTTTGCTGTAATTACAAGTTAAAAACCGGACATGGTTTACATTAAAGCTAAAAATCCAAATCCCACGGCATCAAATTATTTAAAAAAAACATATGACCTTCAACATTGGAGGGCTAAACTAGCATTGAGCCGTGTCCAGGTTCTAAATCGAAAATAAAGAGATGTGGAGTAAATGTACACGGGACAAAATCGCACACAAAATATAGAAAAAATACAAATTATTAATGAACAGGGCTTTTATTCCTGTTCTTCATCTTGAAAGGAACTGGAGGGTCTTCAACGAGGAACTAGACCATTGATCCTCATTATACAAAAGTAACATAGGTTAGTGCATCGAACTACAAAAACATAAGTTCCTGGTTCGATCCCCGTTCCGGGGAGAAAATTTCCAATCCACTATTAATAAATATGTTTAAAAACTAACAATAGCCACACACTTGACTTTGTGGATTACGTTATTTTTTTCTTCATCCTACATATGTCTTTTGATATTGTTCATACATGTAAATACTAGAAGTCTTACACTGTATCTATATTTTTTGCTTCGAGACCAGAACATAATAAAATAGATATAACAAAACTTGCGCTTTAGATTAAGAAAGGGTCTGAAGGATTTTGTATCATTTTTTCCAGTTCTTCTCGGGTCCTTGAGCCCTTCCCTCGCCAACAATATATAGTTTGCTTAATTTGTAAAAGAGGCTAGTCACGCTTCTGTATTATCATCTTAGATTAACCTCCCCAAACTTAATAGTAAAGATCACGCACCCATATTGTTTAGATTGATAAAGACTTTTGCATCCGTCGACATTTTCTTCGATTAAAATAATATTGATCTAACAACCGCTGTGCGAATGAATGACAAATGACAACATTGTCATTTTTTGAATGACAATTAAACAGTGTGGGGAAAGATAAATTGAATACACTTTCGTTTTTCGTTTTTTGTTTTTGTGAAATCAAAAATGAAAAATGAAAACACTTTCATTTTTCGATTTTAGTTTTTGAGAAATCAAAATTGAAAAATGAAAATACTTTTGTTTTTCGTTTTTGTTTTGTGAAATCAAAAACGAAAAACGAGAACACTTTTGTTTTTCATTTTGGTTTTTAAGAAATCAAAAACGAAAAATGAAAACACTTTCGTTTTTTGTTTTTTGTTTTTGAGAATCAAAAATGAAAAATGAAAACACTTTCATTTTTCGATTTTAGTTTTTGAGAAATCAAAATTGAAAAATGAAAATACTTTTGTTTTTCGTTTTTGTTTTGTGAAATCAAAAACGAAAAACGAGAACACTTTTGTTTTTCATTTTGGTTTTTAAGAAATCAAAAACGAAAAATGAAAACACTTTCGTTTTTTGTTTTTTGTTTATGATATTTCAAAACGAAAAAAGAAAGGACGCAGATATACACGGACCGTGTCCTTCATCTGTTTTGCCTACGGAATTCAGAAGGCCCCGAAATGACAATGTGAAACAATTCAAACAAGAAATCTAACGGCCTAATTTATGCACAAAAATTGAACGAAAAACAAAAATGTAACACATAAACAAACGACAACCACTGAAATACAGGCTTCTGACTTGGGACAGGCACATACATGTTGAATGTGGCGGGGTTAAACATGTTAGCGGGATCCAAAATTCAAGTCAAATTGATATTTTAAAACAACATCAAAATAAAAAAGTGTAAAAAAACAATATTTTAATAAATGTTGAAACTATTATTGTGTTTGTGAGTGGAAAACTACTTAAAATTGTAGAAATATTCAAAAGAAATGAAAACACTTTCGTTTTTTGTTTTTTGTTTATGATATTTCAAAACGAAAAAAGAAAGGACGCAGATATACACGGACCGTGTCCTTCATCTGTTTTGCCTACGGAATTCAGAAAGGTACCTTTTTGAAACAAAATTACAATATTTTCCAAAATGGCCTTAATATGAGATTCATCCATTAATAATTAGAAGATTTGCGAAGAAAATGAAGTTGTCTTCGGATTATTGACATGTTCCTAAATTGTCAAAATATTTGGGTTGTTTTCGTTTTCGAGATACAACAATACAAAACAGTTTAAGAAACTGTGCACATAAAAAAGATGTATATAATAACAAGAATGTGTCCTCAGTACACGAATGCCCCACTCGCAAGTTATCATTTTCCATGTTCAGTGGACCGTGAAATTGGGGTAAAAACTCTAATTTGGCATTAAAATTAGAAAGATCATATCATAGGGGACATGTGTACTAAGTTTGAAGTCGATTGGACTTAAACTTCATCAAAAACTACCTTGACCAAAAACTTTAACCTGAAGCGGGACAGACGGACGGACGAACGAACAGACAGACGGACGGACGCACAGACCAGAAAACATAATGCCCCTCTACTATCGTAGGTGGGGCATAAAAAGTGAAAAGAACAAGGAAGAAAAGTACATAAATACAACAAAACAAATACAAAAGAGGAGGTGTTTTACTTCTATATGAAGTTTTAAGCAAACGCGATGATAGGTTGTCCTTTACATACAACAAAGACAAAGAGGAGTCGAGTGGTATCAGTAAACTATATAACAATCCAACATAAACACAACAAAGGGACTGGCAAGAAATGAAACTTTATCATGAAATTTGTCATGAAGATGGGTCACTCAAATTATAATATGATAATAACTTCCTTTCTAAGAGTCAATCTTTATAGTATGTGTTTAATTAATTCTTCTTCACAAATCATTAGAAAGTAAATCATGAATCCTTTGATTTAAATTCATTGTATATTTTATAAAAATCGGTATCGGAAATTGTGCTGATGTATTTTGAATGTGTAAGGCGTTTGCATTTCTACGAGCTCATCATTATCCCTGCTTAACTTCAACTTTATGTTATCCCAACGACGCATACTTGTATAATAAAGTACATCTGTAGAGGTAAACATATGGTCTTATAACAATCCTTTTTTTTAATTTAAAATCTCTATTTTTTTCTCGATTTGTTGAGTTTGAATCTTTTAAGCCACATTTACGGAAATATGTTAAATGTGCAATTTTGAACACACACATTTCGTTTTTTTTTTATACAACGTTAGAAACCAAGTCCCACTAGACCGCGATCGCACAACGCTCACCGAGATCTAAAATACATTCAGATCGTTGTGAGTTCGCAGTATGAACGGGCATGAAAATGTAAATTTCACGTTTTTACTACGTCTTCATTACGCTGCTCCAACGACCCCGCTCGATTTATCTGATTGCAACACGATCTTAACCCGCTTCTACTGCGGTTAAAGCACGACCATACTACGATCATACCACGTTCATACCGCAATCTTACTTCGATAACATTAACATCGTGTTTCATATAAACACTGCATCATTCCTTCTATTTCTCATTGAAACGTAAATTTCTCGAAATCAAGGCAGTAATGCAACCAAAATCTACATGCAGGTAGGGGTAGAAGTAGAGGCAGAGGGTGATCTGATAATAAAGAATCATGATATATGTCGAACCTACTAATCCAACCTGAATCAAGATCAAGATCAAATGACGATGTTGTAGTGAACGATAGTAGGGATGACACAGATGTGTCAAGAATAATCGAGCCGTTGGAGATAAAGGACAAGAGGTCCAAATAACATACAGAAAAAATAAAATCTGGAGAGCTTTTATCAATTTTATATGACAATGACAATGAGCATGATGATAGTATTAACGTAGCTGAGTCGTAAGAACGGCGTGATGCGGACAGCATGGGCGTGCTTAAATCGTACTATGGTTTTAATAAGCGTAGTATAAACGTGGTTAAGTCGTATTAGAAGCGTGTTTGGGTCGCGGTAAGAATGTGATGGTCGTAGTGGTGTCGTAGTAAAATCGCTGTGATATCGTAGCGTAGTCTCCCCGACTAAAATCGCGCTTTCACTACGCTGTCGCTTCGATGTTACAGCGATCTTTGCGATATTTCCACGACCTTACTGCGCTCTCACTACGCTTCTGCTACGATCTGATTTCGAAACGACCGCACCACGATTGTTTTGAATATGTTCAAAATTGGCCACGGTCATCACGATCATGAAGACATCACCACGACCGTACTTCGACCTTACTGCTATCTGCACGATCGCAATACGATCGTCAAAATTTTCATTTTTTTGACAGATCGTAGTGCTATCGTGGCCTATTGGGACTGTGCTGTGATTTTAGCATATTTTAAACTAGCAAGCAATTCCGTATACGACAAAGCCTGTGACATTCTTTAACTCCTTTTACTATCTATATCAGAAATCAATATTCATATAAAAAAAACATTTACATCGCTGTTCAAATAATTATATAAAACAATTCTCCATAGTTAAAAGAGAATTTCTGTTCAAAACATGAAAAATCTTATTAACTAAATCAAAATATTCATCGAAATATTTGTACAACTATTGAAAACATCGCCGATTCGGCCTAACGTTTTTCAACTTTGACTTCAGAGTTAGCTCAATATATTCCCACAAATTCAAAGGTTTAACGCTGTTTTTTCAACATATCTCTGTTATTTAATACGGTGATTCTACGTTTTTATTTTTTATTTGGTTTTTTGTCATAAAAATGCGGTAAAATTATTATTGCACCTTATCGTGCAGAAGATAATAATATCAATAGTGTAATTTCTTCTAACGACAGGTTTACCAAAATCAAACATTTTTTTATGCGATACGGACTTTTTTTTTTTTAATAAAAGATTGCATTGCATATAGCTACAAGTCCAAAATTCCCCAAATAATTGTGTTTTAAATCGTAGACGAGGTTGATGACCCTATGTTTTTGGTTGGCTAATTTAAAAAAAAATCCAAGACGAAAGGGAAATCAAAATGTATATGAATAGGAGGATTTGTAAAAATAGAATTCTGGTGAAATACTACTATGAGTACAACAATTGCACTTTTTATTAGTATAGTACTTATCATAGTGTAAAATTTTTTGTAGAGGTACTTTTATATTATTAGAATTGCATGATAAAGGTTTAGAACAAAATATTTATCGCTTTTAACAGACAATGCTTGTCATTATACTGATTACTGTTCAAATGGAGGATCTTGTAGTCAGGACATCTCCGGTGATTTGACATGCTCCTGTGTTGGTGATTGGACCGGCGAGACATGTACAGGTTAGAGATAATTATGATAAGTTTTGTTTCTTTTTGCATAGACACGAATGTTACACCCGTCATGTTGCTCTTGTAAGTACAGACTCGGTAATAAGTCTTATTCTGTAGGCCACATTCGGCAAAGTGGACGGCATAAGGAACATATCCTATGGCAAGCCGTTCTCGTCAAAACTATGTTTAAACCCTTTTTTCGAAAAAAATACACACTGAGATTTAAAAAAATAAAATAACACACTGAGAAGTCGAAATTACACACTGAGATTTAAAAAAATAAAAAACACACACTGAGAATTCAAAATTACACACTGAGATTTTAAAAAGACACACTGAGATGAAATAAATTGAAAAACACACACTGAGAATTGTTAATTACACACTGAGATTTCAAAAATACACACTGAGATTAATATGCAAATTACTAATGAATATTCATGAGATGAATAATTCAACAGATTAATATCTTGATCTCAAGAACTCTTGTCATTATAATGAAATGCGATTCCTTCAACCAACATTCGTAATAAATTTCAAGACTTAACATCGCTCATATTCATAAGTTTGTTGCCTATAATTCAGATCATTACTACCAGTAATTAAACATGTGTCCCTTTTCAAAAGTCTTCCAACTGTTTCTCTGATTTCGCTAGTTAATCTATTATATTTTTGTTACGTTTATATGCTATAATAGACACTTGAGTAAAAATTTCACTGCATTCTTTTGCAGATTGTTCCAATGTTTTACTTATAATTTTAATAAAGTTTTTCACCATTTGGTTATATTTTGTAATAAGAGTCAGTGGGTATTTTTCTTGTTCTTGTATTTTTAAAGGTTTTTTTTTATTAATAATTTGGAACCAAATCGAAGGACTAACGAGTTATGTCCCCTTGTTGTTTTAAGCTTGTAATAGATTCAGATTAAGTATGCTAATTAGATATGTGCGCATAAAAAGTGCGCACAAATCTCAGTGTGTAATTTTAAATTCTCAGTGTGTAATTTCAAATTCTCAGTGTGTGTTTTCAGTTTATTTATTCTCAGTGTGTCTTTTTGAAATCTCAGTGTGTAATTTTCAATTCTCAGTGTGTAATTTTCAATTCTCAGTGTGCGTTTTTCATTTTTGTAATCTCAGTGCGTCTTTATGAAATCTCAGTGTGTAATTTTTAATTCTCAGTGTGTAATTTTCAATTCTCAGTGTGTAATTTTCAATTCTCAGTGTGCGTTTTGAAGTTTTTAAATCTCAGTGTGCTTTGTTGTAATTCTCAGTGTGTAATTTTTTCGAAAAATGGTTTAAACATAGTTTTGACGAGAACGGCTTGCCATAATATCCACTATTATTGGTGATGCGGATATTCCATAACGGTCAACAAACTCCTAATGGTGTCCGCAAAACTTACGAAGGAGTGATTTAAACTTCACCATTTACAACGCTTGGTTAAATGGCGTCATCAAGGAAATCATGATAGGAAATACAAACCCGGGTATATCGAATCAACTGGGCGATAACTACTCCGTATACAGGCGCTGCTAGAATTTTACTACATAGAAATGGAAAAGGTTTTACTGAGATAATGTTGTTTTTTTTTTAATTTTGGAATCTCTTTTGACGAATTATCTCTCTATTTTCCTGGCAAAATTTTTACGCAGTAAAAGTTATTCATATTATTTTATTTTTTAATCACTTTTTCCTTTTTAAATAATTTTGCATTTCAGTAGAAATAGTAAATCTTTGTGCAGAAAATGTTGACAACCTTTATACTTATTGGAATACAACAGAAGAAAGCACCCTATCTACCCTTGTATGCACCGGTGAATATGTGGGTTACGTTTCAAGATACTGCAGTAAAGAGGGAAATTGGGAGGAACCAAACTACAGCAATTGTACAAGTAAATCAATACAACATATAAAAGAACAGGTAGATCCTATATATTAAATTTTTCTGCACAAGTCAGATAAGGTAGAGTGTGGACAGAAAATAAATTTCACTTAAGAAAAGGTAGTAATGAATGCTTGCAATTGCATAATTAAAATAAAAGGCAATGGGGTTATGAGTTAGTGGTTTTATTTGCATTAATTTATAAACAATAGCATTGAAGAAAAAAAAACAACAACACACATATTTAAAGGGAGACAAAAGATACCGAAGATAAATTCAAAGTAGAAAATAGACCGACAACGCCAATACAGAAAAGAAAAAAGACAAAAAAGACAAACAACAGTATGCATACACAAAATAAACTAAAGAGGTTCTATACACTGACAGGTACATATGGCACCTGAAGGTCAATAGTTACAAACAAAACTTAAGTATAAAGTGAAATAAGTTGTGAGTCATATTTTGTCGTTTCTATTAAAACTGTCGTTTTTAGTATATATTCCCAGAGGGGATTATTAGCTTGACATATATTCTAAGATGCTTGTCTAATTTGACGATTGCATAAATGATTTTTGTCTTTATATAGCTGGGTTAGGACTTCATTTAATAATAGCCCGTGTGTCATTTTATATATGGAATCAGAGTTTTATGTCCGTGCACTTATGTAGTAAAAGCATAAAGTGTTTGCAATGCCTACCTTTTCAACAACGTTTTGCCTATCCGTTTACTAGTATTCTAGTGTTGACAGTTATTAAAATGATGCATGTTTACATTTTGTTACATCTGAGCGTTACTGATGAGTCTCATGTAGACGAAGCTCGAGCCTGGGGTATCAAATTATAATCCTGGTACCTTTGATAACTACTAGTTATGTCGCTGTGTTGGATACATGTGTTTCGCTTTGAACAGTACCCTATGTCTCGCGTTAAAAATATAGAATCATTTATTTGTGTCATTGCAACTCTGAAGATAAAGCATGTAGTATTTACAGTGTTTCCACTTCTAACAAATATTTTCCTATATACTTGAGATTTTGGTTTTTAAGTATACCATTTTGAGTTACATATCGAGCTCGAGCTTCTAAAGTATTTACGTCTTGTATTTGTTTGCATAGGGTACTAGAATGAAGAAAAACATTTATGATAATAGGTATAAAAAAATGCTATTCCTTCGACTTTCATATTGGTATTTCTTCGAACATCTTAATTTGAATTTCTATACAAACACAGTCTATGATATTTGCTGCTCAGTTTCAAAATAAATAACTTTCCATAAAACTCGTATATATTAATAAGAGATTAATTGAGGAGTCAAAAAAGCCACAAAAAAAAAACAACAGGGGTCAATGTGCTTGTTTTCGAGATATTAGCCATTTGAATTTTGGCGGGAAAATGTTCTCTTAATTTTTCATAGCTTTATAATTGACCAGTAATAGTTCTTAAATACTATTAAAAAATAAATAAGATTTTATAAGACACTACAAATGACTTATAATTATACACATAAAAGATTTATAAAAAGAAAAATGGGGGACCATTTTTTAAGTCATAGAAATGTATAAAACCAGAGGATTTCGAAAATCTGACAAAAATTCCAAAACACGACAAGTTAACATCCTTAGGTTATTTTATAAAGTTCGAAACCCAACTCATTTTAGACGGCTATGCTCTTATCTGGAAACAGTGACAATGATTCGGTGACCATTATCCTTGACGATCTGGAAAATATCACAAGAAATGATAACGAATTGCGGTCTGGTGATCTGCTTACCTCTTCAGCTGTACTTAATGATATTGCCAAGTATGTTTCAAACCACACAGAAAATCTTTCAGTTGATCAACTAGAGGTTAGTTATGAAGGTTATACATTATATATAAAAATAAGAAGATATGGTATAATTGCCAATGAGACAATTCTCCACATGAGACCAAATGACACAGAAATTAACAACTATTGGTCGCCCGACGGCCTTCAACAATGAGCAAAGCTCATACCTCATAGTCAGCCATAAAAGGCCCTTCAAGACAAATGTAAAACAATCTAAACGAGAAAGACTAACGGCCTTATTATACATGACATCGTTTTATTTATAACAGTAATAAGAAAAGGTTACATTGAAATCTTCATTTTTTTTACAAGAACTTTTTGACTGTATATAAATTAAAGAATGCAAATATAGAATAATTGGCAGTGAAAATGGCAACTATCTATCTAACGTGTTCAAATATAAACACACACAAGTGAGTATTGCCTAAAATGTGGATTGAATTAAAATCGTTTTTCTTTCAGATCTTTGGATCTCTATGCGATAATTTACTAGACGAAAGAAACCATCAGCCATGGGAAGAGCTTAACAATGAGGTTGACATTTTGAAATGCAATCTATATATATGTATCAAGAAAAGGAAAACGTTCAAACATTCTCCCAAATGTTTGTCTTTAAAAACGCGTTTATTTGTCCTATGTGTGTAGTGGTAAATGCTTATGATTTTGATTCAAAATATCGATCTCAGTATGTACGATATGGTTTTTTTAATATCAAGTTTCAGCTACAAATACAGCATTTCTCATTTTATTCCCATCATGTTTTAAAATTTGAAATAAATTGATAAATTAGTGTGTGTGAACAATTTTTCTTGATGTGGAACGGTCAAACCGAAATATTGACAAATAAGTATGTAAAAACAATTGATTACTTGCGGAACTTTATATGGATTAAAGTACATTCATTTATATTAAGAATAATTTAAGAATTACATAACCTCAGTTTCGAAATAATGTTGGCAATTTTATTTTCAATGAACCATTAAGGAAAGGTTTGTTATATTTAATGGTTTTTTTTCAGAAATCGCCATCGAAACTCTTAATTTCAATGTGCAATCTATAGAGCGTATATGTATCATCTAAATTGATATAAAATGCCTGAATATTCGAAGGGAGAAAGCAAAGTTAAATTTATACATAAGAAAACTGGTAGTACATTGAAAAAAGGAAAAAAAAACCCATATTAAACAAAATGTTTAAACAAAACAAGTCTCATAACCACACTTTTTGCAAAAGAAACCGCTAAACTTGGGGAGGGGGTGTGAGGAGGGGGTTGACTAATGTGTGGAAAAAGCGTTAGCAATGATTTGTTAGTGGAACCGAGATAAATGCAGCAAACATACATCTGAAACATTTTGAACAAGATAGGCGAAAGATATCAGAGAGACGTTCAAGCTCATAAGTCGAACATAAACTGACATCGCCATGGCTAAAAAAGATAAAGACAAACACACAAACAAAAGTACACAGAACACAACTTAGAAAACTATAGACTAAGCAACAGGTACCCCACCAAAAAACGGGGTTATCTCAGGTACTCAATAAGGGTAAGCATACCCATATGTGGCACCCGTCGCATTGCTCATGTTAGAACACACCCGGTAATAAGTCTTATTCGTGAAAAGAGATTGTAGTTAAGACATTACGAACACATTCGCTTTCATCTGTGAAACGGACTTTTTAAAAACGTAAAAAGACTTGTGATGACGTCCGTAAAATGTACGAAGGGGTGATTTTAAGTTCACTATTTGGAATATGTTGGCAATGTTTAATATCTTCGTTGTGAGTCGCAAAACATTCTTGATAGAAAATACAAGCCCGGGCATGTCGAATCAAATTGGAGATATATACTCCGTATGCAGGTTCTGCTGGAATGTTGCTACATCGAAATGGAAAGTTCACAATGAAAAGGCTGAAACCATATCTTTTGTCATAAAGTTTTGTTTTCAACCAACACTCACTGTCATTTTCTAGATGTATGTCAAGATATTATGCAGACTTAACTGTATCTATTGTATCCTTTATCTCAAGTTTGATGGGATAGATGAGTTCAACATAGTCACCAATTATAATGCCGATTAATTGTTAAAAAAATACGTCTTCCAAACGAAAAAAACATGTTGTCAATAAAATAAACAAGCATCTTTATAAGGTCAGTTTCGGTGATTTTTCTGTTTGAATTAGAACAACTTTTTACAAAGAATGAGGTATCCCTACTTTAGACAAGATACAGGTATTTACGTTGACCATTCTTTTTGTATGAAACACAGCAATATTAACTATTGTTTGGAATGGGTAACACTTGTGTAAAGTGTAGAACAGTCAAATGTTGTAATAATATTGCAAGCTGAAAGAGTCTTATATTGTATGTACTCTCAAAGATTTTTGGAATGTTCAGTATTCACATTTGATTCACGCAACCTCTAGAATATTCCACAATAACTTTGAAGCCCGGCTTTGGTTGCTGATAAAATTTATGTTAATTATTTAGAAAGAGGTATTCTATATATCCCATTCATCTATTTCAAAAGGGGACAGGTGGTGTTACTTCACTCGTTAGCGCAGTTACAGAGTTTACTAATGCATTTACTGATGTTTTGGACGATGAATTATCCCTGGTTGTCGCGAAGGAAAATATTGGTATGTTTTATGCTATGTAGACTCATAAGGTATCTTTTTTAAATTTAATTTGTTGAGTGATTGACTTTTTATGAGCACAAACGCCTTTCTGTGTAACATTTTTAATTCATTTTTCATTGAGAATTATTTGATATACATTAAGTTCCACTATATCGTTTGTTATATAATCCAAACTTAATTATGTTATTCAAAGTAAATCAATGATTTCAATGATTTCAGTAATAGAAGTAGGGAAGGCTAGTTTGGACGAGATAGTTGTTCCTGATCGCTTGAAAACATCCGACTCATGGATATCAGATTCAGCGACCGAAATTAAACTGAAAAAGAACATATGTAGTGGTAAATAGCTATTATTAATTTTCAAAAAGCAAGACATATAAATCTGTTAACTCTCAAGACCAAACAATTTGATCAATCATACCCAAATTTTTATAGATAAACCCAAAGGTTCATCCCGTACATTTCATTAAGACAAAAGATACATTGATGAACAGCTGTTGTTATATAGCTTTATGATGGACATTTTGCATTTTTTTTTCTTAACTCATTTTGGGTTTTGAGCATAACGTATAGTTTTTGTTGTTGTACTCCTCAATGAAGTATTAGTATGATAATTGGAATGATGACACATCCCATAGGTGGTATTATAATGTATAAGGCACTAGCTATAAAATTTTTATAAAAAATCTAAAATATAGTATTTTTTGTTCAATCATTAATGAAAGTGAAATACTATAATAATAATTCGCTTTTAGAAGCCAGTATGGGTTTCTTTTTTCAAAATAAGCGAAGAAATATTGATCATATATTATTCACTTGCAAGAGAATAATTCGACCTCATTAAATCCGTATTCATGTAAACTTCAATTGGACCACTTAGCTACAAATTGAAAACACGTGAATTGTGTGTGTATAGTTATTTAAAGGAAATAATGCCAACATTGAAAGTGAAACAAAGGTAAATCATTTAATTGACCTATTCGATTCACAAAAAACTCATTCTTATACAGAAAAAACGATGATTAACTTACGCTTTTGATCTATGATATAAAATAAAACAATCATAGAAAAATCCAATTACACGAATTCGCTTTATCTATTTATATCTTTATTTATGTTTATATCACTTATATTTAATGCGTTTCCCTCAGTTTTTGTTTGGTACCCCGATATTGTTTTTGTCCATGGATTTATGAGCTTTGAATAGCGGTATACTACTGTTACCTTTATTTATATGGTCATCGGAAGTATTCGGTGGCCAACTCGATAATTAATTAGATTTCGTCTAGACTAAAATACACACGAAAGGAAGCTACATGTTCTCGACCCTATGTTATGCAAATTGCTTATTTTTGAATTTTTTACATTGTTATTAATCAAATACTAGAATTTGAATCAAATAGGTGACCATGAATTTGACAGCTAGTGCCCCTTTTAAAAGTTATGTAAGATTTTGCCGTGTAATTCGTCGTAATGCCCTTGATGACCATGAAATAACATGGACCATCCGTGAATAAGACGGTACATGATTATCTTAAGTATGTGTCTACATTTCAAATAAAAACAAAATGGAAAAGAAATTACAATCAAAATATTCAGTCATGTCTTAACTAGAGTTTGAAAAAGAAACCCAATGGCTTTTGCTTAAATTTATTAAATAAAAATCATATAGATTACAAATTTAAGTGGAAGAACATAGTAGTTTGAAAAAATAGAGCAGCCGTAATTGTTGATGGTCGACTGATAACATCAATAGTAACACCTTTTTATTATATCTATCCTCTTCAAAGTTATATTAACTTGGTGGTCTAAATATAAAAAAATTCAAAATTCAAAATAAATTAAAAAAAAACCAACAAATTAGAAACTGTCTTTTAGTGTCCTTTTTTCTTTCTTCCACCCGTGTCGAAATGAAAGCATCTTCATATTTTTTACTTACGTGCCATTATAAAAAATGATTTGAAAGCCAAATTATAAAATGATGTTGTCAATAGAGAATATCGAAACCAATTAAAGCTCAACAGTGGAATCGCATGTTGCAATTTTTTGTAATAAACTTTGTCATTAGGCGTTTTTCACTAAGTAGCGTGTTGTGTAGATTGATATTATTGAAATATGTTTTCATCTTATAATTTTCAGTATGACTTGGAGGCGTTAAAAGTAGAGTATGGTCTAACTTATTGTAACAGTAGAATTTATTTTGAAACTACGATTCATATAATATGCAAACATATTCCAAAGATCACCGCCCTCCATAGTTCGTTGTAGTGGTTACCTATTGTGAGAGAGTTCGTTTTTTAAACATCAATATACTTGATGAGAAGAATGTCGTAGGAGGGACGAACGTTTTTTCTATAAAATGTTTTAGGTCACCTAATATGTCAATAATTCAGGTTAAGTATGTCGGACTAAACATTAATGATTTTAATTTGATATGATGTTTTTATTCTGTCATTAATCAATCCATTATCTTCTTATTTGATTAATTGAGATTATCATGCTGGATAATATGTATGGTTATTATTCATACACTAATCAATGCGACAAAAACATCATGATACATATTCAGTACTTCTTTTTCAGGTTTGACGGGATTTAGTAGCACATTCTATAGAAATATTTCAAATTTGTTTCCGAAGTATCTAATACAAAATGGGTAAGTTTAAGATTTTATTTACAGATAGTTAAATAAAAGTCAATCAAACCAACTCTCCTCATTTTATCTTCTTTCATTTTATCAGATAAAATAATAAAAATTTGATACGCTGATGTTTTTCTCTCATACATTTATCTGGGCGTCTTTATTTTCCATGAATATTAATTTTTTAATTCTATCTTGATACTACAGTTGTTTTCCATTCGTTCCTGAGATTGATATATATAGTCGTGCGTTTGATTTTTATCAGGTTTTAAGGAATTCCCCCTCTTTCTACTTACCTTGGGTATGGTAATTTTTTGTACTGTCAATTGTCTCTTTGATATTGTAAAACAAGTTTGTCACTCCTATTGCCCGGTATATATTTAGGACTCAAATCTATGATGGTTTCCAAATGTATTGCAGATTTCTAATCTAAGGCAAATGTGACGTCATGCCATCCCAAATCTATGACAATTTTTTTTACAGTTCAAATCTATGGCAAGTTTTGTAATTTCTTAATCTACGGCTGTTTGTGTTGTTTTCAAATCTATAGCAACTGTTGTGCTAATAGAAAACAATACAGTTCATATACGACTAATGACTTTTCTTTGACATGTACGACAACAGGAGCATGTATAAACACATTTGTTAAATACACATTCCATAATGGTCAACCAAATCGAGATGGAAACCAAATATTTTCGTAAATGATGTATTCATATACCTTATTACAGTCTTCAATATTGACTTTTCACATAATATTTATTTCATTGTTAATTCATCTTTTCTATTTGATGACGACTTTAATTAAATTGTTATCCAGTTATTTTATATTTCATTTTAGACGCACAAGTATTTACTATAACTCCTTTTCTAAACTATCCACTAATGAAAACAGTGGTGCCCTTATTCATCGCGGGAATCGGCCTGTACAGCACATTTTGTCCCTCTTCCGGATAATGTGACATCTTCCTATAAACCATCCGTAAATTGTTGCAGAAGGATATACCTTAAATCTGCGGCGGCGACGATGTAATATCCGGTATGGCGCAGCTCAATTGTGACGTGATACGTTATCTTTTTTCCGGACAATTGTGCATAAAAATCTGCCAAAAATTTGGAGAAAACAAACATCTGAAATAGATTTTATTTTTTTAACGTTTGTAACGTCACTTTGCCATAGCTAAGGAATCTGCCAAAGATTTGAAACCAGTCATAGATTTGAGTTCTACATATATTTTAAAACATTTGCTTTGACTGCGATCTTATTTGACACATATTACACTTATTTTAGTTTACTTGGTATAATTTGATTTTAACCTAATTTATCTTATTTTAGGAAAATAAAGTCATTTAATGGGAGTTATGGTGTTAATTCTATTATAGCCGATTTTACGATTCATGGAACATCTTGCTCGGATTATTCTTTATTTATAACATTCGATCATCTTTTGGTAAGTAATATTGTTTTCAAAATGGTCTCTTTATATTTTCATGTCACTGCTAAGTATATTCATTGTTTTGTAAACTGTCTGTATGCATGACATGTTTTGGTCCAGGGCATTTCTGAAGAGACATTAATTATCAAACTGCTCATCTGATACAATTAAATTGGTACCGTTAATGTTATAACTACCAAGACATCGATACCTCTGCGGGTTTATTCACGAGAGAATCACTAGAACAGTAACAAGTACATGGAAACTTGGTTGAACATACGAAAATTATTCTGTTTAAGGTGACTGGGATGTCTTCCTCCCTCTAGAATTTTGAAAAAGCAGTTAACAATCGGTCTAGATCTTTAATTGAATGAGCATATTTCAAGAGTAGTATGTAATTCATTAGTAAGACGTTACATTTAAATCTAGAAAACTATGTGTTTTATCATATGTATGCCTTTTTTTTAACCAAAAAAAAACTATTTTAGAGGGGTTTTTTCTTCAACTTTTCCACATAAGGAGAGATAAATCAGATAAAGTAACCTTTATTAATGAATATGTTGTGAGTTTACCTATTTAATAATGTAGCAGGAAAACGAGTCCGGTGACACCAATGTTTGTTCTTTTCTGAAAGCATAATATAAGAATAATCTTCTGATATTTAACTTCAACTCGAATGGTGTAGATTTCTTTGATGACACAAAACCGGCTTTTTCATGCATAATGTATACAAAATCTGACAATTATGAACAATTTGAAGAAAAAAAAAGCATGGTGACCCATACTTTTTATTATATTTTTCAAAATAGTATGATATAAACTACATTTGACAAATTATTAAAAATTCTATGGATTTTAATTATACACTTTAACGTCCTTAAATGTGTTGTTAACAAAATAAAAAATATATTAGGAATGCATCTATTTCAGGCATGCATAGCTTTGATTTTGTGTCCGGGTTTTAATTACGTGCTGGTTCTAATTTATTTTATAAGCTATGTTACGATTGTATTGAAAAGTAGACTTTTAGATATTTTGGACTCGATCACCACTGAAGAGACATTAACTATAAAATGTGCATCTGGTGCAATAAAATTGGTACTGTTAAAGTTATTGCAGTTAAAATAACTATGCAAAATGTCAACCTTCGTGCACTTAATTAATGATGTTATTATGTTATGTCATGTATGCTTTACATGTAAATATAATATTGCAGTAGGATGAACATTTAAACAAAAACAATTCCATTCGTTTGGTTCAACTTTTTGCCTGTGTCATTTTTTATTATATTTGTTGATTAATACAATGAGTTTCTTATCAATAATTCTAAGTCTACTTGAGTTCGACAAAATTTTAAAATGTACACGCAATAAAATGATGAATAAATATGAATATGAAAACGCTTTAGCCATTTTTCTGACCTTAAAACTTACCTAGATCGCGTTTGTTTATACACATAAACAATGTGCAGAATATGTGACAATGACAGTGCTAAAATTTTAAAAACAATATTGCTTTTTTTATATTCTATCTATCAAGGGAAACTACTCCAAAGCATCTTGTGGACATTGGAACTTCAGTGCCCCGTAAGTATAAAGACTTGATAAAATTATGGACATTTGTTATGAGGGCAAATGAGACTATTGTCTACCATGAACCAAAAGGCGGGATGAAAGAAGATGTACTAAAACATTGAACTAAGGTCATATGAAACGAGTGACTGGTGAAAAATAAAGCTTATCCAATTATTGAACCAATGCATGTAAATGTCATAAACTTAGTCTTCTGTGCACGATTTTATCATTTTTACGCAAATAAATCGTATAATCGGCATTTTTTTTTCTGTTTTTATGTTATGATTCAACAAATATGGCTGCTCTTTAAATGCCCTGTTTTGAAACCGAAGTTATCGATTGTCACCTTATAGTAAACAATCAACAAAAAACATGGGTATTGAGAACTTGTTTAACATCTACAATCAGATAATTGTTTATTTTAATGACAGATCCATGTGTATTGCGACCACCGGATTTTACGAGGATGGTCACGCTAAGTTCACTATGCATACGGAAGCAATCCTGGAAGCAAGCAATTAAAAATAAGTAAACTTCTCCTAAATGTGTACAAATTGAAGAATTTTCCTCAGAAAAAAAAGTATATGTACATAAGTTGTATAATGAAAACTATCCATTTAGTTATAAAAAAAAACATATGCATAAATGTTTTTCAATTTGAGGTTTCATATGACTTTAAAAATGCGCAATTTGGATTGAAAGCGCTAGTATCCTCCAGAAAGAGACCATAAAGGGTCATCTTGGTTGATTCTAATTTTGTATTCCTTGTATTGTTTTGTTGCTGCCGGTTTTATGCGACTGTCATGCAAGTTTGCAGTTTAGCTAGCTATAAAAACCAGGTTTAATCCATCATTTTCTACATAGGGGAATGCCTATACAAAGAAATGTGACAGTTGTTTTCCATAGTTTGATGTGTTTAAGCTTTTGATTTTGCCAAATGATAAGGGACTTTTCGATTTGAATTTTCCTTGCAGTTCGTTGTTTTTGATATTTGACTTGTCATCTGTTTTCTGAACTTTTGTTTATTAAACATCCCCTTTTGAAATTTTAAATATTAGACATGCATTATCATTGGTGTATCGTGTTTCGAGTGAAGTTAGCTTTTAATTTTATTTCGCAAGTTTATTAGAGAAATAATACAGAATGTGTAACATGTTTTCTTGTTTATAGGAAAACTGCTAATGGAGCATGGTCGTTTTTTGGTTCACGAGTAGTTGATGCTGCAGATTCTTACACGATATGTGAATATAATCACACAACTAATTTTGCCATATTGATGAGCCCAGGAAAGACAGTATGTATAGTAACTACATATAGCAAAGTTTCACAATAAGATATCACATATGCATTCGTACATCTTTCGTATTTGAAATTATGCGAAATAAAGAATTACACACACAAACCTTCACCGTCAACATGAGACCTGTACAAATATAACTCTTTCTGAAAAATAAGCAATCAATGCAAGCCAACTACCTAATAATTTTGCAACATTTTTACGAACAACGCTTATGTATACATTTTTAAACTGATCCGTAAACGTGTATTTCACATAGAGTTAGGCTAAATATTTGTCATATCATGTGCCAGATATATTAAAGGTTTTTGTAAAAATGCATTCATTTCCATCTTTTTATATCTTTTCTCTGAATATTAGAATAGCGGTATTAAAATTTAATCTGGTGACACAAATAAGTGTAATATAGTGCAGGACATCTTCATTTTCTTTTTGTAAAATTGTATGGTAATAAGGGTTTTATACTTAAATGATTCTGCAATATCATTCTTATGGGAGTCACTAGAGTAATTTTACATGAAAAAGGTCTAATTAATCTTACACTTCAGGGATACTTTAAATCTTTTCAATATTCAAATCTCAAGCATCATTCATGACATTTAAAGTATTAATTTTGTGGTCAATTTATGTTTTTTAATTACTTAACTAACCAAATTGAACAAAAGAAACACTTCATTAATGCAAATATTCTGGTATCAGATAATGGCAACAGTAGTGTACCGCTGTTCAAAACTCGTAAATCGATGGACAAAAAACAAAATGTGGGGGACAAACTAAAACTGAGGGAAACGCTTTAAATATAAGAGGAGAACAACGACACAACATTAAAATGTAACACACAAAGAAACGGACTAAGCATTAGACAAAATCTGATGAGAATAACAAATATAACATCAAAAGCAAATACATGAATTTGGGATAGAAAAGTACCGTGACACGTCTTATAGTAATGTGAATTCAGAAACTAATGATAGACAACACAAGCAGTCTATATAAGTATTCGAAATTAAACATAGATATCAGAGTCTCTGTTTAAATATGATTTTACATTTTTTTCAAGCCATTGTCCCACCGCTATGCACTGAGTCTAATATCAGCCATCGGATGTGGAGTGTCAATTTTGTTTCTCGTCATTACAATTTTGATTCATGTCGTTCTGTGGAGGTAAGCTAAAAATATTTAAGTTGTGCATTGTTATTATTAAAATAACATTGTTATTATTATGTGATATTAGCAGCAGAAAAGAGTTTTTTTATTATATCATTCATTGTTATATTTCTATTTTTTTCACAATAAAACTAGAGTTGTCATCAAGGCGTATACTGAACTATAATTACAAAGCTAATTGTTGATCAATTCTTTTTTCCATAGATTTACCTTTTTTGTTTTGTTTTAATCTAGAGATTGACGAAAGTGACGGTTGAGAACTTAACTTTGCAATAAAGGGAGGATTATATCTCAGTTTTTAGTGTTGTCGTCTTGTTTGCAATGATGTTTTATGAGCTTTTTTGGTTTTGTGCTCTTAATTAAGCCCTTGTTATCGTCCCTCTTTTTACTTTCAGTAATAAGTAAACAACAACAACGATTTGATCGGACATTTGTTCCTTCGCATACAGTGATTTAGACTAAATGTTAAGAGCTACCAAGACTCTTCGATCGAGCTGTTTTGTCATTTTTGCAGGTACTTGAAAACTGAAAGAACAAAAGCACTGATGAACCTATGTGTGGCATTAATTTTGTCGTATGTCATATTTTTAACTGGTATAAAACAAACAGAGAATAAAGTAAGAACATCAGGAAAGTAGTCGTATAGTATATAACGGGTGATACATTTGGTTCAAAACTGAAAAAGGAGAAGAGATACCAAAAGAATATTCAAATATATAAGTCGAACCCACACTGAGAACTAACAACGCCGTTGTAAAGAAAACAAAGTCGAATAGACACACAAAAGTATCCAAACCAATCATAGAAGACTTAATACTGGAAGCTGGAACTATATTTATCTTCATCAGTCAGGCTTGTGGCTCAGACACATTAAGCATAATACATAATTGATTTATGATACAGATCGTTGGCGTCCACTAACACCAATTAACTGTCATGCCCGCTAAAAGTTTTTGTTAACTCAATCAGATATTTGAATCAAAAGTGTCCATAACTGTTTACCTAAGTTTTATCACACATATATATGTATTTGAACTGATAGCTATATCCAAAATGTAGATTGTAAAGCATGTTCAAACAATGCAAACATATATTTCAGTATAAAGATCAAGAGACATGGTTATAAAATAGGGAGATGTGGTATGATTGCCCATGAGACAACTATCCACCGAAGTTCAAATGAAATTGAACAACTTGAATTTAACAAAATATTAAAAATATCAAAAATGTAAAAATAAAACTAGTAGTAAACAGCATTCTCACCAGCAAAATACCAATACATGTAAAATATATTGGCTTACACTACAAGCACATGTACACATTCTGCAGCAAGAGCAACAAATCCTGCAATCAATAATTTACACACACCTTAACAAGAGTAACAAAAAAACTTATTTGTATACCAATTTTGCACGCCTTTTATATCCGGATAAAATGTTTCGTAATTTTATTATGCTTTATATACTGAAAGTAATGGAGATTTATAGGTAATTATTTAAAAGTTTGTAACTCTAAAGCCGCAAGATTTTCAATTTTCTTGTTTTTATGCGTTATCGATATTTTAATAATACCCACGAAAAAGGAAGTGATAAAGAAATGTAATGTCAAATGAGATGAAAAGTAGCGTTCGTTTTATTCCGTCAAACCTAGTTTAATTATATATAACAGAAAAAAAACCCTACTATTTTAGTTTTTACTCAAATTCACGATTCATAGTTTAATTTTAATCGTGCTAGCAAAGAAGCAATAGCTACGATGGAGGTTGCACCTTTGAGGACTAGTCATTATTATGCAAGAACGGTACGGGTTGCTATTCTTAAAATAAAAGGTAAAATAACAAAAATACTGAACTCCGAGAAAAATTCAAAACGGAAAGTTATTAATCAAATGGAAAAATCGACAGCTCAAACAAATCACAAGAAACGATATCAACTGTCATATTCCAGAATTGGTACAAGCATTTTGGAAATGATGGATTTAACATGTTTTTATAGCTAACAAAACCTCTCTCTTGTATGACAGTCGCATAAAATTTCATTATATTGACAACGATATGTGTATCTGTAAACAATTTGTAATATACAAATCGGCCACACAACGGATGTGTCATTGCATCTTTGATAAGGAAGAGGGAGTATAGATAACTATTGGTAAGGTTGCAGCCTTCAAAATTTTGCCATTTTATACATTTTACAATGCTTTATAGATTAATCTTATTTAAAGGTTGTATGTTCAGCGATTGCAGTTGCTTTGCATTATATGTTCCTAACAGACTTTGCTTTGATGCTGGCTGAGGGTATTCTTATAGTGAGAATGGTAGTCCTTATTTTCCCAACAAGTTCTATTGTTCATAGGCTCATACCAGCATGTTGGAGTAAGTAAACAAACCAGGGTTGGGTGTTTTTTCAGAGACATATATATGAAAGAATTTTTTTTGTAATTAAAAAAAAAAAAACAATCAGGATTAATTATTTTATATCACAAATGAACATATTGTTTGCTATTCAATACGAGTACTAAAATGTCACTGCAAACATTTTTTTTCTCATGGTTTCAAGACAATTAGGAGTTTAGGTTGATAGCATAACATAATCTTTACCCAACAATATAAACGAAAAGAACAAAAGAACAAAACATTGAACGAAAACGATAAAAGGTGATTTAAAAACTATCCACTCACAAAGCGTGGGAATGAATATAAAAGGGGAGTTAACATGTACAACGGGTGTGAAAAACACCCTGCAACATGCTTATTTTACATTTAGCTGTGTCATCAATCTTCAAGAGATTATCTAGGCTTCGTTTGTTACAAAATATATTAACTTTTATTTCCAGTTGTTCCTTTTGGTATAGTAGGAATTTCTGCTGGTGTGACTAAGCTCAAAGGATATGGCAATCAACAGTTGTACGTATTAACCCCGTAATCATCTTATATTAAATATAGATATAACAAAATATTAAACAGTGAAGTTCGTATTTTGTTCTCCGCTAACACGTTATCGTCACTCTGTGCGATCAGTCTGATCTTAATCCTATATACTAAACGTTTAGCTGAAATGCGAAATATGCAATTTGCATGGTTTCTTATTTGACTCGGTCAGTAGAACCAATTACTTCCTCACGTGAAGCTAGCAAGATTCCGCGAATCATTTAAAATCTTTCAACAGTAACAAAGTCAACAGAATAAAAGAAAACATTACTATTATATTTGGATAGATAAACACTTGTTTGCTTTTAAATAAGGGCTATTTTAGACGAGCTTATTTTTATTTATTATAATAGTTATCAAAGGTACCAGGATTATAATTTAGTACGCCAGACGCACGTTTCGTCTACATACGACTCATCAGTGACGCTCATATCAAAATATTTATAAAGCCAAACAAGTACAAAATTGAAGGGCATTGATATAAAGATGAAGTCTTACTGAATTTTTTTATTTTTTTTTAACTTTAATTGGATTCTGCGGTGCCGTGCAAATACATGTAAATACACGTCCCAACATATTACAGTTGAGAAACAGGTTGTTGACCTTATATTTGGTTTCTATTTGTTCGTTCGTAGTTGGTTTTGATAATAGTTGTCATGTTAGCCTTAATCTGTATACAGTAACTGTTATGTTCCAACCTTTCGACTTATCACAATATATGGTTTTGTACGGGAAGTCCCTTCACAAAATTTCATTACATTTGAAATTATTGTGTCAACCGGTTAATTAAGATTTTTATTTTAAAATTATTTTCGAACAGATCGTCTGACAAATTGGCTTTTAATTTAATGAATAAATTAAACAATGGCTATCACATGTGACAGTCTGCAACTTAAACAAATTATGCGAAAGGAGTTTATATAAAGTACGAACGGACGGACGGACGAACGGACGCACAGACAATAAAACATAATGCCCATAAATGGGACATAAAACCTGAAGCAGAACAGACAGACGAACGAACGGACGAACGGACGGACGAACGAACGGACGAACGGACGGACGAACGAACGAACGGACGAACGGACGGACGAACGGACGGACGAACGAACGAACGGACGGACGAACGGACGAACGGACGGACGAACGGACGGAAGGACGAACAAACGAACGAACGGACGAACGGACGCACATACCAGAAAACATAATGCCCATAAATGAGGCATAAAAATCTGCAATAGGATTGATCGCTTTTATCATTTCAGTTGTTGGTTAACCCTTGATTCCAACCTCATCTGGGCGTTCATTGGACCAGCATTACTTGTAATTTTGGTATGTATATATGTAAGAACGATAACGAAAAAAATTAATGAATATTATGATATATTATGATATATTTTGTTTATTTTCATTCTAAGCTTCACTACTAGTTTTCGTTATGATTGGTTGTCATACACTATATTTTGCGTATAATATATGGAATCCTTTTGATTGAAAACAAAATACTAATACAAGACCAAATAAAAAACACTTACCTAAACCCTAACAAAACTGAGTAAGGTATTCCATGGAATTCGATCAACTGCTGGTGTTTCTTTGTATGTCTTCTGTTATCAATCTACATGTGAGAAAAGCAATGGAAATGTATAGGATAATGAAGATACCCTTTCTTTTTAAATTTTGACTCTAAACATCTCGAGAATTAATGTGGCCTTAAACGCATGTAATTAAATCAATTAATTGCTGTCATCAAAAAAGTTTGAAAAGCAGGGATTTTCACAAATTCTGAGTATAGAAAATATAAAAGTGTCTACACAGAAACGCCTGACAAACTCACAGTTTGACAGAGAAGGAAAAAAAAGATTAGGAAGAGGAAGACAACAAATCGATATTCAAACTCATATCTCATAAGTTTTTTTTTCCAAAAACAAACTGACTGTGCCATGACAAAAGACATATCAGATAACGACAATAGCTTGGGTCCGGAAATGCTCTCAATAAACGTATTAGTTCCTGCGTAAATCTATGTCAGTGACTTAAATGTATGCATACGTTGTTATTTACAGTACCGACAAGACCACAATATGAAAAAATTGTATTCATTGGCAATCATTTCACGTCTTTTTTTTGTTATATAAACGTTTGCCATAAGTACATAGTTTTTCAGGTTCTGATCTTGACTTTTGAAAGTCTTGATTCGGACTTTCTTACGAAATTCTAACTGTATGGATTGCACTGACGGGAATATAAAAGGAAATGTTCTCTTAAGAGGTTAATAATTTGAACAATAATAGGGGGCAATACAAATTCGAAATCGAAAAGAAGAGCAGAAAACAAACATTAGTTCACTTGTCCGAATTAATCCATTTTAGAGAACTTAAGATTGTGTAAGATAAAACAAAAACAAAATTTAGAATCCCTAAAAGTGATTAATAGTCGTTTTCATAAAATATGTATTGAGCGTCACTGATGAGTATTTTGAAGACAAAACGCTCGTCTTCCGCACAAAATTGTAATCCTGGTATATATAATGATTTTATTGTCATTTTGTTATCGTATATTTCAGATCAATTTTATTATCATCATTATTACCATGTATAAAATGATGTCCAGTAGAGGGTTAGCTTCAAAAACACTTAAAGTGAAATCCAAGTAAGTGTTTTATATGTTATATCAGAGAATACTAAAAAAAACATCATAGGGAAAACTAACAAAATAGAAAAAGATGATGAAAGCTATCATTCATACGAAGATAACAGAATATCAGTTAAAGAAATCCCAAATAACACTTAGCCAACATTGCATGTTTAAATACAGGCAACCAATATCGTACCGCTCTTGATTGTTTCGTTGCACCTTGTTACATTTAATCGTAATAATCAAAATGCAAACGTACTTATTACAACTATAGAAGAAAGACAAAATGCAGTTTTATGAATTCGTCGCTAGAAGGAGCACAGTGTTTCAAAGCCCATATAATCAGTATAAGTATAAAAACGAATTCGAAATAAAACTACGCAAGAAATAAAAGCTAAGGCAATGTACACATCAGATAAATGACTATGATACATGCATGGCATTTGATAATCTTTTTATAACGAAGAACGAAAACTAGAACTTGTCAGCAATTGTAAGGGAAATGAAAAACGATCGAACATTTCATTACGTCGTCAAAATGAACTTGACCTTTTTCCTGTAGAAGCTTTTAATACAAAAATAGACAGAAGACTAAACAATTGTAACTTGAAATTAGAGACAAAAGCGTTTGTAATATCTATAAAAAGCTTTCAGTGTATATCAATGGGACAACGAACATTGTTTACTTGCTACAAAACAAAACATTTAATTCAATGAGTATTTCATTTATAAAGTCAAATTATCTAGCTTACTAAGTTATCTCCTTCATTCAAAAATTTATTCTGTAAGAACAGTCGTAACGAGAAGATAAATCATACAATTTTGCAAATGTTAAATCAAAAGTAGAATTCATTGTACATCTCCCGTAGTCCGTTACGCTTGTGCATTTTCACATTGAATGGGCTTCATTAATAAGGGTGATCTCTCGACAAGCACCTACTCCAAAATAACGACTGCAATCGAAGCTTCATAACTTCTATGAATAAGGTTACCTATACGATATTTGCACAACCGAACATGAAACATTTATCAATATAATACAAAACTCTCACATGGGAGTAGCCACTTGCAAAAGTCAAGTGCATTTTTATTCAGTGAATAAGTACACGTAATTCATTCTATATCAATGAGAATTGTCTGTCTCTAACTAGCAATTAATTTTAATATAAAATTCACTGCAATTCAGTACTTTTAGTTACAAATATTTAAGAAAGAATGACTTATACTTATATACAATATTTAAAGTATGACTCATGCATATATAGGCACTAAATCTATATCATCACAACACATAAATATACAGCTACACTTGAGTGTTTATATATGAATTGACACCATATGTTGAACATATTTATTTCATATTGATAGTTCCGCACGGATTGTTGGATTAACTGCATGCTTTCTTTCCTTGGTTCATATTGAACTTATTTGAAAGGTTAACTTTCAAATTAATTGATTAGATCTAATAATATAATTGAGAATGTGTAATTTAGTCTTTTGGCTTGTAAGCATAACTCTTCTTTTATTTGGGATAATTTAAAGAGTATCAATGAGACTGATGTGATGGTATGGTGATTAGCATGTTCAACATAAATATGGGGTGTAAATGGGTCAACCTAAAGAGTTTTAAATGATTGCTGATATAAGGAGCAAACGGAAAGAGTATTTGCCCCGTCAGAATAAAGTATCTAAAGGAGGGAACATTGATACAATGGAGACTTCATGTATAGCAAATTAACTATCTTGCTCAGCATGTTGTTTTAAGCACGAAATATTCATCTCGCATGTTATTTTGATGTTGAATATGGAAGAATAGATCCAACTTGATGTCAATTAGTAAATCACCATTTATAACCATATAATGAAAACAACTTCAATCGAATATTTATCAAGGGTATTTGTCTAGATAAATACACATATTACAATTTTGTTCAAAATGTGTATTTAACTATCTAATATGCTGTGGATTCATTATTATTCGTTGCTAATGTTTCGTGGATTTTTTTGGGAACAGATCAACCACGAAATTGTTTGCAGATTTCAGCAAAACCACGAAAAATAAATATACACGTTCGTGTAAATTTTCCTTAATCAACGAAAATCGGTACCCGCGAAAAAAATTAATCCACAGTAGTCACTCGTGTAAAACCTTTGAATTGTTACACTTTTACTTTAATGAAGAGTACCACGAACAGATATTCACAAGGAAATACTAGATAAAACATAAAGATTGCAGTGGTTGCTAACTTCCAATTTATACAATTGGCATGCTTGCATAGATTACAATGAAATTTCAGGCATCGAAAAAAAAAAGTGAACCAAGAAATAAACCATAGTGGGTTCAGAAAGCCTGGTTGGTTAAGGCACCAATAAATCAAACTAAATGCATTAAAGTATCTGTTGCTCCTCTTGGTTTTTGATGTAGTAAACCAGTTGTAAAATGTACACATAAGTTTGCAACTTCTGTATCGCATAATCATATATATAGCGATTGCATCTCTTGTAGAGCACTCGCCCAAAAAAAATCATTTGCAAGAAAAAAAATAAAAGTAAAACATATTCACTGCCCGCCCCATAATATTTAAAGACGTTATTAGAAGAACTAGACATTAAATTAATCAGAAAACACCCCCGACATCGTGCATCCGTGACTTAATTTAAGTACCTAGCGATGTTTTAGCTAGAATAGCTTCCAGCTTGCCCGTTATGGTTAATGAAAAAAGAAAATACGTGTAACAAAACAAATCATTTATAGGTACATCAAGGTACTTAACCAACATTCATTTACTCGATAAAATTCATCCCAAGATATTGGTCTTTACACTGTATAGTTTTGTTGAAAAAGAAATGTTTCACAAATACAGGTTTTATCAATCAAAACGCATCTTTAAATTATTGTATACTCGGATATCAACTGCCCGTTTATAACAATATAAATCTGTGAGGTTTTTTTTCTTGATTTTGCTACGTGCAATTTTATTGCAGTTTGTTCCTAACTTATTCAATTAAGAAAGGTAAATCTTAATATTGTGAATGTTTAATTTTATTCATATACTCATCATGATCCATTTAATTCGCGGAGATATTATTTTGTTTTTATTTTACTTCATAAAATCATGAACTAAACAAATTGAATATTTTACACAACATGCTGTAATGTATATGTTTAATATAAAACACAAAAAAAGAAGATGTGGTATGATTGCCAATGAGGCAACTCTCCACAAGAGACCAAAATGACACAGAAGTTAACAACTATAGGTCACCGTACGGCCTTCAAAAATGAACAAAGCCCATACCGCATAGTCAGCCATAAAAGGCCCCGAAAGACAATGTAGAACAATTTCAACGAGAAAACTGACGGTCTGATTTATGTACAAAAAATGAACGAAAAACAAATACGTAACACATAAACAAACGGCAACCACTGAATCACAGGCTCCTGTGCTTAAATATGTCAAAAGATGGAGATGACACAGGTGAAGTTATATTATTAAACATGTGTGTTGTCCTTTCACAGGATTGGTTTGAAAAGTATGTGTGTCATTCTACCGTTGTTTGGAGTAACATGGGTACTTGGTGCATTTTCTCTGAACGAGGATCTGGTGATGTTTCAATACTTATTTGCAATTTTCAACTCTCTGCAGGTAGGTAGAGCATTAACTTGTTTACAACATAGGCGAATGCATTCAAGACGATTGAAAACAAATGCTATCATTTATCAAAACAAGTGGTGATCGAATATTTGCAGTAACACATATTTCAAAAACACGTTCTTTTCGTTTGATAACATCCTGATATTTAAAGGATATATAGAAAATAGGTAGTTGTGAATCAAAAGCAAGATAAACTTCAATCTTTAAAACACATGACAGAAAAACTACAGACGATGAAACAATAAGCCCATCAAAACTGGTGGTGATCTGATGTGTTCCGATTGAGTAGGCATATCCTGTTACTATTGCGTCATGTATATACAAATTCGGTGTGTCCAATTCGAAAAATGAGTACTGGATTTTGGTAATGACAATTCGTCCATATCTGTCGTCATCTGTAAACAGATATTCAATAACGATCAACTTATTCGTGCTGAACCTGAGATTCATAGCTTCTTTGTTAGCAGCACCATATCAAGTAAATTATGATACGACACACAAACTCTGGAATATCACCTTAACTGAGATATATATGTAGGACTCTGAACCCCGAAGGTCACGCTGAAGTGCAATGGTTGGACGCTGAAGAATTTGATTTTGCCTTCTAATCGCAACTGATTAGTCTGGTCTTTTTAATTGGCACTACTTGTATAAAACTAGAGGATTCTGTATATTTGACCAAAACAAGAGCAGCAAACAGTCTTAATCTGGATACATTTGAGGAGTCTTTAAAAACACATAATTCATTATCGTGTGAATTTTGTAAATAAAAAAACTATATGAAGAAAAGATGACGTTTTAATTAATGCAACTTTTGTCCGAGATATAAGATAATGTCATTTTTTCAAATGATAAAAAAAAATATCAACTGTACATGTTGTCTAATTGTATAGGTGTATGTTCAGATATCATACAGTTTTATAGTAACAAAAATAATCGTCTTTATATTATCCTTTTTACAGGGTCTTTTTATATGTGTGTTCCACTGTTGCCTGAATGAACAGGTATTTATCTTAACAATTGCAATCAATAATACGAAGGATTAGGAGGCATTAAATGTATTTATCATATCAATATACGTTTGCGATTGAAAATAACCCTAAATACATCCAACACCAGCAAATAAACCCATGCAAAATATAATTGCATATCAAGTCCCTTGGCAGACCTACTGATATAATTTTTTGGGTAATGAAACTTATGTTTTGTTAGTATCCAGTAGTGAAGAGAGATCAAGTTTGTTATTTTTGAGTGATATTCTAAACAAACATATTTTACGATTGCTGGGAATTTTATAAGTGTTGTATGCTAAGTTTTCGTTATCGATAAGTTAGTGCAATGTCAATTACACACATTGTATTAACGGTTTTCCTTGATGTATTGAGTTGTGAAAGTTAAAGTAAATATAACTTTGTTCGGATGTCTATTGAGAGGGTTTGCAAGACAGGTAGGTACTGGTGTCATGTGGTATATTGTTATCGCATATAAAGGTTTGAATGATCAGGTTAATAAAATGTTGATAAACGGAAAGTAAATTGTTAATATTTCATCTATCATAGAATATAAATGTGTTCGAATCTTCATTTAATAGTTTTCAAAGGTACCAGGTTTATAATTTGATACGCCATACGCTCGTTTCGTCTACAGTGACGCTCATTCAAACGTTTGTAAGTACAATGTACCATATCGGAACGTTTACATGTTATGGCGTAAACAGGACTTGTAGAGTTCCAATTCAAATCAGCGTTACTCCTGATGAAGACAGACTGCTTGCAAAATTTCTAGTACTAATAAACTGAGCATAATATATCATCCAACTGTAATAGTATTTTTAGGGTCAATATGTTTTTGATCATAGACATTACGGTCTAAGTGATTTGTATCTTGATTCTTCATGTTCGTGGGCAAATACTATTGTTATTCTGATTAATTTTATTTGTTGTTATTAATGTTTGGAATCAGACTATAAGTTATGTTAAGATTATGCCTGTTAATATAGACGAAGTTTGTTTTAAACCTTTTCATTATGTGCGTTGTCAGAGTTGATGTTTTTTGGCGATATTCAAAGTTTTAAGGGAACATTCAAAACTCCTAAATTTAAAGAGAAACGGACATCGATAAATAATGAAAACCAAATAAAAGACAAAATAGTCCTTGAACAATACATACAAAAAAATAGGACTGATGAAGACAAACTCAAAAGAAAGGGTATAATATCAAGTGCGCAAAGCGGGGTTTGGGAGGATGTAGGGGTAGGTATGTCGTCATCCACATGTGGCACAGCATGAGACACGTATTTGTCCCTAATCTCTCAATAAGAATTACTAATTCCGTAATTCAATTGTCATGAATTTCTTTTTCTTTTTTTTTTATCTTAAAACTAGTTGAGTTTATTTGGTGAACTTGCTTCTTTTTGTTTTTGTATTCATAGTTAAGTATAATACTTTATATAGGTTCGACAAGGCTATCGTCATTATCAGAGACGACGACACGCCAATCGCATGGATTCAAAACCACCTACCGAGTCTACTAATTATGTGAGCATTTTTTTTATCAAAACTTTTATTAGTAAAAAAAACCCTAGGTCACAGTATCCCGTTTATTATGACAAAAATGATACAACAAGTACATATTAGTCTTATTCATACTGGTGTAAGAAACACCATTTATGTTCTACCTGTTTATTGTAGAATATATCTCGTCAATAATTAAACATTTAAGAGCTATAATATCATGAACTCATTTTAACTTTATACCGTTGGTCGACTTCATAAATAGATATTTCTGTTTTCCTCCCTCTATTTCATGAGAACGAAAAAAAAATCATCGATCTTTGAAATTATTTTGATTTTTAAAATATGTATTGTTTTATAATTATAAGGGTATCAGTATTTTAACATGTGTATATTTGGTTTTACGCCAGTTATCAAGACACAACAGTTAATACCGCGTTTTATGACTATGGAGTTAATACGAGCTTGATATGTGTATTTGTCAATGTAATTGCAATTGACATAGTGACATTCTCTTGAAATTAAAATAATTTGTTTAAAATGGTTGAAAAATTTCTAAGTATGGTGTTTTCTGACTCAATACAGCATTTTAACTGCAAAAGTATGTTAGTGAGAGATATATTTTTATCAGTTTTTGTTTTATCTTTAAAGCGACTTTTGATAATTTATGCATCTTTTCATCTACTATTAATCGTTAATTTTCAAACAGGAACTTCCAAAAACACAGCACATCAACGAAAATTTCCGATCAGAGAAAGAAGAAGTAAACAACAGAATATAACAACTAATTAAAAATGGGTTGACATGGTTTGACTTTATTACAAAGGTTATTTATAAAAATGCTATGGGTCAGGTGGAGGTTTTTTTTTTATAAAAGATTATTTAACTGATTTTTATTATTATTGTATTTTAGACCAATCTTTTGAGAGTATTCTATTGGTGTATCTACATCACAGGTTGTCAATTTTAGATTTAATATATGTGTTTGCTATTTACAAGTTGATCTCTCTACTAAGCAAGTAAATAAGAAACTATTTTTCGACACATTACTTTCAAAAGTTTACGAATACAAAAGTGATTTTATTTTATATTATTTACTTTAAGTAAATGTGGCGATGAGTATGATTACATTCCTGGAGTAGATTGTATAAATATGAGAAGTGTTATAGATTTCTTACGTAAAAGTTACTGTACTACATTTATTGATTTTCTAACTAATAGCAAATATTGAATGTTGAACAGTAGAGTTAGTACACACAATGACTTGACATGTATTTCATCAAAGGGTCAATATGTTGTTGATAATTGTGTTACAAGCTATGGAAAGCCTCATTGTTTTAAATTATATAGTCCAAACTTAATATGACCGGTTTTAGTCACGGCGATTAGATACATTTACGACTAATAGAAGCTATCAGTTGTCTTGAAACAAATGAAGAATTCCAATATTATATTGATCAAGTTTATGATGATTTCTGTGTTATTATAAGCAAAATAAAGAATAAAAATTTGCATTCAAAAGTTAGTCTCATGTTAGATAGTAATTATTGTAATAGAAGAAATAGAATTAAAAACCCTAGGTGGAATGATGATTTAAGTGTATGTTTAATAATATGTGTTGTGCTGACAAGTAATGGAGAAGATGCAAATTGTGTGGGTTTTCTTATGTTCAGTTAAAGTCATATTTCGTGTTCAAAATGAAGCATTTTAGATCGTGGGGTTCAAAAAGCAAAATGTGAGTACTGGTAAACATTGCAGCAAAAGCTATTAATAGAATCAAAAACTAATTTTACAAACATTTTGACGGTTAACTTAATCAAATAGGAAACCAGGTAACTACGGATATGAACATTCGAGTCGATTATAGCCCTTGCGTTTTGACAGAAAGTGACTTTCTTTTTAGCGAAGAAATTTTATTTAAAGAGGTTTTTAATGCAGTATGTAAAAGTAAAAAATGTAAAGCTTGAGTGTAGAAAACATTCCAGCTGATGTTTTATGAAACCAGAATTGTATTATATTTTTACATAGATTGTTTAATTGGTGTTTTATAACTTGTAAAGTTCCAGAGATGTGGAATAATATAATTATCAATCCGATACCAAAAAATAACATGTCAGATAAAAGAGATACCTTAAATCAAACGGGTATTGCTTTAGACCAGGCTTCATATTAATTATAATGTAACATATTTAACATGAGACTGTCTCAATGAGTTGAAGATAATAATTCCCTAGTTGATGATCAAAATGACCTTTTGAAAGGAAGGATTACCATAGATCAAATATCCTCACTCACTTGTTTATTAGATGTTTGTAAAAAAACAATGAAATTAAACCTATTGCGCATTATTGATTTTTATAAAGCGTATGATGCCATTAATAGGACATTGGTATGGGCAAAACTCACGTCTCTGTGCGATGATGTAAACATGTGTACGGCTTTTATTTCCTTTTATACTGGAGGCAGGTTCTCGATACAAGTAAATAGTTTCAATAAAGATTGGTTTAGTGTAGCTATGTACCTAAAATCTTTTGATTTTGATGTGAACAGTGTGGGAGGGTAAAATGTGTTCTGTTGTATGCTGATGATATGGTACCTTGAGCAAATATTGAAAATGAGTTACAAAACCTCTTAATAGATGAGTTATATCATTGGGGTGCTGACAATAAAATGACGTGTAACGCATTTAAGATTAACGTTGTCCATGTTGTCCACTGCAGATCGACCTTTTTTGAACGATGAAGTCACGATTTAAGTGTAGGGATATGAATATTGCTACTAGAAATGAATATGCTTATCTGGGCCTTGCTTTAAATAATTTCTTGACTTTAGTATTACTGCAAAAGCAATTGACATTTCAACAAACAGAGCTTAAGGTCTGGTAATAGCTAAGCGTAAACCTAGTATTGGTTGTATTTCATATTACGTCTATAAAAAAACACTATTTGATTCACTTGTAAGTCATATTGTTGAATATGGTGCCACGATTTGAGGCTGCAATAATTTTTCATGTATCAATGCGATTCAGATGAGAGCTTGTAGGTTCTATCTTGATGTTGGTATATACACACCAAGCCCAGCTGTCATTGGATACATGGGGTGGGTTTCAATTTCCCATACAGAATGGGAGGTTATTGCAACACACTGGCATATATTAGTAAATATGGAGCCAGAACGTGTTAACAGGAAAATATGTTTATGGGCGGATGAGATCAGTCTGAAACATAAATTGTAAAAAAAAAGGGTGGAATTTCATGCCAAAAAAACGGAATATGAATTGGTTGACCTATGCAATACCAACACTAATATAATAAGAATATTTTGTTTATACAGTCAGTTCACGAATGTTTGATAAACATATTGATTAAAGGAAAAGCATTTAAATTCATCCTCTCAAAGACAGGGAAATGGGTGTTACATGTTGAGAACTATTACTATTGTATGCAGGATTATGTTGTTGAAACTACTGCAAACTTGTGATGCCTTTTAGTGAAAGTAGTACTGTTGCAAAATTTGATGTGAGGTGGCTCCTATTATATATTAGACTGAAAACGGGAAGGTATGAAAATTTGCCATTGGTGGAGGGATGTTGTTTTAATTGGTTTAATACTGTTTAAGATGAATATCATGTTGTTTACATTGTCCTGTTTATAATGATTTTAGACAAGTTTTTTTTAATGAATCTCTTAAAATTAATGATCATTTTAAAAGTTTTACCGATTGTCAGAAAATGGCATTTTTATCTTTAAATTCAGATTTTTTAAGATTATGTGCCAATACCTGTAATTTCATTCTGAAAAGACGCTATGAAGTTTTATATTGTAAATACTACTTGAAAATTTTATTGTTTAATATTTATTTATGTACATACATGTTGTTTTAGTTGTTATCGTATCTCATAAATCTGTACAAAAAGTATCTTTTATAAATGTAATGTGTAATTTTATACCTAAGGTGATACATAAATAAGACATTGAATTCAATTGAATTGGCAATCATGTCTAGTTCAATCTTGTGTTTCTATAATAAGTACATAAATTTAGCTTGTTTGCACGATTGTAATAAAATGTTTTATCAAATTACAGCTAGGACTCATAATTGCAATGTTGAAGAGTTAGTGTTTTGTTAAGGCATTTTACCAAAATAAAATACCACTAATTATAAACGTATGCTATTAATACATTTTCTTAACCATAACCATACCAGTGTACAAATCATTGAAAATTGCAGAAAACACATTATAATTATCATTGTTTTCACATATCATAAATAATAAGTGTTAAATAATAAAGGAGACGAGTCAGTCTATAAGTAGAGCAAAAAAGGATAACTCTAATATGCATAACAATATTGTTAAATACGTATTTTTCGTGATATAGTGTTTGTTTTCATATCGTTTGTCCTATCTGTTCATGCTATCTTAAATAATTCAAAAAAGCAATGCATTCAGATATTAATTGATGCCATCATTTGACATTATCCAGTTCAACAGATCTTCTTTATGTATTTTTCTCAAGTTATGAAACTTGTAGAGATATAGTTTTCTGATATTTTCATAAAGTTGGAATGTAATTTAACAAAAACCGGCTTTATTTTAGAATGTGTTAGTGCCCGGAAATTTAGAAATGATTCCGGTAAACTTATCGGTCCTTTAAATAAACTTTTTCTAAAAGGTTACCAATTCAACACTGTAATAAGATCATTGAATATTGTTTATATTGGTATAAATATTGATTTTAGTTATCATTAAATTAAAAGCAAACTAAATATTACTAGTATGTTATATACATATACACATTCATGAATCTACAATTTGTCGATACTTGTATCTTGGCATTGCACAAGGTCATGTTTTCTCTGACTGTTTATGACGTCTTTTCACTAAATCCATTGGATGTTGGATGTGTACGGATTGATAATCAAGTCTAAGATGCATGATTGTTTTTATTTGTTAGTAGTTTGAACTAGCTGTCAGTTAACTGCGAGTACTCTCAGATCTGTTCCTACTGTCTTTTTGTTGTTGGGATGTACAAGTTCCGGCCACGTCCACATGTATTTTTGTCCATCGGATGAGTTAAGCCTTTTTCAACTGATTTTTATAATTTGTTCTTATGTTGTACTGTTATACCACTGTCCCTGGTTAGGGGAGGGTTGGGATCCCGCTAACATGTTTAACCCCGCAATATTATGTATGTATGTACCTGTCCCAAGTTAGGAGACTGTAATTCAGTGGTTGTGGTTTGTTTATGTGTTACATATTTGTTTTTCCTTCATTTTTGTATATAAATAAGGCCGTTAGTTTCTCGTTTGAATTGTTTTTCATTGTCATTTCGGGGCCTTTTATAGCCGACTATGCGGTATGGGCTTTGCTCATTGTTGAAGGCCGCACGATGACCTAAAGTTGTTAATTTCTTTGTCATTTTGGTCTCTTGTGGAGAGTTGTCTTATTGGCAATCTTCCACATCTTCTTTTTTTATATATAAGACTTTATGTTAAGTTTACTTAAGAAGATTGATGATTATGTTGAAATTACATCAAAATAATGATATTGTTTTATTGCTGGCTAAAATAGAATTTTGGAATGTGTCTCCATCATGAATACTAGTATATATACCTCTTGTTTCTTTTCCTTATTCGGATATTCTTTGGGTTCTTTCGGTTATTGTTGTTTACTATTTTTTAACTGTTGTTTTAGGTTTCGAAGGTTTTGGATTTTCAAATATTAACAGTTACGGATGTTTGCTACTCTATTTTAAAATAACAAGCTTTTTAAAAGACTATTATATATTGAAAGTATATAAATAAAGTCACAAAAAAGCAAAAAATAATTATGGGTCCGTGTGCTCGTTTTTTCGATATAAGCCATTGAAAATTTGGCGGGAAATAATTCTCTCTAGACTTTTCATATGTTTAACATTGACACCTTTTCTCTTTCAAACAATGAAAAAATGACAAGGATTTTATAAGATTTTCAAAGAAGATATTTTAAACTATGATTAATCAAAAAATGGACAAAAAAGTAGGGGTTAATGGGCAGTTTGTTTTAATTGCACTACATGGATAAAACCTGAGGATTCCGAATAGCTGACAAAAATTTAAAAACATCAGAAGCGAACTTCCTTAAATATCGAATATGCTTGTTGCTCAGTGTGAGCCAAGGCTCCGTGTTGAAGGCCGTACATTGACCTATATGGTTAACTTTTATGAATTGTTATTTGGCATTCACACCACATCTTCCTATATCTATTTGATGAATTAAATAAAGGATTTGTAAACACCTCCACCTTGAGCAACAGTCGTAATTCACCCAGTCAAACCCTTTTTAAAAAATCGTGTGAGGCAAGTTCATAACTCTGTTATGTTGAATGTGTGTTCTTATCTATCGTAAATCAATTTTATGTGTTCGTATTTATCCTGAGGTTTACATGTTTAAATGTACTATTATATTATTTGTTTATGTAACATCTGTCCTGAGTGTTTTTTGCATTTATTTTTACTGTACTCCGGTCACGTAAAAGTTGTCATTTTAGCGCTATTTTTATATTTAACATTTACATATATGCGGGAGGTTTGACCAGCCAGAAAACTAGGTTCATCCAAACATTTGTTCTAAAAATGTTCTGTACCAAGTAAGGAATATGACAGTTGCTATCAAACAATTCAAATAATTCGTTGACGTTTTTTTTTTTTTTTTGCACTCTATATTTCTGTTGTTCCGTTGTTTTTCTCTTCTAGTTGATGTGTTTCCTTCGTTTTTTAGTTTGTAACCCGGATTTTTTTTTCTCTCAATCGATATATGACTTTTGAACAGCGGTATACTAATGTTGCCTTTATTTGTTCCTGATTATACTTATACAACAATACATGAAGTCAGTCTTCATTCCCGAGGGTATCGCCAGCTCATTCAAGTTGTTCGAACTGTTGCGTAAAATTGTTAATTTATCATAGGGGGTATTTTGAAATAAATTAACTGTTTATAAAAGGTTGAAGAAATTGAAAGACTTAGATATTTCTACCTTCAGATATATATAGCCTCCGCCGTATTTTGCACAACACATCTGAATGTTTGGTTTTCAATGTCCTCTAAATAAAGGCAACAGTAGTATACCTCTGTACTCATAAATCAATAGAGAAAAAAAACAAATCCGGGTTACAAACTAAAACTAAGGGAAACGCATCAAATATAAGAGGAGAACAACGACACAACAGAAACACATCATTAAAATGTAACAAAAGACAGCAACGAGCTATAATATAACAATGGCCATTTTCCTGACTTGGTACAGGACATTTTACGCAAAAACTTTGTATTAGATTTTCCAACTGTTTCCATTAGATGCCTGGCGTATCAACTTATAATCTTGGTACCTTGATTTGATTTTATGAGGCTTATGGTATTCCAAATATTCCGACCTGTTTTTTATTATCATATGAAGGAGATTTCAGTCATACAGAAACGTCTAAAGGAAAACGAATACAAGCTTACATTATTCTTTAACATCATTATTTAGTGTCTTGTTGAACGAATGTATCCATTCCAACTTGAAATAAAGGATACACCAGATAGTTGAGTCTTACATCTAAAATTTGACAGTGATTGTCGGTTGAGAACAAAACTTTACGACAGAAGAGACGATTTCAGCCTCCAAATTGGTAATTCAATTTCTGAGCAGAAACGTTCCTCCTTATTCAGCAAATGGAGTATATATCTATCAGTTTGTTCATATATTTCAGAGCTAGCATTTATGCAAAGAAAGAGTCTTGCGTTCACAATTTAAAGCCTGGTATCTGTGATTTTGGAATTTCCTATCATGATTTCTCTGCTTGTTGGTTACATGAAAACAGTTATGTTAATGGTTAAGTTAAAGTCATTTGTTAAAAAAAACATTTCTAGACTTATTTGTCACATGAAACATTTGTGAAAGCCTTTTCCTCAAATCTTCCCATTTCAATGCTTTAGCATCTAAAACCAACTTTCTGTACACACGATTATGTTGATTACCTTGAGTATCCAACAATTGGCTAATTTAGATCAGGCTAACTTAACCTTTTTCAATCGATAAATGACTTTCGAACAGTGATATATGCTATTGTTGCCATTTTTTGCATAAATCTGCACACAAAGCCAATAGAAAAATTGTACTTCACTAAAAATTTGAATTCGTGGGTTACCTGTACACACGAAACCACGAAAATTTGTATCCAACGAAAACTAATGAATCCACAGTATTTGCTTTATATCAATCAAAATGATAAGAAATAACACTCTGGAAAATTTTGCAATTATTAATCTTGGTAAAATGTATCTAATTCCACATAACATATGGAAAATACATTGCTTTGTATCGTTTCTTTTATTTCCTAAAATTGAGAAAGGAAATGAGGAATATGTCAAAGCGACAACAACCCGACCACTAGTATATAACTGATATATTTGAACAAAAAATAACCAGTTGAAACTAACTGACAATCAGAACATTATTAAGACTTGTTTTTTTCCCGTTAACTAAGGTTTATGCTGATCCATTAAAGAGGTAAATAAAATATATAATTTTATTGAAATTTATATAATGAATTAAGTACAAGTTATTTTTTACGTAATGATAATACCACGTGTACCAAACAGTCCAAAAACTCAAAAAGAGTTACTGCACTTGCGCCAACAAATAAACCAAGTGCTCCTCCAACATCGCCTGAAAATGTAATAAATTGATAGAAATATATAACATTAAATTAAAATATTGAGAAATAGATATAAAACTTTTTTTATATGTATTTGAGTTTGTAGGAAACGGGACTTAAACATTGATTTGTCGCAAGAGACTGGAATGGCCATGTAGCGTATTTTTTATTTGAATTTTTAGTAAATCTTTTAAATTAAATATGTCAGGAAATGATTGATATGAATGTGAAAAGTCTAAATAAAAATCTTGATGATTTCAAACTTATTTTATATAACATTATTTTGTTTATTGTGAGATTCGTCTTGCTCTGTCTTTAGTTTGTTGTATTTTATGTACTGTTGTTTCCTAAACGTTATTTTTCTCTTTTTTCCATTGTTTTAAGTTTGTTTTTGACTTCTGAGTTTTAATATACCTTGGTATGAATTTTGAAAAGAACAAAACCCATTGTCGGTACGCTGAATTTCGATTGTAATTCCGACTTCCGAAAGTAGCAATACAAAAATCTGTTTTTTCTTCTTAACATGCTACTTAATGACCGCAAGAAACCTTTAGTCAAATGAACGTAACATTCCATAAAGTTTAATAAATTAATTGATTGGAAACAAATTGTATTTTAACGTTTAGTGCAAATCAGTATTTTCATCCATTAGATAAAATACTTAAAATGAAAGAAACGTTATCAATATATTTCTAATTATCATAGAATCTTATAAAAAATAGTGTTTTGGTATTTAAAAAGCTTCTGTCTAAATTGAAGATCTAAATGGAAAATGGAAAACGAGCTTAGTCCTTTCATCAATAAATTAAGAAGAAAAAAACGTATTTTATTCTTAAATTATATGATAATGTTAAAAAAAAAAAAATAATAATAAATATAGTGTTTTGACATAAAAAAAAAAAAAAAAAAGCTTCTGTCAAAATGTTTGTAAAATTCCATTTAAGTTTGACAAAGTTATCCATGACCGAAAATTGTTGACCTGATACTGTATATAAATGTTGAATGGAAAACAAGCAGAGTCCTTTTATTGATACAAACAAAAAAAAACGAAAGGAAAAACATATTTTCAAATTTTGCTCTAGAAACCGTTTTTTGTTATAAAAAGCTTCTGTCCAAATTTCTTATAATTGCATGCAATGTTCAATGTGTAACGCGTTTTAATGATATGTACTTTAAATGCAAAACAAATATGTTACAGATGTGTCATGCTGACCTTGGCTAAACATTGAAATCAAATATCCTTGAGAAAGGTGTTTCTCCAATCCTTGAAAATTGGATCATACAAAATGAATGAATCCATAGTATATGACACCTTTGTATTTTTTCATTTGTTTTTCAATACTTTTATTTTGCAAAATTATAATCAACAATCAATGTATTTGCAGAATCAAGGCAATAGTAGCTTATCGTTGTTCAAATCGATTAGTTCGATCAAGAAGGAAAAAATCGAGGCAACAAATTGTAATATAGAAAATCGAATGAACACCAGATTGTGATTTCCAAAATTCTCATATAATTGGAATTGAAATGACCTGCTTGTCATATAATAGGGACGATAGGTCGTTATTATTTAACCAGGTTCAACTTGCACTTTGATTTACATTAGCAATTGTATTAAGTTTGGAATGTGACTGTCAATTATTTCAATCATTTGACTTCCTTTTAAGCGACTTATATATGGTGTAGTATGCTTTCCTTTTTTCATAGGTTATTTCAACACTTGATTCAAATTGTATTGCATGTACCTAAAGCCTTTTCTAAGTATAAATACACTATTTTCCATCTATATATTTATATAACTCATAAATCTAAAACAAACTGACAACGCCATGGCTAAAACTGAAAAAGACAAACAAACAACAGCACACATGACACAACATAGAAAACTAAAGAATAAACAACACGAAAAATACACAGAAAGAACATTGAAGTCCATTTCCATGATTCACTGTTTACATGTGTAGTATATGATTTAGGGACTTTCACTCAGCCATACGTTATTATCATGGGACCTGTTATATTATATAGACACTTGAACAAAGTCCTCTTTCATATTTTATGAACAGGTCCCTATTTTACGTATTGTCCTCGTCAAAAAGTCCTTATATGATAAATATTTGAAAAACGTCATCTGTTGTTACCTCTATTTGGATACTTACAAAAAAATGCCCATAAATCATAGGCTTCTTGTTGTTTTATTTCCATAAAGCTCAGCTCTCTGAAGAAAATATCTATTGGCAAAAAATTGGTCCTGCAAAAAAATAATATAATAAATTCGTGTTGTGATTTACAATTAAAATAATCGTCAGAACTTGTGTGGTGTCCCGTAAAGGTGGACAAATGGCGATATGATGTACTGCTGAATTGTATTACATATTTGACATGATTTTGAACAAAAACGTTTCTTATATTTGTTTTTGTTAAATCTCCTTTTAATAGTAGTAGGCTGTACATCATAGTGATTTGAAGTATTCAAAACTGAACAAATGCATTAGTCAATTCGTCAAAAATATAATACTTAATTCACAAAAGAAACGCCATGTAGCCACACAATAAACGTTTATAGTATACATTGTAAGTCTAAAAACTTGGACTTGAGAGATATATTGCACATACAAAACTTTCAGTGTTGAAGAAAAGAACGCCTACAATATTTCTTCAACGTTTTATATCATATAGAATTATCAAGAAAAAAACATTAAGGGACCAGACCCAATTATATAGCTGCATATATGGTTGTAATCACATTACATGTAGTTTCGTTATAATTCAAAACTTTGACTGTGTGTCAATAACTGAGAACTTCAATATAGAATAAGACTGCACTTACTAATAACATGACATGTATCATAGATATGTAATTATCAGAATTTAATGGCTTCTTTTTATAATATATTAGGGTTGTGATAGAGTTGATTATATGCACATATTAAATGTGAAGTTTAATAAAAATTAAGAATAATAAATAAAAATAATAGTAACAACTAATAACTTATCTTAAAAAAGGAACATATCAGTCAAGATTAACATATATATAAACGATTAATTAAAACCATTTCGCTTTTATGTTTTGTTCACTAAATATCTAAACTGATTTAGAAATCATTTGTAAAACTTACTTGTTAAAGTAATCATCAATTCTCGTTTGCTTCTTGAATAAATTCAAGTCTTCATATAAATCATCAAATCGTTTTTCTAAATTTGAAACACCATACACGACATCACTTGGTCTCCACCACCATTGAGCTAAACTGAAAATGTTACCAGATCCTCCATATCTAAACCCATTTTTAAAATATGTGAAATGAGTTTTTGAAAAAATGGATTTGTTCACTGAATTATAAAACGTCTTCATATTTTCATCGTATTTGATCACTCTCCAGATATCGGCTATTGGCTGTTTATTTTCGGACAATTTATCATATACAGTATTTTGTATTCTTTTCAATCCATCAAAATCTGATACAATTCTAGCTATGCTTAATTTGGTTAAGCGTGATTTTCTATACAAATCATCTTTAGTAATATTCGGTTTGATCAAGTAGTCTTGTAATAACAGTAAAAACTCTGTTAAATCAGGCTTCTCTACAAGTTTTGTTTTGAATTGGTTATATTTTTTCAAAACAAATTCCATTGATTTTAAATACTTATCTGTCAAAGAGGTGAAGTTTTTATAATTTGTTTTTAATATTTCAATTGGTCTATCAAGACATTCCTTATAGAAAACACGTTTATTGTACAAGAAAGCTTTACAGTTGTCTTTGTAATTTTTACTGACTTTAGACATGCGCTTTTCATTCAGATTTCCAGACTCCATCACGCTCTTAAGCAACGACAAGTATTCATTTAAGCTCACACGTACACTTTCAATGTCTCCATTTACTGCTGACGAATATTTCTGAGAATATTCAATATAATGGCGCATGGAATCTCTTAGTAACTTTTTTGGGACAATAAACATATTGTAGCTCTCGCTATAGTTTTTAAACGAGTAATGAAAAATAGGTTTTCCTAAGCTATACGAATTGAAAAGTGTTGATATGTTATCAGCAGCGTTGTCAACATTTTCCAATTTGCTTTGAAGAAACAGCTGTGTTGGGTAAAATAAAACATTTGATTTGCTCTCACGATTCTTCACGGATAAGGACATTAACGTATTTTCAATAATTGATCGGATTTCATTGTATCCTTGACACACATTTGATATCGTTTCTTCTTCCATTTCTTGACGAGCCAAAATAAAATTATATTCTAGGTTGTATATCTGAAATAAAAACAATTCTTTCATCTTTTCTATACATTTCCGATCATACTCTAGCATATTTGAGAACTTTGTTTTCCATTTATACATAAGCATGTCATGACCAATCATCAGTTTATAGTTTTTATACTCCTGCATAAAGTTGCTACGTATTTGATTGAATACTTTTCGTCTGACTATATTCTTTCTGTGTTTTATTTCAACTGCTTTTTGCACTTTGGCTTGTAAAGTGAGATTTCCTTGTATTTCAGTGCCACTAGAATGAATACTTGTTTGTTTATTTCCATCATCTTCTTTTTCCACGGTTGACGCATAAGACATCAACGGTTTATATAATCTGGCGGAACAAGGTGCAGGGCAGTTGCAATGCAAATTGTAATCAATGTATGCCAAATCTGCAAGCAGAGGTAATCTAATAAACACATTTATTATCTTAAGACTCAAAGGACATTTATTAAATCCACGCTGTATTTTTTTTGTAATAATTATCTATGTTACTTTCATCTTGATATTTTATAGTGCCCTGTTCAAATAAATTAAAGAAAAAACAAACACTCAATAACTTTACTCTAGCACGACGCTTACTTTACTCTTTAAGAAACTGCCATTTTTGTCGATTCGAGCTTTTCATGTGATATAAGTTAGGCTATCATTCATTGTATTGGTTAAAAAGTAAAATCACAAAAATACTAAACTTAGAGGAAAACCAGTTCGGAAAGTCCGTAATCACATGGCAAAATCAAATAACAAAACGCATCAAAAACGTATGGACAAGAACTGTCATATTCCTGACTTGGTACAGGCATTTTCAAATGTAGAAAATGGTGGATTAAATTATTGTGTTTAGTAATGATTTTTGTTTGTTTGTATGAGATTTTTTTTTTATCATTTATTATTTGTCAGTGTTGTTTCAATTTATTTAAGCTTTTTTTTTATAAAAGATAACGTTCTGATTTTATATACAATGTATACCAAAACAACTTATGAAATAGGAAAACAAAACACTATAATAATATAAGTAATTTATGAATGTGTAATCATGATATTAACAGTATCAAATTTACTGCTAGAGATTTGCATTTCTAGAATTAATTTCCTCTTCAGTGATGCTCGAACCCAAAATACTCAAATCCCAAATTTAATGTAGAAACATTGAATGGTTGATCAAACCAAAGAAAGACCCGAAGTATAGCAAATTTCAGTAAGGTTACCCACTCTCGTTTTCTGCAGCAATATTTTAGTGTTTTAGCTTATACAGTTTTCAGTTGAAGCACTTATGATAGGAACCAATTTGGTTATATATTGATTGATTAAATATATACTTAATAGTTCCAACTTGGTCTCTCATAACTCTTCATCTTGTGTTTTATTATGCTGTTTTGTTGCATATTTTATATCTTGGGAGACTGTAATGAAGTTTATGTCTCGTCTTGTCTATTTAATAAATGACTGTAATATTTTTTCTGTCTATGAAGAAATGACATAAAAAATGTGGTGCACACTTAATAACCAGCAAAGCGGGTTATTATAAAGTGTGCACCATATATTTTTTTTTGTTATTTCGAATAGAGGGATACATCATTTCTTTATTATTTAATTCTAAATTAAATTTTAACCCGGAGTAAACCCTAAAAAAACGTGGATGATGTCACGGTCACATGACTAAATTATGTCTATAGGCTAAAAAACAAATCAACGTCGGCCAATCAGAAGACGTGTTACATTCAAAATTAATTATCTGGTTTGATTATCTAGTAAGTATGAATAATTGAAATTGTGCGATTGTAAAAAGATCAAGTGAGCAGTGATTAAAATTGTTGTTAATTTAACAATTACAGATTAAAGAAAATCGTAGATAAAACTTTGTGAAAAACAAATATGAAAACTTTTCTAATGTCAAGTGAGAAGAATGCAAGAATACTGTTTAAGAAAAATAAAATTTTCATTTGTCAGAATATAATTTGTGTTCTTTATCTTCCGATGCAGGAATGCAAATTCATATTCGTTATAATGATTTAAAAGTGGAGATGCAAAACAGGCAAAATTCAATCATAATATTACAATTTGTTCTTTATTACAATTCATTATACTTCAGTATATATTATTCTTATTAGAATGTTTGCTATATATTCATATTGATATCTTGTTTGACAATTAGTTCTACAAATATTGGATGTCTAATAGCTTACTATTTAACAACTTACCATATTTTTTCTGATAACAATGCAAGTACTTTTTAATAGAACATGGCTCGATTTTATCTGAAATATTACATTATGTTAGAACTAAAGCATAACATACACACACATTAATAAACAACAGTTGTGTTTTTAAGAATAAAAAAAACCCTCATATCTGTACATTAATACATAGGCTAGCTATGTTTTTCAACATTTCTATTTTCTTATCCAAAAAATCACAAAATCCATAGTTACTACATCATGTACATGTGGTGCATATCTTTAAGTAAACAAATATAAATATAGAAAAATGCCAAGGAATATTGGCAAAGGATTGTCGTGAATTAGTTTTTATCTACAACTATATTCCTTGTTCTCTTTAGAATAGTTGTCCGATTGAATAGTTTGTTTGAATTTTACTTCACTTATTTCACAAGGGATAGTTATTGTGTATTTGAATGACTTGTATGTACCATAAGCCTAGTCTTTGGTCGTTATAAAGCCAACCGGCGTAGATAAAAACTTCACTATGTCAGTAAATCCGTGTTTTTCAATATCTTAAGTCTTCTTACATTTATGAAATAATACTAGTTTCAGTGTGTTTGTAATGTTTGAATTCTTCATATTGTCAGAAAAACATCTTCTGTACCTTTTTATGGTTGATATTATGTGCTACAGTTGAGTACGGATATTTTGAAATTTTTATTGTAGCTACAATCTAGTTATATTCCCCCAAGGTTTGACGTCGACTTGCAACGAATAACGCGATGGGTACCACTTACTAAACGGGAACTGAACATCCTCACGGAGTTCACAACCGTTTTTTTGTGGAGTTCATTTTGCGTAACATTACTTGTATAAGTTGTGTAGAGTTGGCCGTTATTTGACTTTCTTTTTTTATCATTTTGCCAAAGGGCTGTCTTTTTGTATTCTACTTGTAGGGTTCCCCCCTTTTATTTTGTATCTAATGCTTTTTTATGAATATCACTGCAATATAAAAATAACACAATTGTACCAACCATTATCTTTTCAAACCAGTTAAAAAATGAATGTGAAAACTATTTCTTAAAGTCAATGCAATATACATCTTCAATATATAGTTTACAACATAGAATATCAAGAAACGTCAAAGTGACCATCATAAATGTTGATGATGCCTATGTAATCATTCTTAAGGACATTTCAAAATTTAAAAAAGAAAAAGCCACATCCTTTGGATATATATCGATCATTTATCAAGCCTTTTTAATGAGGTCTATATTGTGCTTATATGTTAACACACCATCATACTTTCAAAGGAATATAAAAGAAGTAACAACAAGAAAAAACAAAAGGATATTTCGTTCTACGATATTCTAGTAAGTAAAAGAGAAAAAAAGTGAGGTCTATTTACTTTGAACATGTTTTCCAGAAGAAGCATGCACAGGGGACTCTGCTGGTACGAATTCTGGTTCCCCTATATCTATATCTTCTTCGTCATCTTCTTCATCATCTTCTTCATCAAAATCTTCATCATCAGAATCTTCATCATCAGTTGGCGATTTCAAATCTTTTCTGACACTCCCAGTTGGATGTTTCGGTTTAACTAAAAAAAAATAGAAAAGAACTGGTATGATAAAAACAAATCATGGAAAAACTGCTTAAAAGACATCAAGTGAAATTGTTTGTGATTACAAAATTTCTTTACTCTCCCAATTTTGTGTATCAAATGATGTCTTTTATACTTGTCTTATCAAATTTAAATGCATACAAAAGTAATAAGGATGTACATTTTGTATTAAACACAATATATGACTGTGGCTTTCAGTTTTGTTATGGTACACCGTCTCCGATAAATTAAATACTAAACAAGAATGTGTCCTCAGTACACGAATGCCCCACTCGCACTATCATTTTCTATGTTCAGTGGACCGTGAAATTGGGGTGAAATCTCTAATTTGGCATTAAAATTAGAAAGATCATATCATAGGGAACATGTGTACCAAGTTTGAAGTCGATTGGACTTCAACTTCATCAAAAACTACCTCGACCAAAAACTTTAACCTGAAGCGGGACAGACGGACGGACGAACGGACAGACGGACGAACGAACAGACAGACGGACGGACGGACGCACAGACCAGAAAACATAATGCCCCTCTACTATCGTAGGTGGGGCATAAAAATACCCCAGCACATGGACTTCCCTAATGACAAATACACCGGCAGGGAAAAGAAAATCTCAATACATCGAAATTGGTGAAAAATACCAAGTCTCTAACCCAATCAAACTACAGTATTATCACATAAGGTGGAATAATAACTTACTACTTTTGACTTTATCAGGTATTAATCAGTAAATAATTGATAAGATACTTCAAATATTGATATATATATGCGTATCATGCGCTTAGCACTGCTATATATTATGGTATACAATTGTCCGTCAATACTATAAAGGTAAAACACAACTATAATACTTCTAACCTGAACACTATATTAACTATCAACTTTAAAGAAGTTTGCATTTTTTTTCTTTGCCATTTTCTCATAATTGATAATGAAGTTGACAGAATTCAAAGATTATAACAAATAATGTTTATAATTAGTTTTTATGATCAATATTGATGTTTGAAACAATTTAAAATACATTTTGTAAACTGAGCCAAAAAATGGGAAATCACTCTCAACATATTTCTTTCAACAGTTTGATACATTGGAGACAAATCAGAATTTGTACTTTATCATGCAAATTTTTTAAATTTATAAAAATTATAAGCCTTATTTTTAGATGAGTTTTTACAATAATGGGAATATGGTTTTCTAAGCGGAACAAGGTGTTCAGTGTTCTGATGGTGTTGTTTTTTCCTAGAGTTAAATATTGGTTTATCTTTAATTTTTGCCGAGGATTAATTTTAGGGTTTTCTGAATTTCTTTCCCCAATGAGTTACATAAGGTGTTCCTTGTTTCTGAGAAAGTTTGCGGATTACAATGATGAAACCCTCATTTTAAGTCGTTGTTGTTCTATCTTCGGTGTGCAGTTTTTATGCCATTTTGTAGTTTCAGAGTGGCTATAGTTCAAGTATGATAGAACGAGGTACTATGAGCACAAGGGTTTCTAACCATTCAAGAAACCGGAAATTGTGGATGCTTTATACTCTTTACATGACAAATCTGTCGTTGATACAGCAAATTTCTTGTTTTTTTGTGATAATAATCTTATTTCGTTGAAACAAAACACTGATTCGATCAGATACAGAAATACAGGGTTTTTTTTTAATCGATAACTGTTGTTGAGTTTGAAGGATTGATATTTCAACACACTCGATTATCGAACGGAAACTTATTGTAAACCCTTACTGGCCAATATTTATTTGTATTCGTATGAAGCAGAATTCATTCAGAAACTTCTAAAAGACGAAAGGAAAAATCAACTTTCGGAATTCTTAATTTTGGCTTTCAGATATATTGATAATGTCCTTCAATGAATAACAAATATTTCAGTCAGTACTTATATCTCATATATATCTCAGTGAACGTGAAATTATGGATATTACTGATACTGGAAGGACTAATTCATGCCCTGGTCGTTTCCTTAATATCGACACCGATGGACGACTTCACACTAAAATTTATGACAAACGGGACAATTTTAACTTCCAAATCATAAATTCCCTTATTCTAACATTATACGGACCTTTCTAAACATGAGTGAGAACCTTACGCTGGAACTGCTACAACAAAGTTATAACTCTTAAGAAGGAAAGGTTAAAAATGACACTCCATAAATTATTTATTGACACAATCCACGCATTGATTGATATATTCGATATGTCTGTGACTTAACTATATAATGACAATTTTACCACGTCTAAGATCGTGGTTTACCATTTATGTCGTCTGGTCTGCCAAGTACCGATCGTGACATATTCAATTTGACTGGTTTACAGAATTCGCAATGTTATAAGACTTATTTTGGTATACATCCAACATTCACGTTTTCAGTTATGATGTTTCGTTTGCAAATCTCGTTAGATATTGTGCTTTTTTCTTATCGTTTGTGGTTTGAATTCTTTTTTCATTTTCTTTATGTATATAAAAGTGAAGATATCTAATCAGCTAGTTCATTTATATTATTTTAAGCTTAAAGTAACTATATGCACATGATGTATTTGATTTAACACAGTTTTGATTTAGAAGAAAAACCGTCATGAATGGAAAATACAAATAATTGCAGCACTACAAACACAATTCTATATAAACATTCGAACAAAAGGGTTAGAAATTACAGAAAACAACACCATTAAAAACATAATCCCAATTTCACATTCTATTTTTAGAAATTAACATGTGACGTCACGTATTGTGGCGTTGATACCTTTGTGTGTAACACGTTCATAATTTATCATGATGTTCTTGTGTACTGTTGTTTATAACTGGCAGGTGTTTTTTGTTATTCTGTGAAGTGGAATTCTTTATATGGTTATATAAGCAGAATGTTTGGCTAGCCATAAAATCAGGTTCAACCAGCAATTTTATTCTTGAAATGTCTTGTCCTAAGTCAGGAATATGGCAGTTTGTTATCAACTAGTCCGTTTCTATGTATGTTGGCGTTTGTTTTTGTAAAAGTTAAGTGGTTCTGTTGTTCCGTTGTTTTTCCCTCATCGTTGATGTGTTTCCCTCGGTTTTGGTCTGTGATCGGATTTATTTGAGGAAATCGATTTGTGACTATAATTGACCAGCGGTATACTACTATTGCATTGATATACATATGCCTTGAACATTCTATTGTAATATGATGACTTATTGTAGATTTTTATTGAAACATTTGTGTTGATTTTATTTTCTGTTATGTTTACTTTAAATATATATGAGAAGATTCTCTAAATAATCCCATTAATTCATCTTGTTATTTTGATCCAGGAAACTGGTTTACCTTTTATATTGGCAACAATACGCGCGTCTGGCGTAAATATAAAATTTTAATCCTGGTACCAAAACTTTTGTGAATAAACAGAAAAATTATTGTCTGTTCTTCCAAATGTTTTGTTCAATAGGTGATCATTCCTAGAAATGATATGCAAAATACAAAGTTTGGCCAATAACACCAAGAAATTAGACCATACATTATTATGCATATGAATGTGTTATGTTGACCTGTTCTGATTTTAAGTAATCTCGTTCCTTTGTTGTTTTTATCAATTTTTTTTAACTATTTAGTATTATGTAGAAGCAAGCATGGTCAGCAACCCAGCCATTATAGTTTGAAAACAAAAGAAATGGGATTGTCCGTCTATCAAAAACAACATCCGAAATTGAAATGTGCAATTTTATATGATTGCCATAAGTTATAAATCTACCAGATTTAATTTTTTATCCAAAAAAAAACAGACAACGCCTCACTTAAAAGCTAAACACACTGTCTATATTTTAACCAAATTGTCAGATATTGATAATTACATTTTCAGACTTTAATAATAAACCTGTTCTCCAAAATATCTTTATAATACGAGTGAAAATGTCTAATTTGGGCAAAAAAAATGTATTATTGCTTAAGACTAAGTCTAATGTCAAACACATTTACTGTTTCGCTTCTTTCTGAATGGTATTGAAATTTGAGCAACAGCCAAATTACAAACAGGTTAATTATATTAGGAAGTTATAGGGTCGATTCACAGACACCATTTTTTTTAAATAAAGCTTTTTATCATAATTTCACAAAATCAAAAAAAAGCCTTATCGATTATGATTTTAAGAAGCTCCAAATCATTTAACCCCAAAAATTGAATAGTAATGTACATGTACTTGTCTTATCTTTTGGTATCAGGTAATTGCTACAACCACATTGTTGTTCCGCAACTCTACTTAAACATTCAAACAAACAGTCATCCTTTGTATACTCTCTGCTGTAGTTGAGAGGTTTATCCTTGCAATTTCCATAAGGTTTTTGTAAACTCTCGATCTGCAAAAAAATCAAAGTTTAAGTATATCAAAATTAACCAGTGAAAAAGATTTTCTGAAATGAATACAATAAGAAACATAATAAATGTAATTGAATTATTGTCATTTCTTTGTGAAATTAGTTATATTAAAATAATTGTTTGTAGGCTTACTGTGGTAATGGTTATATTGCCTTTCCATATACAATTTGTAATACTTTAAATTCAGAAATTATTGCGATGTTTTTATTATTGTGAAAAATGCGACAGGGTCATAATCGCAATAATTTAAACTTGCATTTTCAAATTTTTTATATGAATTAAACAGGATATTTTTCAATATCGCAAAAATTACAATCGCATTTTAGTATAAAATTACAAAATCGCAATTATAAATGCACGCAATAATTTCTGTATTTACAGTTAATGTTTTTAATGGTTATTTTTTTGTTTGCATCTTCGTTTCTTTTTTCTTCGGGTTATAAAAACCTTTCCTGCTTTGGTGAATCTCAGAAAGAAAAGAAAATATCATCATTATTATCTTGCATGCAGTTTTGGTAATCTCTGGGATCAAAGATAGCAATAAATAAGTCAACATGTAGGGGTAATTAAATGTAATATTTACATAGAACCAGTGGGTCAATATGTTTGTTAATTTATGAGATTATGAATACTCCGATTCCGTTGAATTACTAACCATTGTTTTGAATTAATTTGTGTGGAGGCATTCAAAATGCATATGGTTATTTAAAATAATAGCAATAATGATACTGATGTTTATCTAATATAAAAAAAGATGAAAGGACGGAAAGACGGATAAAGTAAACATTAATTGCCCCAGTGGCTACGGTGGGGGCATACAAAAGATTATGTTTGTTTAATGGACTCATGAAAAGGGTAGCAAAGTCTGACTTGTTTGACACGATTATTGCTCTAAAATTTTATGTTTGATTTCAGGAAATTAAATATGTTGTATATAATCCGTATAGAATAAACTCCTTACTTAATATATGTATTACATGCTGATTCTATAGTGAACAGTTATTTTGTACTTACGACTGTCAAATCTACTCCTATCATAGCATACGAATGTGTTGGAACAGAAATCCCAAGTTCCTTCACTCTTGGTATGTCGGTGTCATGATGGGCAAGTAGTTTAATACCAGAAGCTATATTTGGACCGTCCATGTGTTCATATTGCTCCGTATTCAAAACTAATTTTAAGCCGTTGTCTGATCCTGCAAGCAAGAATTATCTTGATACAGTATAAATTAAAACGTATGGTGTAAAGATATAATTAGATTTCATATATATTACCATGAATTTTACTTTTTGTGAGTAATTTTAAATTTACCAACATGTCTAGTTCTCTAATAATTTATCATTCAGACTAATCAGCAATGTCGCATGAAAACAACATTATCTTAAAGAAAAAAATCATTAAAGATTACAAAATGCAGATATTTTCACGAAATTCTAACTTTAAAAACAAATGAGCCACGTAGTGAATAGGCTTAAATCAAAATATTCTTTGTACAAAGTAAACATACCTGTGTGCCATGATCGCAATTCGCGATAGTGTCTTAATTTAGAATTTTTGTCTGGCTTAAAGGTAAAACAAAGCCCTTGATCTGTTAATATAGTTTTAAAATCTTTAGCGCTACATTTTTTACCAGCAAACCTGCAACTATAAATTAAATTGCAACATTTATTAATACAATTATGAAATAATTTTATAGTTTTGCACGACGAGAATTCATTATAACATAAAAGGTATGTATGATTATAGTTAAACACATATAAAGACAACAGTAGTAAAACGCTTTTTAAAAGTCGTTAATCGTTTGAGAGAAAACAATTCAAGGCCACAAACCAAAACCGAGGGAATTACATCAATTACAAGAGGTAAACAACGGAAAAACAAAAACAAACGCCAATGCAACATACATAGAAACGAACTATTCAATAACAACTGACATAGTCATGACTTGGAACAGGACATTAAAAAAACAAATGAGTGGTAAAACCTGGTTTTATAGCTAGTCTAACTTCCCGCTTATATAACAATGAGTCGTATATAATTATAAGCAAGAGGATATCAAAACACACAGGTAAACAATTTTGTGACAAAAGTCAATTGAACAGATAAAATCATTGATTAAGGTCTATAAATCAACAACCTCAACACTTTAAATTGTATTGTGAAAATCGTTCTTGACCTCTATTTAATCATAGGAGACAACATACTTAAATTTGAAAAGATTTCAAATTATTATCAAGTTATTGCACGGCCAACGCTCTGAGTATCCTTTTTAGCTCACCTGGCCCGAAGGGCCAAGTGAGCTTTTCCCATCACTTGGCGTCCGTCGTCCGTCGTCGTCGTCGTCCGTCGTCCGTCGTCGTCCGTCGTCGTTAACTTTTACAAAAATCTTCTCCTCTGAAACTACTGGGCCAAATTAAACCAAACTTGGCCACAATCATCATTGGGGTATCTTGTTTAAAAAATGTGTGGCGTGACCCGGCCAACCAATCAAGATGGCCGCCATGGCTAAAAATAGAACATAGGGGTAAAATGCAGTTTTTGGCTTATAACTCAAAAACCAAAGCAGTTAGAGCAAATCTGACACGGAGTAAAATTGTTTATCAGGTCAAGATCTATCTGCCCTCAAATTTTCAGATGAATCTGACAACCCGTTATTGGGTTGCTGCCCCTGAACTGGTAATTTTAGGTAATTTTTGCTGTTTTTGGCTATTATCTTGAATATTATTATAGATAGAGATAAACTGTAAACAGCAATAATGTTCAGCAAAGTAAGATTTACAAATAAGTCAACATGACGGAAATGGTCAGTGGACCCCTTTAGGAGTTATTGACCTTTATAGTCAATTTTTAACCATTTTTCGTAAATCTTAGTAATCTTTTACAAAAATCTTCTTCTCTGAAACTACTGGGCCAAATTAATCCAAACTTGGCCACAATCATCTTTGGGATATCTAGTTTAAAAATGTGTGGCGTGACCCGGCCAACCAACCAACCAAGATGGCCGCCATGGCTAAAAATAGAACATAGGGGTCAAATGCAGTTTTTGGCTTATAACTCATAAACCAAAGCATTTAGAGCAAATCTGACAAGCAATAAAAGTGTTTATCAGGTCAAGATCTATCTGTCCTGAAATTTTCAGATGAATCGGACAACCTGTTGTTGGGTTGCTGCCCCTGAATTGATAATTTTAAGGAAATTTTGCTGTTTTTGGTTATTATCTTGAATATTATTATAGATAGAGATAAACTGTAAACAGCAATAATGTTCAGCAAAGTAAGATTTACAAATAAGTCAGCATGACCAAAATGGTCAGTTGACCCCTGAAGGAGTTATTGCTCTTTATAGTCAATTCTTAACCATTTTTTCGTAAATCTTAGTAATCTTTTACAAAAATCTTCTCCTCTGAAACTACTGGGCCAAATTAAACTAAACTTGGCCACAGTCATCATTGGGGTAACTTGTTTTAAAAATGTGTGGCGTGACCTGGCCAATCAACCAAAATGGCTGCCACGGCTAATAATAGAACATAGGGGTAAAATGCAGTTTTTGGCTTATAATTCAAAAACCGAAGCATAAAGAGAAAATCTGACAGGGTTGAATTGTTTATCAGGTCAAGATCTGTCTGCCCTGATGTTTTCACATGGATCGGACAACCCGTTGTTAGGTTACTGTCCTGAATTGGTAATTTTAAGGAAATTTTGCCGTTTTTTGTTATTATCTTGAATATTATCATAGATAGAGATAAACTGTATACAGCAATAACGTTTAGCAAAATAAGATCTACAAATAAGTATGCAAGACCAAAATAGTCAATTGACCCCTTAAGGAGTTATTGCCCTTTATAGTTAGTTTTTAACATTTTTCATAAATTTTTGTTAATTTTTAGAAAATATTTTCCACTGTAATTACTGGGCCAAGTTCATTATAGATAGAGATAATTGTAGCAACAAGAATGTTCAGTAAAGTAAGATCTACAAACACATCACTATCACCAAAACACAATTATGTCATGAATTTATACGTGTCCATTGTTTAATATGCACAAGACCAAGGTGAGCGACACAGGCTCTTTAGAGCCTCTAGTTATTGTTATCAAGTTATAGCACGGGCAACGCTCTGAGTATCAATATTCATAATTGTTATCAAATTATTGCACGGATAACGCTCAAAGTATCACTTTTCGCTATTGAAAGGTCTACAACTCAACAACGGTAAAAGATAAAATCGTGAAAAATCGAACTTGACCTTCATTTAGTCACTGGGAATAACATGTTTAAATTTAAAAAGAGTTCGTCAAAGCTTTATGTTAATGAACGGACACTGTTTGGCAGCCGTCTGCCGTACATCCCAAAAACAGTAACCGATTTTCCTTGGGAAATCAGTTTGAAAACGGTTACACAATATCAAGAATGGGACGTTTACAATAGCGAACATAAAATACTGCAAATCTTTGTTGGTTGTCAGTTGTCCGATCATTGGATCAGTTTCCATTAGTTCATGGATGTCAACAAATATGTTAAGGGCATACGATACAGTTTTGATCCCGTATTTAGATTCTGATAAAAATTTCCATATAGACTATTTTTAACCTGATTAAATCAAATAGGTAATAAAAAATTTACCTTCATGTGCTATTTTTTGAGTAAAATGAGGTCGAAATTTTGTATATTTGCTCAAAATCCGGATTTGTGACAGGATTTTCTCTTTCGAAAGAAAGACATAACTTTTTTTGTTTTAAAAGATAAACACAAATTGTTTTTTGTTTAATAATTTTTTATTTCTGAATCTTATAAGTATCATTAAAATTTATCTATTTTTTTATTCAGAAATAACTCATATTTATCAAATGTTCATGAATGTAGAAACAACATTATTTTTTGTTGTATATTTATCTTTTTTTTTAAATTGCACTATTTACGTTTTCATGAAAATTGGCACACATAATCTTCTCGCGTAAACAAACCAAATGGCATTTTAAAAAAGAGGGGTCCATGCACTCGTTTTCAAGTTAAATAAGTTTGAATGATAATAATCAGTCGAAAACTTAATCTTTTCCCAATAAGTCATAGTTTGACGTCGCAAAAATAACAATTTACGTTAACAACGTCATTACCTCCCCTGTAACTGTATCGTTTGCCCTAAAAACTTAATCAAGATAAACTTATCATATTCACACTGAAACATTTGAAGGCAAGTGTACCAAATCTTCAACTCAAAGTTGGCTATATTGTAATAAGTAGTGTATCCTGCGTGAAAAACCAAGGTGTATATTTTGATCAACATCTTGCGATGGAACGGCAAGTTTCTGCCATAGTAAAATCCTGTCATTTTCACATCAGTAATATTGGACGCATTCCCAGCTTTATAACAACAACCGATTGACAGACATTAGTGAACAGTCTAGTAACATCCAGACTTGATTATGTGAATATTCGCTGAACGGTATCAACAAGACTACATTGAACAGATTACAAAAAGTACAAAATACAGCAGCTCGTCTAATCACCAGGGGCCTGGTTTTCGAAAGTATCTTATGTCTAAGACATGTCTTAGATGGTCTTAGGACATGTCATAGTCGTAAGATATGTTTTCGAAAGTGTTCCAAGTTACGATTTGTCATAACTTTTGTCGTAAATTTAAGACCCCTCGCGACATGACTTATGAAGGTCATATGATTGTCAACTAAAATTTTAATTACTTTTCATGTATAATTTCATGTTCATTGCAATAAAAATATTAGTTGTGGTTCTCAGATAGCTAAATAGTAAAGGTGTTTTTTCTCAACTACGTTAATTAACAGACATTTGAATCTCCTGCGACATACAATTTGGATTTAATTTTTTTAACTCATGGTTTTGTATAATAAATATACATATTATTTCGTTCCTAGTATATTTAAAATAGTACTGTATTAACGTATGTGCACGGGCATTTCGTTAAACGGATACTCGATGTACCGAATCTAAAAATTATTCACAGTTAAATAACAATGCATGTATGATAATACACGAAAGCGAAGTTCAAGATTTATTATATATTACAAACTAAATTTAAACAAAATTTTAATTATCAACTCATGTTTCAATTCCTTTTTGTATAAAATTTCATGTTCATTATAATAAAATAAATAAAATATTCGTAAATATTAAGAATGGTAATCATTTATATGTTCATACTTTTCATTTTCATTTTTATTTTTTAATCATTATTTAAAATAATAGAACATAATGTTCACTCATGACAGACATAAGAGCATCATAGCTATGACTCTCTTAAGACAGCTTTGATTTACATCCTATGACATATCATATGATAGTCCTAAGATGATCATAAAATATGTCCTAAGATATATCTTATGACATATCTTATGATACTTTCGAAAACCAGGCCCCAGGACAAGAAAACATGAACATATTACGACGATACTCGCTGATGTACCTTGGTTATCCGTCCAATACAGACCACAATACAAAATACTGACTTATGTGTATGGCGTTGTCCCTGATTACATTCGAGAACTAGTCAATTTAAACGTGCCAAACCGATCTCTGAGTTCAAGCTCTACAAAACTACTTAGGTAGCAATACACAGTTAGGAGTTTAGTTTCGCATTTTGGCCCCTGTGGATTTTTAAAATAGGAAAGTTATTGTGTAATAAAATTCATTTTTAGACAGATGAGTGCTAATTTAGCCTTCAAAGATGGTTTATAAGTTCATCAAGATTATTTTTTACATGTTTTATGGACTGTTTTCTGTTTGACAATCCGTAATTTCATAGCTAGACCGGCCATCGGTCCAGAAATTAATGTACTGTTTACAAAGGTAAGCGGAAGAAGGGATCCCGTAGACCGCCCTACGTCACGAATCATGAATTATGCATATTCTATGTATAGGCTATTTTTAAACGATTCGGAAAATACTAATGCTAAAAATAGAATTTTCTTAACATGTAAAACTATCTTAAAAAAACGATGCAAAATCATCAACTTTCACGGAGAGTGGTAGAGGGTTATTTTCGTGGTACGTGATTGGGTTTTTTAAATTCACGTTCAACGTGTTTTTACTTTTTTATTTTACGTTCAGTCGTGCAAAACAGCGAGGTGTTCAACATGTTCTGATTATGTAATTTTTATACGTGCATGACGTGCTTCGTGATTCAAATGCTTATTTTGCGTGCTCAGTATTTTTCAAAAAAAAAACACTAGACAGGGATCGTCATCATGGACAAGAACGAAATTGATTTAATTTTGTTTCCGTGATAAGAAATGATAAGGCGGTAAGACCAATGATGTTGTTCCTTTATTGCATTTTAAAAGTTCAGAATATCTTTATATACTTTTTTAAAAGCTGTAAATTGTTTATATCATACACGTGTACACACTAAATAGGGAATATTAAGTAAAACCGAGAGTTCATATATACAAGAGGACAGTGACTCAGTCACAAAAGGTTCACCTTAAAAGTCTTTATTTTTCGTGCAACGTTCATGACAGAAATTATTTCACCTTCAACGTGAAATGGTGTCTTAAATAGGAAAATGTTCCGCATTACAGTAGCATATATCATTGTGCCCTCATTAAGCAAATACATATTCCTTTTTAAGTTATATATGATATTTCACATATATATGACACACAATAGTCAGTGGTGCCTTAATTATCAGATTATGTTGTAAAGACTTGCAAATGTCCCATGCACGTGATCCCATGGCTTTGAATATACTATGGAGTTAATAATATTTTTATTATCTGTTTAATGGAGTACTTTGATGAAGGCAAATTGAAAAAAAAACATGTAGCTAACAAGTTCTTAGACACGAGACATTACCTTTACGGGGTGTGAGGGGGTGGTGGTAGTGGGGGTGGGGGTGGGGGTGCTGGTTCCCCTGTTATTTGTTTATAATGAAGCTACATGTTCTATTAGGGCGTTCTACGGGATCTTCTGGGCGGTCTACATGATCCCCTGTTGTCTGAACATTATATATAAACTATAGAACGTTCTATAGGATACTCTATTGTTTGTTTTTGAAGTATCTAATAGAGGACTTTTTACGGGATCCCTTGGTCGGTCTGTGTGATCCCCTGCTTTCTCAACATTATGTATCTACTACAAGACGTTCTAAAGTATCCCCGTTGTTTGTTTTTCAAGTATATACTATAGGGCGTTCTACACGATCCCCTGGTCGGTCTACGGGATCCCCTGTTTTCTCAACATAATATATCTACTATAAGACGTTCTATAGGATCCCCTATTGTTTTTTAATCAATTATATCAAAGGGCGTTCTACAGAACGTCCTATAGTACCTATATTATGTTGAAAAGCAGGCATTCCTGCAGACCACCCATAGTTTCCTGCAGACCGCCCAAGGGATCATATAGAAAGTCGGGCCAATAGTATAAACATGAAAAACAGTCAACAGGGGGTCTTATAGAACGACCTTTAGTAGATATATAATGTTCAGACAACAAGGGATCCTGTAGACCGCACAGGGGATCCTCTAAGACCCCCTGTTGGTTGTTTTTCATGTTTATACTATAGGGATTTCTATATGATCCTTTGGGCGGTCTGCGGGAAACTTTGGGTGGTCTGCAGGAATCCCTATTTTTCAACATAATATATGTACTATAGGACGTTCTATTAGACCCCCTGTTGATTGTTTTTCATGTTTATACTAAAGGGCGTTCTAAAGGATAACCTGTTTTCTCAACATTATGTATCTACTATAAGACGTTCTATAGGATCCCATGTTGTTTGTTTATCATGTATATTCTAAAGGGCGTTCAATAGGATCCCCTAGGCAGTCTAGAGGATCCCTTTTTGTCTGAACATTATAATATAAACCATAGAACGTTCTATTGAATATCCTATTGTTTGTTTTTGATGTATCTACTAGAGGACTTTTTACGGGATCCCTTGGTCGGTCTGTGTGATCCCCTGCTTTCTCAACATCATGTATCTACTACAAGACTTTCTACAGGATCCCCTGTTGTTTGTTTTTCAAGTATATACTATAGGGCGTTCTACAGGATCCCCTGGGCGGTCTACAGGATGCCCTGTTGATTGTTTTTTTTATTTTTATATTATAGGGCTTTCTACAGGATCCACTGGGCGGTCTACAGGATCCCCATTTGTTTAAAAATATATATCTACTATAAGACGTTCTAAAGTATCCCCCGTTGTTTGTTTTTGATGTATCTACTAGAGGACTTTTTACGGGATCCCTTGGTCGGTCTGTGTAATCCCCTGCTTTTTCAACATCATGTCTCTACTACAATACGTTCTACAGGATCCCCTGTTGTTTGTTTTTCAAGTATATACTAAAGGGCGTTCTACAGGATCCCCTGGGCGGTCTACAGGATGCCCTGTTGATTGTTTTTTTTATTTTTATTTTATAGGGCTTTCTACAGGATCCACTGGGCGGTCTACAGGATCCCCATTTGTTTAAAAATATATATCTACTATAAGACGTTCTAAAGTATCCCCCGTTGTTTGTTTTTCATTTATATACTATAGGGCGTTCTACAGGATCCCCTGGGCGGTCTACAGGATCCCCTGTTTTCTCAACATAATATATCTACTATAAGACGTTCTATAGGATCCCCTATTGTTAGTTTATCAAGTATATACTAAAGGGCGTTCTACAGGATCCCCTGTTGTCTTTACATTATATATCTACTATAGGACGTTCTATAGGATCCCTATATTGTTTGTTTATTATTTATATACTAAAGGGCGTTCTACTGGATCCCCTGGGCGGTCTACAGGATGCCCTGTTGATTGTTTTTTTTTATGTTTATATTATAGGGCTTTCTACAGGATCCACTGGGCGGTCTACAGGATCCCCATTTGTTTAAAAATATATATCTACTATAAGACGTTCTAAAGTATCCCCCGTTGTTTGTTTTTCATTTATATACTATAGGGCGTTCTACAGGATCCCCTGGGCGGTCTACGGGATCCCCTGTTTTCTCAACATAATATATCTACCATAAGACGTTCTATAGGATCCCCTATTGTCAGTTAATCAAGTATATACTAAAGGGCGTTCTACAGGATCCCCTGGGCGGTCTACAGGAGCCCCTGTTGTCTTTACATTAGATATCTACTATAGGACGTTCTATAGGATCCCTATATTGTTTGTTTAATATTTATATACTAAAGGGCGTTCTACTGGATCCCCTGGGCGGTCTACAGGAGCCCCTGTTGTCTTTACATTAGATATATACTATAGGACGTTCTATAGGATCCCTATATTGTTTGTTTAATATTTATATACTAAAGGGCGTTCTACTAGATCCCCTGGGCGGTCTACAGGATGCCCTGTTGATTGTTTTTTTTTTATGTTTATATTATAGGGCTTTCTACAGGATCCACTGGACGGTCTACAGGATCCCCATTTGTTTAAAAATATATATCTACTATAAGACGTTCTAAAGTATCCCCCGTTGTTTGTTTTTCATAAGATACTATAGGGCGTTCTACAAGATCCCCTGGGCGGTCTACAGGATCCCCTGTTTTCTCAACATAATATATCTACTATAAGACGTTCTATAGGATCCCCTATTGTTTGTTAGTCATGTATATACTAAAGGGCTGTCTAAAGGATCCCTTGGGCGGTCTAAAGGATACCCTGTTGTCTTTACATTATATATGTACTAAATGGCGTTCTATAAGACCCCCTGATTGTTTTTCATGTTTATACTATAGGGCTTTCTATATGATCCCTTCCGGGCTTGGGCGCTCTGCGGGAAACTTTTGGTGGTCTGCAGGAATCTCTGTTTTTCAACATGATATATGTACTATATATAGGACGTTCTATAAGACCCCCTGTTGATTGTTTTTCATGTTTATACTATAGGGCGTTCTAAAGGATCACCTGTTTTCTCAACATTATTTATCTACTATGAGACGTTCTATAGGATCCCATGTTGTTTGTTAATCATTTATATACTAAAGGGCGTTCAATAGGATCCCTTTTGTCTGAACATTATATATTTACTATAGGACGTTCTATAGGATCCCCTGTTGTTTGTTTATCATGTATAGACTAAAGGGCGTCCAATAGGATCCCCTGAGCGGTCTACAGGATCCCCTTTTGTCTTTACATTATATATCTACTATAGGACGTTCTATGGGATCCCTATATTGTTTGTTTATTATTTATATACTAAAGGGCGTTCTACTGGATCCCCTGGGCGGTCTACAGGATGCCCTGTTGATTGTTTTTTTTATGTTTATATTATAAGGCTTTCTACAGGTCCACTGGGCGGTCTACAGGATCCCCGTTTGTTTAAAAATATATATCTACTATAAGACGTTCTAAAGTATCCCCCGTTGTTTGTTTTTCATTTATAAACTATAGGGCGTTCTACAGGATCCCCTGGGCGGTCTACGGGATCCCCTGTTTTCTCAACATAATATATCTACAATAAGACGTTCTATAGGATCCCCTATTGTCAGTTAATCAAGTATATACTAAAGGGCGTTCTACAGGATCCCCTGGGCGGTCTTCAGGATCCCCTGTTGTCATTACATTATATATGTACTAAATGGCGTTCTATATATAAGACCCCCTGTTGATTGTTTTTCATGTTTATACTATAGGGCTTTCTATATGATCCCTTGGACGGTCTGCAGGTAACTTTGGGCGGTCTGCAGGAATCTTTGTTTTTCAACATAATATATGTACTATAGGACGTTCTATTGATTGTTTTTCATGTTTATACTAAAGGGCGTTCTACAAAATACCATGGGCGGTCTACAGGATCCACTGTTGTCTTTACATTATATATCTAGTATAGGACGTTCTATAGGATCCCTATATTGTTTGTTTATTATTTATATACTAAAGGGCGTTCTGCTGAATCCCCTGGGCGGTCTACAGGATGCCCTGTTGATTGTTTTTTTATGTTTATATTCTAGGGCTTTCTACAGGATCCACTGGGCGGTCTACAGGATCCCCATTTGTTTAAAAATATATATATCTACTATAAGACGTTCTAAAGTATCCCCCGTTGTTTGTTTTTCATAATATACTATAGGGCGTTCTACAAGATCCCCTGGGCGGTCTACAGGATCCCCTGTTTTCTCAACATAGTATATATACTATAAGACGTTCTATAGGATCCCCTATTGTCAGTTAATCAAGTATATACTAAAGGGCGTTCTACAGGATCCCCTGGGAGGTCTACAGGATGCCCTGTTGATTGTTTTTTTATGTTTATACTATCGGGCGTTCTACAGGATTCCCTGGGCGGTCTACAGAATCCCCTTTTGTTAAAAAAAATATGCATCTGAGATAGGAAATTCTATAGGTTCCCCTGTTCTTTGTTTATTATGTATATATAATAGGGCGTTTATGATCCCTTGGGCGGTCTGCAGGATGCCCTGTTTTCTCAACATTATATATCTATCATAGGACGTTCTATAGGATCCCCTGTTTATTGTTTTTCATGTTTATACTAAAGGCCCATCTGCACGATCTCGTGTTTTCTGAGCATTATATATTCTTCAGGATCCCCTGTTTGATTTGTATGCATCTAGGATAGAACCTTCTATAGGTTCCCCTGGCTTTTTAAACATGTATCTACTTTACGTATATACTAGAGGGCGTTTTATAGGATCCCCTGTTGTGCAATAGTCGTGTATCTGCATGCTGAAGGGCGTTCTACAGGATCTCCGGGGCGGTCTTTATAACAACCTGCTGTTTGTTCATTATGTTTCTAGTATACGACGTTCTTTAAGATCCTCGGGGCCGTCTTTATGTTCCCCTGTTGGTTGGTATTGTTTAATAATCGTGCATCTGCTATAGGGCGTTCTTTAAGATCCCCGGGTCGGTCCATATAATCTCTAAGTCGGTCTATAGGAGCCCTGTTGTTTGTTCATAATGTATCTATTGGAGGGCGTTCTACAGGATCCCCTGGGCGGTCTATAGGATTCCCTGTGGTTTAATAATTGTGTATCTGCTATAGGGTGTTCTATAGGATCCCGTTGTTAAGTAATCATGTATCTACTAGGGAGCGTTCTATGGGATCCCTTGTTGGGTCTATAGGATCACCTGTTGTGCAATATTCGTGTATCTGCTATAGGGCGTTTTATAGGATCCCCAGGGCGGTCTATAGGATCACCTGTTCGTTGTTCATGTATCTATAACAGGGTGTTCTATACGATACCCTGGGCGGTTTATAGGATCCCCGGGTCGGTCTTAGGATCCCCTCTTGTTTAATAGTCGTGCATCTGCTATAGGACGTTCTTTGTTATCCCTTTCAAAGGGGGCATATTATATTGTTATTGTTCGTTTCTTTTTTTTTCATTTCGTTTATAATATATCTTCTTAAGTGTATAGTATATCTTATTGAATTAATAAGATATCTTATAAAGTAAAAAAGCTATCTTTTAAAGTTGATAAGATGTCTTATAAAGAGTAAATTATATAAAATATCTTATATATTATATATTATATGAGATATCTTGTATATTATATATGAGAGAGAGATTTCATATATCATTTAAAATATCTGATATATTGTATGAGCTATTTTGAAGTTAGAATAAATAGTAAAACGGCTTGACAGTACATCATCAATATATCGGAAAGGGATATTAAAAGACGGGTCAATTTCTTTTCTCCTGTCTGTACAAATCCATAAGAATACGAAAACAAATAGAATTGCCATTGCTATTGCGAGCAAAGGCGGATGTCACACTGTTGTCAAGTTGCCAGACGACCTTGCCATTGCTAGGTTACCGTCAGCAATTTTGAAATAAAATTTATACTAAAAAAACACAACTACCTACTGCTAGGTACATGTAGTTCTGAGGATTATACAAATTGTTGACACCTACTTTGTATATTGAATATAATGGTTCTATGCTCAGGAATACTAGAATTATATACAAAAAACATAAAAAAAAATACTGTTGACCAGTGTTTATAGTAATCGAGACCATCTTGGACCATCCCCTTATTAAAAAGCACAACTTTATATAATGGTTTACATTATGCCATACTTCCATAAAGATGAATGTGTCTATCCTTTTCCGAGAATTTGTCAGGACAATAAAATTATTGGGAAAAAGAAAAGAAAAAGAACAAAAACAACCAATAACAATATGCCCCCTCGACCTTTGAAAGGGATAACATAGAACCCCCTTTAGCAGATGCAAGGTTATTAAACAATAGGGGATCCTATAGACAGACACAGGGATCCTATAAAACGCACTATAGAATATGCGCTATTGTTAAACAAAAGGGGATCATATAGACCGCCAAGGTATACACAATAGGGGATCCTATAAACAGACCCGGGGATCCTATAGAACGCACTATAGAATATGCGCGATTATTAAACAAAAGGGGATCTTATAGACCGCCCAGGGGATCGTATAGAACAACCTGTTATAGATACATGATGAACAACCAACAGGGTATCCTATAGACAGCCCAGGGAATCGTATAGAACAACCTGTTATAGATACATTATAAACAAACAACAGGGGATCCTATAGACCGCCCCGGGGATCCTTTAGAACGCCCTATAGCAGATACACAATTATTAAACCACAAGGGATCATAAATAACGCCTATGGGAGCATATATAACGCCCTCTAATAGATACATGATGAAAAAACTACAGGGCTCCTATAGACCGACCCTGGGATTTTATGGAACACCCTCTAGAAGAAACATGTTGAACAAACAACAGAGGATCCTATGGACCGACCCGGGGATCCCAAAGAATTCCCTATAGCAAATATGCGATTATTAAACAATACGGGGTCCTATAGACCGCACAGGGGATCCTATAGAACAACCTGTTATAGATTCATGATTAACAACCAAAAAGAAGATCCTATAGACCGCCCCGGGGAACCTATAGAACGCCCTATAGCAGATACACGATTATAACACAACAGGTGATCCTATAGACCCAACAGGGGATCCCATAGAACGCTCTCTAGTAGATAAATCTAGTGAATACATGATAACCAAACAATGGGAGCCTATAGACCGCCCCGGGGACCCTATAGAACGCCCTATACAGATACAAAACTATTAAACCACAGGGGATAATATCGACCGCCCATGGGCGCATATATATAACGACCTCTAATATATACATAAAAAACAAACAACAGTCTAACATATAGAACGTCCCATAGTAGATATATAATATTCAAACAACAGGGGATCCTGTAGAGCGTCCTTTAGTATGAATATAATGTTCAGACAACAGGGAATCCTGAAGACCGCCCAGGGGATACTGTAGAACGCCCCTTAGTATATACACGATAAACAAACAATAGGGGATCATATAGAACGTTCTATAGTAAGTATATAATGTTCAAACTACAGGGGATCCTGTAGAACGACCTTTTGTATATACATAATAAACAAACAATATATGGGATCCTATAAAACGTTCTATAGTAGATATATAATGTTCAGACAAAAGAGGAAACTGTAGAACGCCCTATAAAATAAACACGAACAACACCAACAGGGAACCCTATAGAACGTCCTCTTTTAGATATATAACGTTGAGAAAACAGGAGATCCTGCAGACCGCCCAAGGGATCATAAACGCCTTATAGTATATATATAATGTTTAGACAACAGGGGATCGTGTAGACCGCCCAGTGAATAACCAACAAACAACAGGAGATCCTATAGAAAGTCTTATAGTAGATATATAATGTTGAGAAAACAGGGGATCCTGCAGACCGCCCAGGGGATACTGTAGAACGCCCTATAGTATAAACATGAACAACAAACAACAGGGGACTCTATAGAACGTCCTATAGTAGATATATAGTGTTGAGAAAACAGAGGATCCTGTAGAATGCCCTTTAGTATATACATAATAAACAAACAATATATGGGATCCTATAAAACGTTCTATAGTAGATATATAATGTTCAGACAAAAAAGGATACTGTAGAACACCCTATAAAATAAACACGAACAACACCAACAGGGGACCCTATAGAACGTCCTATTTTAGATATATAACGTTGGAAAAACAGGAGATCCTGCAGACCGCCCAAGGGATCATATAAGCCTTATAGTATATACATGAAAAGCAAACTACAGGGGGACCTATAGAATTTCCTTTCTTAGATGCATAATTTTTAACAAAAGAGGACTCTGTAGACCGCCCTGGGGATCCTGTAGAACGACCTATAGTATAAACATTCAAAACAATCAATAGGGGGTCTTATAGAACATCCTTTAGTATATATATAATGTTCAGACAACAGGGGATCGTGTAGACCGCCCAGTGAATGAACAACAAACAGGAGATCCTATAGAAAGTATTATAGTGGATATATAATGTTGAGAAAACAGGGGATCCTGTAGACCGCCCAGTGGATACTGTAGAACGCCCTAAAGTATAAACATGAACAACACACAACAGGGGACCCTGTAGAACGTCCTATAGTAGATATATTATGTTGAGAAAACAGAGGATTCTGTAGAACGCCCTTTAATAGCATATACATAATAAACAAACAATATATGGGATCCTATAAAACGTTCTATAGTAGATATATAATGTTCAGACAAAAAAGGATACTGTAGAACACCCTATAAAATAAACACGAACAACACCAACAGGGGACCCTATAGAACGTCCTATTTTAGATATATAACGTTGGAAAAACAGGAGATCCTGCAGACCGCCCAAGGGATCATATAAGCCTTATAGTATATACATGAAAAGCAAAGTACAGGGGGACCTATAGAATTTCCTTTCTTAGATGCATAATTTTTAACAAAAGAGGACTCTGTAGACCGCCCTGGGGATCCTGTAGAACGACCTATAGTATAAACATTCAAAACAATCAATAGGGGGTCTTATAGAACATCCTTTAGTATATATATAATGTTCAGACAACAGGGGATCGTGTAGACCGCCCAGTGAATGAACAACAAACAGGAGATCCTATAGAAAGTATTATAGTGGATATATAATGTTGAGAAAACAGGGGATCCTGTAGACCGCCCAGTGGATACTGTAGAACGCCCTAAAGTATAAACATGAACAACACACAACAGGGGACCCTGTAGAACGTCCTATAGTAGATATATTATGTTGAGAAAACAGAGGATTCTGTAGAACGCCCTTTAATAGTATATACATAATAAACAAACAATATATGGGATCCTATAAAACGTTCTATAGTAGATATATAATGTTCAGACAAAAGAGGATACTGTAGAACGCCCTATAAAATAAACACGAACAACACCAACAGGGGACCCTATAGAACGTCCTTTTTTAGATATATAACGTTGGGAAAACAGGAGATCCTGCAGACCGCCCAAGGGATCATAAAAGCCTTATAGTATATACATGATAAGCAAACTACAGGGGACCTATAGAATTTACTTTCTTAGATTTTTAACAAAAGAGGACCCTGTAGACCGCCCTGGGGATCCTGTAGAACGACCTATAGTATAAACATTCAAAACAATCAATAGAGGGTCTTATAGAACATCCTTTAGTATATATATAATGTCAAGACAGCAGGGGATCGTGTAGACCGCCCAGTGAATGAATAACAAACAACAGGGGATCCTATAGAAAGTCTTATAGTGGATATATAATGTTGAGAAAACAGGGGATCCTGTAGAACGCCCTTTAGTATACACTTGAAAAACAAACAACAGGGGATCCTGTAGAACGTCTTATAGTAAATAAATGATGTTTAGAAAACTGGGGATCCTGTAGATCGCTTAGGGGTACCTGTAGAACGCCCTATAGTATAAAATGAACAAAGAACAACAGGGGGCCCTATAGTTGATATATAATGTTTAGAAAAAACGGGATCCGACAGACCGACCATGGTATCCTATAGAAAATATATAGATATATAATGTTAAGAAAACAGGGGATCTTGTAGACCGCCTAGGGGATCCTGTAGAACGCCCTATAGTATACACTTGAAAAACAAACAACAGGGGGTCCTATAGAACGTCTAATAGTAGATAAATAATGTTGAGAAAAAAGGGGATCCTGCAGACCGCCCAGGGGATACTGTAGAACGCCCTATAGTATACACTTGAAAAACAAACAACAGGGGATCCTATAGAACGTCTTATAGTAGATAAATAATGTTGAGAAAACAGGGGATCCTGCAGACCGCCATGGGGATACTGTAGAACGCCCTATAGTATAAACCTGAACAACAAACAACAGTGGATCATATAGAACGTCATATAGTAGATAAATAATGTTGAGAAAACAAGGGATCCTGTAGACCGCCTATTGGGATCCTGTAGAACGCTCTATAGTATACACTTGAAAAACAAACAGCAGGGGATCCGGTAGAACGTTATCTTAGCCTAATAATTACATCAAAAACAAACAATAGGGTATCCTATAGAACGTTCTATAGTTTAAATATAATGTTGAGAAAACAGGGGATCCCACAGACCGACCAAGGGATCCAGTAGAACGCCCTATAATATACACTTGAAAAACAAACAACAGGGGATCCTGTAGAACGTCTTATAGTAAATAAATGATGTTGAGAAAACTGGGGATCCTGCAGACCGTCCAGGGGATCGTGCAGAACGCCCTATAGTATAAACATGAACAACAAACAACAGGGAGCCCTATATATAGTAGCTATATTATGTTGTGAAAACAGGGGATCATGTAGACCGCCTAGGGGATCCTGTAGAACGCCCTATAATATACACTTGAAAAACAAACAACAGGGGATCCTGTAGAACGTCTTATAGTACATAAATGATGTTGAGAAAACTGGGGATCCTGCATACCGTCCAGGGGATCGTGCAGAACGCCCTATAGTATAAACATGAACAACAAACAACAGGGGGCCCTATAGAACGTCATATAGTAGATATATTATGTTGTGAAAACAGGGGATCATGTAGACCGCCTAGGGGATCCTGTAGAACGCCCTATAGTATACACTTGAAAAACAAACAACAAGGGATCATGCAGACCGCCCAAGGCATCTTAAAAGCCCTATAGTATATACATGATAAACAAATAACAGGGGAACCTGTAGAATTTCCTATCTCAGATGCATAATTTTTTAACAAAAGAGGATCCTGTAGACCGATCAGGGGATACTGTAGAACGCCCTATAGTATAAACATGAACAACAAACAACAGGGGAACCTATTGAAAGTATTATCTTAAATGCATAATTTTTATAAACAGGGTATTCTGTAGATCGATCGCTCAGGTATTCTGTAGAACGCCCTATAGTATATACTTGTAAAATAAACAACAGGGGAACCTTTAGAAGGTCCTATCTTAAATACATAACTTTCATAAACAACAGGGGACCCTGTAGACCGTCCAGGGAATCATGTAGAATGCCCTATAGTATAGACTTGAAAAATAAATAACAGGGGATCCTATAGAACGTCATATAGTAGATAAATAATGTTGATAAAACAGGGGATCCTGCAGACTGCCCAGGGGATACTGTAGAACGCCCTATAGTATAAACATGAACACCAAACAACAGGGGGCCCTATAGAACGTCATATTGTAGATATATAATGTTGAGAAAACAGGGGATCTTGTAGACCACCTAGGGGATCCTGTAGAACGCCCTATAGTATACACTTGAAAAACAAACAACAGGGGGTCCTATAGAACGTCTAATAGTAGATATATAATGTTGAGAAAACAAGGGATCCTGCAGACCAACCAAGTGATCCTATAGAAAGCCTTATAGTATATACATGATAAATTAACAACAGGGGAACCTTTAGAAGGTCCTATCTTGAATGCATAATTTTCATAAACAATAGGAGACCCTGTAGACCGTCAAGGGGATCGTGTAGAACGCCCTATAGTATAGACTTGAAAAATAAACAACAGGGGATCCTAAAGAACGTCTTATAGTAGATACATAATTTTGAGAAAACAGGGGATCCTGCAGACCGCCCAGAGGATACTGTAGAACGCCCTTTAGTATAAACATGAAAACCAAACAACAGGGGGTCCTATAGAACGTCTAATAGTAGATAAATAATGTTGAGAAAACAGGGGATCCTGCAAACCGCCTATGGGATACTGTAGAACGCCCTATAGTATAAAACTGAACAACAAACAATAGGGGATCATATAGAACGTCATATAGTAGATATATAATGTTGAGAAAACAAGGGATCCTGTAGACCGCCTATGGGATCCTGTAGAACGCCCTATAGTATACACTTGAAAAACAAACAACAGGGAGTCCGGTAGAACGTTCTCTTAGCCTAGTAGATACATCAAAAACAAACAATAGGGTATCCTATAGAACGTTCTATAGTTTAAATATAATGTTGAGAAAACAGGGGATCCCACAGACCGACTAAAGGATCCAGTAGAGAGTCCTCTAGTATACACATGATAAACAAACAACAGGGAATTCTATAGAACGTTCTCTTAGATTGGTAGATACATCAAAAACAAACAATAGGGTATCCTATAGAACGTTCTATAGTTTATATATAATGTTCAGACAACAGGGGATCTGGAGAACACGCCCTTTAGTATATACATTATAAACAAACAATATGAGATCCTATATATATTTTTTTCCCAAAATTACAGGGCCCATAAAGGGCATAAAATCAGATACAATTGATTTACATAATTGGTAACAACAACAATTATAGAGGCATATACATATATATTTGGAATATAAGCATTGGTCAGAATCAAGCCAACAACCACATATATATTGTGAATAAAAGAATAATAAAATTACATTATATATGTATTTATTCTCAAATTGTTTACTTGACTTAGTGTCAGTGTTCATACCTGATCTCCTTAATTCAAAACCGTCACCAATATAACAGCCCATAGAGTAACATTTTCTTTGGTCAAGAGCCATAAAAATTTAGAAGATTTATTCAAATTTATAAAATTATAACAATTGTTAGAAATGTCTTGGAAAAAATCGTCCCTTTGAATATCATAAAGAGGGCATTCTAATAAAACATGAAGCTCATCTTCAACTTTACCGAATGAGCAATTAGAACAAAGACGCTCAGATCTTTCTATATGTTTTTTTGAATATCTGTTTGTCTCAATTTTTAAATGAGCGCTTATTCTTAATTTACAAATTGACTGTCTTTTTTTGAAGTCCTGTAATTCTAAATATTTTTCTTTTTTTAAACAATTTTTTCCCTTTTTCGGAGTTAATTGTTTGATACTTCAGTTTATTCCAAAATATGAAAGAACTTTTACATAGTTTATTTTTAACATACTGACATAAAGAACCAATTGATTGGTCAAAATTTGGTAATTGAATCTCTCTCTGGATATAATCTATACTATAGAATACCATGTATTAACATTAGAACTATGTAACTGTATGTTTACAACATATAAATGCATCAAATAATAATCCTTCTTTCAAACGTTCCAGTCTATGACAATATTTTAACATTGATAAAATTATAGTAAAATACATAGGAAATCTACCAATCTCTGACATTACAGCTATATTACTTGACTTTCTGTTTACACCAATAATATATTTCATAAATTTGGTATGATCGAGCTTTTTCAGAAGAATCCTGACCAAAAACTTGTTCCTATAGAGAACGTTCTATACTATAGTAGATATATAATATTCAGACAACAAGGGATCCTGAAGACTGCCCAGGGGATCCTGTAGAACGTCCTTTAGTGTATGCATGATAAACAAACAATATAAGTGATCCTATAGAACGTTCTGTAGTAGATATATAAGGTTCAGACAACAGGGGATCATGTAGAACGACCAGGGGATCCTGTAGAACGCCCTAACAGTAGCTTTATTGTAAACAAGAATCAATGGTTCCTATAGAACGTCCAGCTATAGTAGAATGGTCAGACAACAGCGGGTCAGATTACAGATTCGTTTCTTTAAACGCAGACCAGTTTAAACACCCTCTCATCACACTCCTGTAAAGCCTTAGTACTTGTAACATGTTTAACATGTGTAAGCTACATCTTTTTTCAATTTGCCTACATAAAAATACTCTTTTAAACGGATAATAAAAAATATTATTAACTCCATAGTATATCCAAAGCCATGGGACCACGTGCATGTGACATTTGCAGGTCTTTACAACATAATTAAGGCACTTAATACTACAGTACTGTTGATCATATCTATATGAAATGTATCATGTGTATTTTAAAAAGGAATCTGTATATATTTGCACAATGATATATGCTACTGTAATGCGGTCCTTTTTCCTTTTTTTTCATGTGATAAAAAATAAATAAAGCAAATTCACCGTGTTTCATGAAAGTTAATGATTTTGAATCGGTTTTTTTTTAATAGTTGTACATGGTGAGAATATTCTATTTTTAGAATAAGTATTTTCAGAATCGTTTATAAATAGCCTATAAATAGAATATGCATAATTCATGAATCGTGACGTAGGGCGGTCTACGGGATCCCTTCTTCCGCTTACCGTTTACAAACACTCTTTTTCTACGCAAAGTTTTTGACGCAATTTTACAAAAAAATGCGATGAAAGACATATGATTATCATTGGATTTGCTGAATGATATATGTACACAGTTTCAGAAAAGGTATTACTTCAAGCGATTGAAATTCTACTTTTAGCCAAATTTTGGGGAAATATACGACATCTTTCCCCCCCTTTTTGCAATATTTTATAACAAATAAATGCAGATTGTTGCCATGGATACACCAAAAAGAAATTATATTTTTCCATTTTATATACTGGATATAAAATCTATGGAAGATTCTGATTACATACATATGCCCATATATAACACAAACAGTAAGCTTGATATTGCAAGAAAGCAATGAAAAGGGGATGGTAAAATTCATAAGGGCAAATTTTAGTATTTTTTCCTAACTGTTTATTGCTACCTTACCGTTCCAAAAGTGAGGACGTAGACGTACGTTGAAGACGATTTGATTGGGTAGCGGCATCTCCATGGAACAATCTCCCGAACAGTTTAAGATAATGCAAGTCCATAGAGTGTTTGAAATCTCAGCTAAAAGGTTATTTTATATCGTATTTCTTTTTAATTAGATTTTTGTCTGTTTTCTTTTACGGTTTTTTTACTAGTTTTGTTTCAACTTTTAATGCAACTGTTTATATTTCATTTTAGAATATGTGCTTGTTGTGTATGCTCTTAGCCTTTATTGTTAATTTTTACTTCTTTGACCAAATTGTTTTATTTTATGGTAGGCATTTTAGTTGTACTTTTTATTTCAGTATTTGAATCCGACACGATGTAAGTTTTATGTTTTTGTCATTGATTTGTCATAATTACTAAGTACCTTGTAAATGTTCAGCGCCTTAGAGTAATTTTTATTTTTTATATAAGGCGCTTTTTAAATTTTCATTACTTTTATCATTATTATATATATATATTGAGGGATGTTCACTTCCCCTTAACTATATTTATTTTACATTGCTATAAAAAGATATATGCAGTAATTCTCTTTTTATATTCTACCTCCATTATTTTCGACCATTACAGTTTACCTGATTACAGATTTTCAATTACAAAATGTGCTTCTGGATATTATCTTATGATCATAAACAAGCTTCTGTCCAAGTTTAGCGGAAGTTTAGGATATTATAAAAAAAAGTTATTAAACTTTTAAAAACTAAAACCACAGATTGAATGTAATGTTAATTGGCAAAAAAACTAGGTCCATTAAAAAGTAAAATACGGATAAACAGGATTTTTTTTTACAAAATTTACTTCTGGATTACTATCTTATGATCATAAACATTCTCCAATCCAAGTTTGGTATAAATCGGAATGTAGGATCGCTATGTCTCGATTTTGTGAAAAAAAAGTCGCAAGTTTGAAAAAAATGGTTTACACAAAAAAAAATCTTTCATATAAAAGCTGAAAGCTGAAAGATATCAAAGGTACATTTAAACCCAATTCAAAGTCAAAAATAAACTGACGTCGCCATGGAGAAAAAAAAATGTTTTCTATAAGGGAACATTTCATATAGTGACGAGGAGGATGAATTGGTGTTAAACTGCCAGTGTCAAATATCACATGCATTTCAGGAGATATGAGAACATGTATATCTGATTTGAATATGAATGATGCTTTGTACACTAAACCAGCACGTTAATCCGTTAACGTGCTTCATTTTTTTTTTGGTTAACAGTCCGCAGGAAGACATGTCAACACTCCCGAACACGTTATTCTGATTCCGAGCTAAACAGTCTTTTAACTCTCTTGTATAATTGTACAATTAACACTGATTACGTTAATTATACAGAGAAGCAAAACATACCAATATATAAAATTTTGGTTTTACCCTGTCGGAAATCGAACTCACTGCACTAGCGACAAGCACACTAGAGTAATAATAACGTTCTAAATATTCTAACACAAAGAATAAGCATTTTCAAGACAACTAATTCAAATAAATTCATAAATACTAGTACCTGTGTATCATATCTTCCTTTGTGTGGCCTGTTTTTAAATACAATTCACTAAAGGTGAGATCTGTAGCATTGTATTTTTTCCAATCTATACCAGTTGATGTTCTGTTTGAGGTGTACAATGTTTCTATAAAATCATACCAATTATGCTCGTTCGCTGCTGTAAGTCTGTAAACATAATATTATAATTACACATGTACCTGTGATACTTGCTCAATACAAGCGCAGGCGCGGATCCAGAGGGGGGGTTCCGGGGGTTGGAACCCCCCCCCTTTTTTTGGCCGATCAATGCATTTGAATGGGAGCATATAGCTGGAACCCACCCCCCCCCCCCTTTACTCTGAGTTGGGAACCCCCCCTTTTTAAAATGGCTGGATCCGCCCCTGAAGCGCATTGATTTGTGTAGAATAATGCTAGTGATTTGTTTTTTTTTCTGAAATTAATCATAACTCTTTCAAAGAAAAGATGGATTATCTATTACACTCGTTATATTACTTTTCAACTGGCTTGTCCAAACCAAGCCCCTTTGTTTAACCCCTAATTGTAGGATAGTTTAAGATAACTCTAACAGAGTTAACCTATAAATGTTCTCCCCGCTATTAAGTATTCGATAAACAGGATCTGGATTAACAATGAATGTGTAAACACAAAACACCATATAGGATAATGTTTATTTCAGATCGAAAGGTCCATATACACGACACAAAATTATAGCAAGACAAATTGAGAAACAGCACGGCCTTTTTACAGCGGATGGCCGTGATCGCATTCCAGTGTATTGCTATCGCCTAGATTTCCATTACGTAACATTCGTTTCGGTTTTTAACCGATCTATAAACATAATTACTACGTAAACATCATCAAGTGCAAACTAACATTCCTTATCCCTTGTTATTAATTCATTTCTTCAATGAAAACTCATCAAATATTTTTTTAAGAGGATAAATTAATAATATTAAAATGTTTTGTTGTATGTATATACATATAAGTAAAAAAAAATCATTAATATCTATGCACACGTATGCGGAAGAATATCTTAAGAACGTTTGCAATCTCAAGGAACGATAACTCTGCATGGATGATTAAACATTTTTGCGGGACAATACGAATGTCTACTCATATCCATTCTATTATTATTAGAAAAATCGAATTATTACAGAAGAGTGTCCAACATGCATTTTCACTGCATTATTATTAATATAGTAGAATAGAATGATATGCAAATGCATTCAAATTATATATACATGTAACTGTAATACAAGTATAATTTTAATATAATATATATAACCAAAAAATTGTATCTGTATATTAACCTCACTTTCAGGTATAGAGATGTGATTTGTTTTCTGAGACAAGTGCTTGTCGAACTATCCACAAAAACTTGCGGTCATCCAATTTTCAGTACTTCAGTACTTTGATTATTTATTAATACATTGATGTTATGTATACGAATTACGGAATATACGAGGTACCAAGCAGCCAGCATAAAATGATGGGAGAAATTTGCAATGCTGATAAAACTTAAACATAGTACTGTTCTAGCTGGTAGGTAATACATAATAGTCCCAAGGTTAGAGCAGCGTGTCAGTCTGGTAGAAGCCCCAATGAGTATAAGAAACACAAACCTGAATGCATTCTGATTGCAGATGGTGACTGATGGAAATATGAGCGAGGTGTTGTGGTGAACCTTCACATTGACATTCACTGGAGATTGTAGATAATACATCAGTCTGTCCGACATATTGTATGCCATGATACCACCACACAAACATATCACGCAAACCCATAACACTCTAAAATACCAACACAGATGAGATGAGCTTATTAAATGCAAAATACTATTATATTTTAGATGTTAAGATAGTTTTTGTTATTCCTGTTATGTTATGGTTACCGAACCTCTAATTTTGAGTAATTTTTTCTGCATAACAATAATTTTGGAGGGATATGGTCGCCTCATTTGGTCTGCTTTGGTAAATTTGTTGTTCAGTACCATCTTATGTAAGTCGACTTCAAACTGCAATGGTAATTTATTAGTCTATATTGTTTAGTGCAAAAACTAGAGGTTCTCAAGAGCCTGTATCGCTCACCTGACTCTACTATCATATGGTTTTTGAAATCATACAAAAAAAAGATAAAATTTGGCTACAAAGTAACACTTGGCCAGCACCTCATAAATAAAGGAACATTCATGCTATGTTTGGTTTCATTCAATTCAGTGGTTCTCTAGAAGAAGACTTTTGTATGCATTTCCCATAGGGTCCTATGTTAAACTAAGCCTCCGCTGGCGGCCATCTTGGATGATGGATCGGCTACAAAGTAACAACACTTGGTCAGCATCTCATAAGAAACATTCATGCTATGTTTCGTTTCATACCATCCAGTGGTTCTCTAAAAGAAGTCATTTGTATGTATTTCCCTTAGGGTCCTATGTTAAACTAAGTCCCCCCCCACTGGCGGCCATCTTTGATGTTGGATCGGCGACAAAGTAACAACACTTGGTCACCATCTGATAAGGAACATTCATGCAATGTTTGATTTCATTCCATTTAGTGGTTCTTTAAAAAAAAAAGACATTTGTATGTATTTCCCATAGGGTCCTTTGTTAAACTAAGTTCCCCCACTGGCGGCCATCTTGGATGATGGATCAGCTACAAAGTAACAGCACTTGGTCAGCACCTCATAAGAAACATTCGTGCTATGTTTGGTTTCATTCCATTCAGTGGTTCTCTAAAAGAAGTCAATTGTATAAATTTCCCATAGGGTCCTACGATAAAAAAAAAAGCTGGTGGCCATCTTGGATGATGGATCGGCTACAAAGTAACCTCATAAGGAACATTCATGTCATGTTTGGTGTCATTCCATTCAGTGGTTCTCTAGAAGAAGTTCAAAATGTAAAAAGTTAACGACGACGACGGACAACAAGTGATGATAAATGCTCACTTGGCACTTTGGGGACCATACATTTTACAAAGATTTCTTTTTTAAATATCCGCATATAAGTAAATGATCTAATAAACTAGAAAGTGTCCATAGTACACGGATACTCCCACTCGCAATATTATTTTCTCTATTCAGTGGACCGTGGAGTTGGGGTCAAAACTCTAGTATGGCATTAAAATTAGAAATATCATGTCATAGGGAACACGTGTACTAAGTTTTATGTTGATTGGACTTCAGCTTCATCAAAAACTACCTTGACGAAAACTTTATCCTGAAACGGGACAGACGGACGAACGAACGCACAGACCGAAAAACATAATGCCCTTAAGTGAGGCATACAACTATTCTTGACTATCTTTAAACTTCAGCCCTAAATGAAAATTCAAAGGATTTTTTAACGTTTGAACATACTAGTAGGCTAAATTGGTATATGGTTTTGAACAGCGTGGTACAAACGAGGTATAGTCTTTGTAAAAACATGGTTATGTCGCAGTGAGAACGTGGTGGTCGTAGTGAGTGAGGTCTTAGTAACGTCGATTTGAGATCTATCACACTCTCTCTGAATACGACCTTACTGCGATCGTGTAACGATCGTCAAATGCATATTTTTCGTAATGTGATCGTGGCATAGTGTGACGGTGCTATTTTTACTAGGACACGAAAAAGTTATCGAAAATACTCATTGTGTTATCCCAAATGCAAACATAAAAACTATTTCCATGATTTTTTTGATTTTTTGAAGGGGCCTTTTATGGAATTTTGATATATGGTATCGGTATTTCGATATAACTGCATAATTCTCAGATGAAATTTATCAAGACGTCGTTTTAATTTTAAGTGACAGTTAATGGATATTGCTACCTTGGAAAACTCCGTTTTTCAGGTTGAAACTATAGAATTTTTTTATTATTCTTAGTTCAAAACAGTATTCAAATAAAAACCACAAAAAAACATAAAATCTCATTTAAAAACGTTACAAACTTTAAAATGTAAAATTGTCGGTTAAACAATAAAATAGAAATATCGGTTTTGTTTGGCTGTGCCTATATTTGACGAGCAGGTCACGTTAAAACAAAATTGAGAAAGGGTCGGTCAGGTTCGACCAAATTTGAAGAATTTGCTGCTTTTCCTCCTTAGCACGCTGTCATAATAATGGAATTAGAGCAAGACTGGTTGGACTTAGGTCATCATAACGGGGTCGGGTAGAGTGACCTGTCATCTTTGGGATTGTTTCTTTGTGAACTAGCACGTTCAAAAAATCTAGATCAGGCTGTCGGCCCGGAAAAAAGCAGGGTTCATATTTGTATCACATTAATAAGTTCTCGTTTTAAACATGCACTCAATTTGCAACTGGACATTAAACAGCTCTCCGTCATCATAATAATTATAATCCAAATTTTAATCATAATGACAACTTATTGTTAATACGAGAATTTGTCTTACATTTATGTTATTTTTGTTACTAACTTAAATGCAAATGTTGAAATTATAAAATTGCAAAACATGGAAACTATGCAAAATTTTCAAAGTCTAGGAACCATGATAGTTGATTGAGGGCCAAATAATCTCCACCTCAGTTCAATTCTTTTATTACTTTGACACCTAAATGATAGGTGCCAATGCTGATTTCAAAACTGCATACCAAATATTATTGACCTACATTTTGTATAAGTGCTGTCCCTTTAACTCACATAATGTTTGTCTTAACAGCACTTCGTCTAGACTAGAAAACAAGTATTAAAAAAACTAAACAAAAGGCTAGAGTTTTTCTTAAGATCCTGTGCCGCTCACTTGGATATATTTGTATTTTAAAAATTGAACTTGAAAACTGAAATCGAATTCAAGATCTCTTTTTTTACAGTCATTTTTCCTGCAGTTTCCCTCTATCTACTAAATAGGATTAATAAGAATGGGTAAACATAAATCAAAGGGCAATAGATCTAACTCGTTATAAAAAGACGACTGGCAATTTCAGCTTTACTGACCTCTGTTGCATACAGTTTTTCTTTCTCTGTTATAATGTTTGCGAAAATTAGGATGACGGAAATCACCGAAGGGTACCTTCTGTAGAGACTTTTAAGAAATAAAATGCACATTGAATTATTGTCTTTGTATATCTCGCAATATATAGAAATGTAGCCTTAATTAAAATTAAGATTCTAAAAATAGGTCAAGGTAACATAGACAAACAGGTACACTGGTCAGTTTAACAGTATTCAGACTGAGCAAATTAAATACAATTCAATGTGTAACTTATATTAATAATATTGATCAATAAACTGAAAAGTATGAAAATCATTTTATTCCAATACATTTAATCAATATAATAATATACAAACTTACAATTACAAAAATATACTCATACATAATAGAAACATCATCATGTGTCAATTTAAAGGGGGAAAAACACATGTATTTTACCAAACTCGGTAACACGATCACATTCAAAACAATAAGAAGTCGGACGGAATGCATATGGAAGTTGGATTTTTTTGGAGATTGTAAATATTGTTGGGCATACACGGGGGCGTACATGTGGGTTAAAGATCCGAACTTATCGTATTGTTCTTACTTGCTGATTATCGATGTATCTTTCATCCCGAGATACCGAACTCCATGTAATGTGGTACATTGACTTAAATCATATATGTGTTCCTTCCATCGACTTTCTTTTTTCTGTGCCTGTGGTATCAACAACATACTGCTTTCTTTATCGGTAGCATCTTGTTCAGAACCACTTGTTTGGTTTTCAATGCTTTTTCCAAATTCTTCAATGTCCTGTTGTTCCAAATTGTGTTGTTCATCATGACTATTTTGTTTATATAAACTGTGCCTGCTATTCATTTTTCCTTAAATTTGTATTAGTGCGGCCATAAAAACTTTTTTGATTGGTTGTTAGTGTCTTTATTCTCCAATCAAAATAAGTCATTCAAAGGGCTACACCTCGGTCCGTAACAAACTCGAAATAACACAAATTCGTCCTCACAATCTCGGCCTATAACAAACTCGGACAACTAGAAGAATTTAAGTGACATAAACGACAAATAATTGACACCTTCTTTTACCATTAATAAAATACCAGTTAAATTTAACATGTGTAAGAACTAACCATATGATATATATTTATATCCTTAATTTTATGGTACTGTTAAAAAAAACTTGTTTGAGTTATTCCTCTTTGCTTGTATTATATCAAAAATAACGCTTTATAAAGTTCATACGTTATATATGATCATATATGTACATTGTCCTAAACATTGTTTTGAATTTACCTCAACATTTCCAATCCCTAGAATACTCAATAGAAGACAAAATAAAGCTCTTAAAACATCACTTTTTTATATCACAATCTACATATTCAGTTAGTACTGTCAAATGGATTGTCATTTTTTTTTTCAAACATAGCCATTTTCAAATTTATGTTCTCATCGTTCAATTTTACAACTTAACATTTTCTAGCACGTGGGTTCGATTCACACTTATAGTTTTACTAGGTCTAAAACCATACACCATTATTTAGTTAGTATTTCCACAAATTTTTTTATTAGTTCTTTAATTTTGTATGGGTTAAATAGATCTAAAAATATTTAAATATCTTTCATACAAAAAGTTATTTAATACTTTACAGTATTGAGTAACTTTATAATCATTATTGCTTCAATGTTTCCTGAATGTCCAATAGTATCTCACGGGGGCGGATCCAGCCATTTTAAAAAGGGGGGTCCTAACCCAGGACAAAGTGGGGGTTCCAACTACATGTCCCCATTCAAATTTAAGATAGTCAAAAAAGGGGGTTCCATCCCCCGGACAAGGCCCCCCTCCCCCCGGCCCTGGATCCGCCACTGTCTCGTGTTTCTGTAAATTGAATTTGTCACCGGTTTCTTTCTGGCAATCATTACAAGATCATATTACACATAATTTATATACTATTAACTTATTAGCTTAGAAATAATGGAAATAAATCGTAACATTTTTATGACTTAACGTATATTTTGTTTAAAGCCGGCAATACGGTAACCTAACTATAGTTGCTCAACTTCTTCGTCATTTGGTCTGTGATGGAGACTTGTCTCATTGGCAAACATATCAAATCTTTTTTTTTACATAAATATTAAATTGTAAATTTGAATGCACGTTGTGAATTAGTTTTTGTGAGTTGTTCAATATGTTTTATCTGTCATTATACTGTATATTCGGCATTAAAATCCATTAATTTATGAATTAATTATTGTATTACATAATTTTATAGACAGATTGATGATCATATAAAATAACACTATAAATATTATAAAACGTTTTACAGGTTTTTGCTGCCAGCACATGTTTTGGTAATAAATTTTGTTCAGGGACATGTATGCATATACTCATGGTCAATTTAATTAAACGGCAGACACAACAGTGCAATTAGTAGATAAAGTCCATACATTGTTCAATCATATATACATGTATACAGTTTATAATAAATAATAATGCTCCGTGATGAAGGCATTATTGTGACATTGAGATGACAGCAACAAAAGAGCTGATCCTTTGCTTTTTGTGATTTTTTTTCTGTGCATGAACTGATGGTGTTACAAAAAAATATACGAACCTAAACACACACTTAAAGTACTGTGCTTTTTTGCTATGTTTCCAGAATATTAAATATGTTTGAACTTAACTTCCTTTCAGTATAGGATTTATTTAAGAGAAACCTTGGAAATAATTTCCCATTCCTTCAAATGAGAAAACACAACTTTCACACGAAAAGAGATAATTTCCACCGAACTGTTTTAATTAACATTACAATAATAAAATGTCATGCATTGAACACTATTTTTTTCTCAGACTGACTATTATATATTTGTTTAAATGTGGAACTTGTTGACATTTTAGTCTTTGAATACTCGGTATACTTGTCAATGTGAATAGATAGTTTTGTACTAGTAAACAGTCATACCAAATATCCTTCTTATTATATAAAACTGTAACGTTGAAGATATAGAAGAGTTATTACAATAAGTTTATTGAGAAATGATGTCAGTAATTATTAGAGTTGCAAACCAATGCTACTGACTTAGTATGGTTTTATGAGGGATTCGATGTTCGCTCTACCGCAGTTTAGTTAAACGGATTGTATGACAATATCACTGAACTCACCAAAATGATTGTTTTTGCAATGTTTTATGCAATTATTCTTCTTTTATCTTACCTTTTATTAGCTAACAATAATGTGACTTCAATCATAATGCAAATGTTCTATATGAATCTAATAGTGTATTATGCTTTCGAAGCCAACACCGTTTTTTTCCTCGATGTTTTTAAAGAAATTAATATCGAAAACGAACGGTAACTATACAAACATAATTCTCAATTCTATATCAATGGGTTTTTAAATAGTGACAAACGTTTGACTAATATTTGATCGGTCGTTTTTGCAACAAATAGGTTTTATGTTGTTTTTTTTTTTTTAATATACTGTAATTACTCAATACCTTATATTGTGGAGACGTCATTTTTAGCTCATCTGGCCCGAAGGGCCAAGCGAGCTTTTCCCATCACTTGGCGTCCGTCGTCCGTCGTCGTCGTCGTCCGTCGTCCGTCGTCCGTCGTCGTTAACTTTTACAAAAATCTTCTCCTCTGAAACTACTAGGCCAAATTTAACCAAACTTGGCCACAATTATCATTGGGGTATCTAGTTTAAAAAATGTGTCCGGTGACCCGCCCAACCAACCAAGATGGCCGCCATGGCTAAAATAGAACATAGGGGTAAAATGCAGTTTTTGGCCTATAACTCAAAAACTAAAGCATTTAGAGCAAATCTGACATGGGGGTAAAATTGTTCATCAGGTCAAGATCTATCTGCCCTGAAATTTTTAGATGAATCGGACATTCCGTTGTTGGGTTGCTGCCCCTGAAATGGTAATTTTAAGGAAATTTTGCTGTTTTTGGTTATTATCTTGAATATTATTATAGATAGAGATAAACTGTAAACAGCAATAATGTTCAGCAAAGTAAGATCTACAAATGTGTCAACATAACCAAAATGGTCAGTTGACCACTTTAGGAGTTATTGCCCTTTATAGTCAATTTTCAACCATTTTTCGTAAATCTTAGTAATCTTTTAGAAAAATCTTCTCCTCTGAAACTACTGGGCCAAATTTAACCAAACTTGGCCATAATCATCATAGGGGTATCTAGTTTAAAAAATGTGTCCGGTGACCCGGCCAATCAACCAAGATGGCCGCCATGGCTAAAAATAGAACATAGGGGTAAAATGCAGTTTTTGGCTTATAATTTAAAAACCAAAGCATTTAGAGCAAATTTGATCCGTGTAAAATTGTTTATCAGGTCAAGATCTATCTGCCCTGAAATTTTCAGATGAATCGGACATTCCGTTGTTGGGTTGCTGCCCCTGAAATGGTAATTTTAAGGAAATTTTGCTGTTTTTGGTTATTATCTTGAATATTATTATAGATAGAGATAAACTGTAAACAGCAATAATGTTCAGCAAAGTAAGATCTACAAATAAGTCAACATGACCAAAATGGTCAATTGACCACTTTAGGAGTTATTGCCCTTTATAGTCAATTTTTAACCATTTTTCGTAAATCTTAGTAATCTTTTAGAAAAATCTTGTCCTCTGAAACTACTGGGCCAAATTTAACCAAACTTAGCCATAATCATCATTGGGGTATCTAGTTAAAAAAATGTGTCCGGTAACTCGGCCAACAAACCAAGATGGCCGCCATGGCTAAAAATAGAACAAGGGGGTAAAATGCAGTTTTTGGCCTATAACTCAAAAACCAAAGCATTAAGAGCAAATCTGACAGGAAGTAAAATTGTTGATCAGGTCACGATCTATCTGCCCTGGAACTTTCAGATGAATCGGATAATCGGTTGTTAGGTTGCTGCCCCTGAATTGGTAATTTTGAAGAAATTTTGCTGTTTTTTTGTTATTATCTTGAATATTATTATAGATAGGCAAAAACTGTAAACAGCAATAATGTACAGCAAAGTAAGAACTAAAGATAAGTCAGTATGACCAAAATAGTCAATTGACTGACCCCCTAAGGAGTAATTGCCCTTCATAGTAAATTTTTAACAATTTTCTTAAAATTTGAAGATTTTCAAAAACATTTTCCACAGAAAGTACTGTTATAGATAGAGGTAATTGTAAGCAGCAAGAATGTTTAGTAAAGTAAGATCTACAAACACATCACCATCACCAAAACACAATTTTGTCATGAATCCATCTGTGTCCATTGTTTAATATTCACATAGACCAAGGTGAGCCTCTAGTATTGTATCCTACTCATTTCAATTGCGTTAAGTGAAAATATCTTTATTCTCATAAAGCCAGTGCATTACATCAGTACAGAGATAACAACAATAACTATTTACAATATATACAAAACAAGGAGAGAGGTTACAGAAGTCACTAGCCAGGAGGACAAACACAAGTATTAATATTTTTTATAAATAAACAAAGTTTCTTCAGGACTGGTTTTCGTGTACTCGACATAAGTTCCGAAAATTTAAATGTATTATGTCGTTGTACAACATAGGAGGATAAATACTCTGTACGTTTTTGATCGAAAAAAGTACATTCCAATATATAGTGATATTCGTCACCAATTTGTCGATTTTTACATAGATGGCAAACACGGTTTTCTCTCAGTAAATTTTGCCACCTTCCTGTTTCAATCGGCAATTTGTGATTGGTCGTTCGAAATCGACAAAGAACAACAGCATCTTTAAAGTTCAAAATATTAAAATATTCCTCAAATTCCCAGTTTTTCTTAAAAATTTTGTAGTTAATAGCTTTTAACGAATTTTGAATTAGCGAATTCCAATTCTGAAGAAACTGGTCTAACAGTCTTTGCTTTATAACACATTTTAACCAATCTTTATCTATAAAATGTTGTGTTTCCCATATATATGAGAAACCCTATCTTGAAATATTTTTTTGACAAAAAGAATCCATTTAGTCTGCATGTTAAAATGAACATTCATATGGCGAGAAAGTTGATACAATATACAGGAAAATTTTGCTTGTTTGCCGGATATCAAATTTGCCCAAAATAATACTGCTCGAATTTTTATATCGATGTCAACCGGATGGCGACCTAGTTCCCCGTAAACCATATAGTTTGGTGTTGAGGATTTCAGATTTAAAAGTAATTTACAGAATTTTAAATGTATCTTTTCTAATACCTCATTATTACTAAAACCCCATACTTCAGACCCATACAACAATATGGGCTTGACAATTTTGTCAAAAAGATCTAGCTGACATTTTATGGAAAGCTGATACATCCTTCCCATTTTCAGGACTACGTACATGGCTTTTAAGGCCTTATCGGATAAATGTTTTTTTGTCATATTAAAATTCCCCGTTTTAGTAAAAATAATTCCCAAATAGTTACACTGCTTTACTATCTCAATGTTAGTGTTATTGTAAGAAAATCTAAGATTTTTTGGCAAACGTCCAAAACCAAACACTAAAGCTTTGGTTTTGTCAACGTTTACTTTCAATTTCCAAACCTTACAATAATCATGAAAGGCATTGAGTTGAGTCTGCAGGTCCTGTGCTGTTTCGGCCAGCAATACCGTGTCATCTGCGTACAAAATTATAAAAAACTTTTAAGTATATTTCCAATTCTCTTTCCAGATCTTCTGAAATAGTTTAAAGTCCTGTGATATTTTTACTGACTAAGAAATTTAGTAAATTTAGTAAAACCTGCGGAAATTATTTGTTCCAGTATTAATATGTCGGGCGTCTGAATAGTCAAGAAAGGATCAAATAGCTCGCTTGTAAAAAAAATCGGACGTTTGGTCGTTTAAAAAGGCATGACCGTACGACATTGTCCGTTCATGTAATATATTTAGACATCATTCTATTATGTTTGACATCTAAAGAGGCAGGGAAGTACTACACAAACTTACAAAACTAAGCTTGTTAGAGTCACCCTACTAACAATCTTAAATTACTGTAATTTTGATTATGAAACATTTTTCTCTACAGTACTTATCTTGTTTAAGCTAGGTTCACACTTCCGATCAGATCAACTCAATCAAGCCCGATCTAGCCAAATTACGTGATCGGGAGACTGATCTGACTCAATCGACAAGAATGTTCGGGATAGTCTACCTTGCTCGTCATCGATCTGACTTTCTACCCGAGAGTTTTTGACATGTCAAAAACATTCGAGTTAGGATCGAGAAGCAATTCACTCGAGAAGAGATCGAGAAGTAGGAGGTTATAGTTTCCCGATTAAAATTCGAATATTTTATCTCAAACTACGGTATGATAACATATTATTTTTTTTTTTTTTCTGTTGTTATATTCTAAGACAGATGAGCCAAACCGAACAGTTGACAATTATTCTGCATCTAATTTCCATACTAATAACTACGAGCGTCTTTTACTATAGCCGATGAAAATAGTCATAACAATTATAACACAATCTTTAATTTTCAGTAGAAACGTCTTCTATTTTAATAGTACAAGTTGATTACAATTATACATGTTTGATCTGTTATAAATAACAAAACGTGAGGAGGTTGCAAAGACATGCATTTAGATTTTCTTAAAATACGTCATATGCGATACAGCAGATTTGAAACATGTGTATTCAATATGACATCTGTTAAGTTAAAACAAAAAAAGTATGAAGTATTTGTAGTGCTCAATTAAAATTTGGCAAGCCTTGAAAAATCAAATCAATCTTGACAGACGTATTAACAACATAGTTAACTAACAATGACATTATAAATTGTTATAGTTTGTAAAAAGTAGTTTTTATTTTTATTTTAGAAGACTATAAATAAAGTGACTGTTTTCAAGTCAATTTAAACTTACTTTAATACTATATATATATTATCTTTTTTACCTAGTGGATTGTGTTTATTCTTTCAGATCGGGATCAGTTACCTTCTGTTGTTATTGATTTGTTTTGAAGAATGATGAGTTTATTGACGTGCATCTATTTAACTGCACATTTCTCCTGGTGAAGCCTTTTTTTTCACATGTTTTACTAAATCATTGATGTTGAATTTTTTTTATTGCACCATCTTTCATTCATCCGTGTTCATTTTAATGAAAGTTTTGAGATATACGATAACAAATTATATAACTTCAGTTGCAAAGCACATATATTAGACAGAAGTACAAAGATAAAGAGAGTATACCAAGTGGGCAGTTAAAAATCATTAGTCCAATAAAATAACAGCACGTATCATGAACATCAATAACCAAACATGTCATAGAATTTAAACAATACTGAGCAAAACAAATTCTAGAAAATCGATGGTGCTCCTGAAGGGTAAGCTGTTCCTGCTCCATGTTCTGCACATGTCGTGTTGCATTTGCACTGTTCGGATTGAGCCAATGCTCCGCGTTGAATGCCGTGATTTGACCTGTACTAGTTCACTGATTTACTTTTTACACATTGTGACATGGATGGAGATTTGTGTCATTGGTTCTCATACTACATCTTTTTATTTCTTTATCTTCAAACAACTATGTGTCAATTATCAACATCCATGGCAATTGTATCGTGACTTAGATCTTTGACCTCGGGTCAAGTTTTCTATATACAGGCTTGTCCAGGTCAGAAAGCAGAAATTTGTTATCTTGAGACATAGGTCTTAACATCCTCAATCTTTGGTCACTAGTTAACAGTTGTCCAATTGGCAATCACACCACACCGCATTTTATTTTATATATTCCTAGATAGATATTCAGCATGTTGGCATAAATTATGTTCATATGCAAATGTTCCGTTAAATCACAACTGACGAAATTGTCATTTTCCCTCGAGTTGTCGCATTGGCAATCATACCACATCTTCTTTTTATATAAAGAAGATTTCATGAAATTAAAGTATTTCATGAATTTCTTCACTCAATTATATCCAAATTTTGGTTTTATATGAGATTAGTGAATCCGAATGTCTAAGGTGCGCGGATACACATGACTGCACTGTATGTCCATGCAGGACATAGGTTTTCGTTATCTTTTGACGTAGAAGTGTTGCATGTAGTTGTGTGTCACAATACAAAAACGAATGACATACCATTACGATCGATATTTATTTTTGAACTTAGATCTAATGTGTCCTATCACGATATAAAAAATGGATATTTGGCGAGTTTGTATTTCACTACAGAACACAATCTAATTAAAATAGTGATCTCTGATCTCGTTATATTACATATATGTCATATGTAGTGTAACGAAATCAGAGATCAATATTTTAATTAGATTGTACAGAACACAAACAAAAACTTAGAATATTTGGCATTTGAGTGTCTCACCTAAAGAATCAATTCTATCAAGACCGACATATTACTCGACCATTGACCGATAGGACAGATAATCTTTTTTCATATGAAAGAGCGTCTGACAGCACTGGTTGAATGAAAGGGTCTATCTAATACAACCTCCTTGGTCAGACATAGACATATCATATATATTTGGAATGGTGTTGCACGAGTTACTAGGACAAGTACCATGTTATCAATAATTGCATAGATCCTGATATTATTAGTTACATAGTGTGCTAGTGACCTAATACGGTATATATGGAATTTACTGACCCCATATATATACCGTATTACGTCACTAGCACACTATGTAACGAATTTATCTTACCGACTATCTTAACGTGTGAAATTAAGACTAGTCATTTTCAAAATGAGCAAGTCTTCAATACTGTAAGCATTAAGAAAATACTTCCATTGATCCTATGAAAGCAGATGCCAACAATAACGACTTGTATAAACGTTTAAATGTGTACCGTTTTGTTTTTATAGAGGGACATAACACCATTACTAACCGTGTATGAAATAAGCCCCGCCCCTTCTTACCTAATATGGAATATAAAGGGACTTAACTCCACTACTAACCGTGTATGAGATAAGCCCCGCCTCCCTACTAACCTAATATCAAATATACACGGTTTGCACGCGGACGCTTTTAACCAATCACATTCCTGGAAATGTATAAGAGGTAAGATAAATAGGAATATCCCCATCAAAGATGCGATGCCTAATTTCAAGACTGGCATATAATTTGTACATGTAACATTAAACTTTACCTCAAAATTGATTTTTTTTTATCATTTTTAAACGTGGAATTTTGAAATTAACTTTTTTGTGTTATACCTTGACAATGTGTGTCATTATAGAATCAGTTTCATAACAGCGTAGACAACTGCAATACTTATGGTGGTAAAATACTGAATCATTTACCTTTAAATTGTTTGTCATCGGCTATCGATAACATTGATTTGACAATCACTCTGTCTGTCAGAGGCCTTTCAGTGGAGATTAAAATACTTCGTAAAATAAAAGAGTAAAGTACATGCCGGTACACGGGTATTGAACATTTAAATCGTCCTGAACATGAATGAAATATTTGCCACTCAACATGAAGCAACCAACAATCAATCAATCAATCAATATTTAAATTTACACTCAAGGTTCAGTCCTCTACTAGTTATTCGTATTATTTAATTTAGGTGTTTAGAACATTTAGTGACCCCACAGATTAAATGTTTATAACACGTACGATATGGCAAGTGGACATTACAGACGTACGTTGTAACCAATTTAGTTGATAACCTGAGCGGGTCAAGAAATGGTTTTGTCTACGCTGTTATGAAAAGTATTCCAAATAACATACGTCATTGACCTTTCATACGGCAACATTATGTAACAAGGTACTTTACCAAGGCCAAAATCATTTCATTACTGATACTTTAACTAACCAGATTAAAGATGTTATTCTACCCTTGCAGCAATGTACATGTATGCACCAAATTAACTAGTAGGAGAGACATATGGTTTTGTTGACTAAATCTTGAAAGAGTAGATATTTTATCAAGTTCAGTTTTTATTTCATGCCCATTGAGAGATCAGCTACAATCACATCATCACCATTTGAAATTGATTGTACTGACGGCCTTACCCTTCTTACATTGCTCTTAGGGAATTATAGACGATTTCAAATAATGTTTTCAAATTATTTTATACTGATTTATGATTACATAATATAAGTAATAAATAATCTATTTTGATACGTTTTATTACTCAAAAATAGTCAGACAGACATCAAAATCAACATATTAAAGTTATATTTCGTAGGCAGGTCAAAAGTCGTCTCATCCCAACCCTGATTTATTTGCCATCACGAGAAATAAGTGTTTATTCTCAGTGCATACTCATCTGCCCTTGTGAATAGTATTCATAAGATAAGAACATTTTATGATGATTATACTAAGATAAGGGGTTAATGCTATTAAAAAGAAATGAACGTCAACAGGTTCAGAAAATTGCAAAATCCGTAACATATAACAAATACCATTTAAATGGTTTCGTGTCTTTTTAAACAACCATTGTACTTATAAAGACCGAATATATATTTTTATATTTAAGAAATTAACACTAAGTCTTGTTCAGTGCAAAAGTACAAAATATTAGAGCATCGTGTATAATCTGTACCGGGACGGTATATAGAAACCGTTTTAAAACAGCGTTTAAAAGTTAATCGAGTGTCTATAAGTATAAGGGGACTACCATTTGATACTTTAACGGCGTTTTAGAAATTGCTATTCTGGTCTTGTAAATAAATAATGAATACAAATGTAAAAAGGTGTGACGAGTAAAATGGGAAAATAATATTCCGTAGGATAGAAAAATCCTTCTGTTCCTCCCCCCAGAATATGACAAAGTCGTCATCCAAAGAAGTCCCAAATTTAGTCTTTCATATTTGACCTTGTGTTTTTTTTTTTTTTTTTTTTTTTTTTATTGCAATAGATAATAAACAATCTGATATCAGACAAAAAGGAAAACATATTTACATAAATACATTAGCATTGTAATGAAAAGATATAAATGACAACGTAAATAATAGATTCTCCAATCAATATCATCATATTTTTGTGGTACAAGTTGATTTATATACCATCATCAAGATTTCATAAAATCTTGAATTTCGGTGCAAATTCATTAAGATAACAACAAATAACATTGTTCATTTATGATTATATAATATATCAAATATTGTTTTTAAGCGAAAACCACAGATAAAGTTTGATGCGTTTCTTAAGTATTGTAATGAGATCAATATCATAAGTAAACATCAAAGATACCAGGACTCAATTTTGTATATACGCCAGACACGTGTTTCGTCTACAAAAGACTCATCAGTGACGGTCGAATCCAAAAAGGTTAAAAATGCCAAATAAAGTACGAAGTTGAAGAGCATTGAGTACCAAAATTCCTAAAAGTTTTGCCAAATACAGCTCATTATAGATCAGGAAATTATATACACTTAAACTTTTCTCATAGTTGCTTTCTAAAGTGCGATTATAATAGTAACAATTTTAACGTTTTGTGTTTCCTTGGTAAACTTCGTGGCAGCACAGAGAAGATATAGAGACACTTCTCTGTTTTGTAAATTTGGCCTTTCTCTCAGTTGTTTCGATTCGACCCAACTGATCATGATTCTAAAGTCTTGTGTAGACCACATGCGCTTGATTATGTACCTTTTCTTTTCCTTTTGCATAGGAGTTTAATTATTTATTTTTCTAAGAAAATTTACCAAATGCGGGAAAATTATACCCGAGAGACAGCATGTATATATAACCATGATTAAGAGTAAAGAATACATCAATTGAGTGAAAACAATAAAAATAATTTACACAAATAATAATTTAAAAAGAAAAAAAGTTTGCTTCGTGTCCCAACCGCCATGTGATGAATATGAAACACGGCCATGCGTATTAAATTCAACACCTGGTATCCGTGTTTTCTGAACAGACCGTCAGACGAAATAATTTTGTAAGTGTTTTCTATTTGAATGTTTCTTTTCCGGTGCATATTATTGGTATTTCAAGTAATAAAGGTAATTTTTACGTATTTTATTTAATTTTTGAGTTACAAGGTTGAGTTTACACTTCAAGGTCAAAAACGTTTTCCCATTCAAAGTAACCTCTATTATTACCGAGGTTTTTTTTTTCTTCGTATATTGGATCATATAAAAATAAGAAGATGTGGTAAGACAACTCTCGAAAAGAGGCAAAATTATATCGAAATTAACAAATGTAGTTCACTGTGTGTCTGCATTCATTGTATTTATGAAGAACTGTCTTAATCCTTAATTTAAAACTCGTGTTTGTCTGCACTTTTATGAAGAGCTGTTTTAATCTTTACCATGAAAGACGTGCTTATCTGCACATTTATGAATTTTTATTACCTACTTAACAGATGGTGGTATTCTGCTTTTCTGCTTAAATTCTCATCTTCCCTCATCTCTGAATCCCTGTCTCTCTATTTTTCGCTTTCTTCTTATTATCTTAGTTGTTCTGCCTTTCTAGTTCTTCTCAACTCCTCTTTAACACTGTCTGTAATGCAGGCTATTCCCAACTTCTCTATCTCATTGCTTTTCTTGTACCGCCTGTTTATGTCTTTGAGCTCCTTCCTTAGGTGTTTAATTTTCTGTTCTCTCCTGTTTGGCGTCTTCTTGATGTTACTCATTTTTTTCCTCTCCTTAACACCAAATCTCTCCTTCCCGATGTCATATTCTAGCATAGTCAGTGTTTATATCCTCCTCTCAACACATCCTTGGAGTGATGTTTCTAGAATTACCCCTAAATCATCGTTCAGATCTCTCCATTGGGCTTCACTGTTCATCTTTGGTCATGCTATCCTTTCTTTCTGATGTGATGTTTCTTGCCTTTGCTGTGAAATGTGCTCTCCATTCAAGCTTCGACTATGGTTTGTGTCTTAGCTCCTAGTATTATTCTCCTGCATTTTACCAGCCAAATCTGTGCGCTGCTCTGTGACAATTCCTCGACTGCATCCAGACCTTGTCTCATGAATCTTTAAGCCTGTTTGGTTCTTGCAGAATTTTGCACAATGGCATTCAGCTTCAACTTTATCTCTTGTCAAAGTTGTTTGCACCATCTACGTCGTTGTACATTTTCGTTTCCGAGTCATTGGCATTTGATCTGTTGGTAGAACCTCTCATCCCCCTCTCGGGAGACTCTGGGGTATATCTTTTCATTCTCTGTAACAGCTGTCTTTGATATTCCCTCAAGGAAACCGGTATCGGACCCCGAGTGCTTATACCATTTTGTTCTGGGCTGCCTGTCTCTCCAGAATCACTGGTCTTCGCCAATCCCCATTTAGTCTCCTGATTTTGAGATATGAGATTCTATTTTTAGCAATGGTGGCCAAGTTAATTTACTGACTGGGAACCAAACACATGTCGTCGGTTTATGAATTTTGAACACCGGTAAACTACTGTTGCCTTTATTTATACTAAATACCATCAGGACCATTCACAACAAGTTTGGTAGAAATTCCTTTGGTAGTTTCAGTGGGGTAGATCTTTTAAAAAGTAAACGATGGACAATTAAATTAGTGAACATAGTTAAGTAAGGCTGTAACTCCTGAAGGGTTCACCTCGTTATCGTCTGTATGTATGTTGTAGATCTTGTATTTCTGATTATTTTTTATGATAACAAGACATCTTCTCATGATTTTTAAGATAATAGACAAAAAGAACTAAAAGTTGTCAAAAATTGTCATTTAAGGAAAATGACTCCTTAAGGAATGACTATCGTTTAACTATATTTTTAGTGCAATCAGGAAGTAGGTAAATCTTTACCATCTCCCCATATAATACCATTGCTTTATTTATTGTAGTTTTCGAGACATAAAACAATAAAAAAAACACATTTTTCACCATTATGTTCTATACGTTCAGTCATGGCGGGCATGTTTGTTGACTGGCGGGGGAAACACAAACCTTTTTATCGACATCCTTAGGATCAGTCATCCTAAGTTAAGCTTAAAATTGGTTTAATATTTTTGGAGCAGAAGATATTTGAAAAGGTTTTCGACGGCAACGAACTGCAAGAGATGGCTTGTATAGTTCACCTGACCCGAAAAATTGAAGTTGTTTTTCATTTCTTTAATGATTGGTATTTATACAAACATATGTACTATGTAAACAAAATCAAGACATTTGGGAAATGAAAACATATCAGCTAATTATCAAATGTAACCAGGTCATAGTGTGTCATATTAATTTAAAAAGGGGTAAATACACTCCGACTTCATTGAGAAACCCATATCTATACTTAATCTGATGTAAAGCCTTTATTAAGTAAAAGATACGTATGTAAACACTAATTTATACCCATATCTATGTAAAAATCTTATTTCAGCAAATGGTCACAGTACACTTAAAAGAAAAGTGAAAAATCATTCCATTTGAAATCATTTCTAATAGGTCATGTTTTGTTATCATTTAAAGGGTGGTACATTGTAACTGACAGGTTTTAATTCACACTTTTGATGTGCTTTTTGTAAAAATAAAACATTGTTAAAACAGTTGATAATGAAGTCTGGAATTAGTCTCAGAAAGAAAACAATATAATTGTCTGAGATTGGCTAAAATATCAATACAGTGAAAATGCTGTAATCACGATGAGGGGAAATGTGAGTTTTAAGATGTTATGAAATACTGGGATAGAAAATTATATATAATACTTAACGAACAAAATATGTTGATCTTGGTATATAAAAAAAGATGTGGTATGCTTACAAATAAGACAAATGTCCACTGACATAAAAGTTAACAACCTTAGGTCATCGTAGGTCAACAATATAGGCCAATACGACAAAGTCAATTTGGAAGATTTTTAAAAACATTTTTAAAAGTTAATATTTGTCACAGTTAAGGAATAATTACATCTTAGAACATAACTCGAGCATTACTTTAGCAGAAATAGCAAAGTTTATATCTTTTCGATATCTGCATGACAGTTTGTTCCTGTTTAATCGTTAACTAAAAGAAACAACAAGAAACAAACAAATACTATACCAAGAAACGAATGAGTACGTGGAGGAAAAAGTCAAAACATCAGTTGCACTTTGTAAATCTTCGAAAACAAATGTCTCTTGCTAGTACGTAATTATTTTAGAATAAAATAGACAACATTTTGTTGATTTCTCTGCTAAAGCGTTTACAAACTACTATCATGAATGAATTAAACAATTTACTGTTCATATCCTATCTTATCTGCGATTCGAAACTAAAGACTATTAGTCCATAATTTGTTCCTGATAGGTGGGAAATGTTTAAAATCCAATTTTATGTTAACTTATATCTAAAGAAATTATCTGGCTTTCAGATGGAAATAGAGAACTCTTTAAAATCTACCCATGTCAACAGGTATGTATCCCCACTTTACCGGATATGCATAAATAAAGGCAACAGTAGTATACCGCTGTTCGAAAGCCGTTTGAGAGAAAACAACTAAAACTGAGTTAAACACATCAACTATAAAGAGGAAAACAACGAAACAACAAAAATACTGAAGTGTTACCAAAAAAAAAAAAACGGCAATGCAACACACACATTACACAGACTATCAACCAAATTATACATAAATTTAAATAATATTTTCAGATTTTGATCCTGTTGAAAGGTTTGGCCAATTTCCATCTATTTTTCATTTGAAGCCAATACCAGAAAGATAATTAGGAAAGAGTATAAAGATTTTCAACTTTAATTCCCATAAAATAAAAACGTTATTCAGTCCTATGGTGTGTTGTTTTAATATTACGTCAGTTTTATTTGTTTTATTAAAATAGTTCCAGGGAACCTTGACCCAAAACCAAATTGTATCTAGGAAACAATTCACACAAGTACCTTTAGTTTCAAAAGAAATTTGATTTCGGTTAAGAAATACGTTTCTTCTTTTGCTTTCTTAGTAAATTAAAGACTGCAGATTGGTTAATCAATATGTATCCATAACTTGATTGAATGTTTAGCAATATGCGATATTGTTGTCAGCACTCATGATATGGAAATAAAGGCGTAATATCTCTAAGAAAGTGAAGATTGAAAGACTTTTTGAGGTTCAATCTGCTTGTAAAACAATGCATAAAAGCTATTCACAGCGTGTGCGCCTCAAATGTCACAACACGTACATCACGTCCAAAATATACACACTTACAATGCGGGTAACAACTGTCCTTACGTTGTACACAAGCTACATAATTTATATGAAGGGGATACCTAGATGACTTTGTTACTTACATTTTCACACATTTGGGCAATAAGAATGAAAGATGTATTGTTGTTTGCTAAACTCCAGTGGCAAATACTTCACGCAATTTCCGTACGAAAATACATTATAAAGTACCAATGAATGAAAAAGTATAACAAAAATTCCGAACTCCAAAGCAAATTCAAAAGAGGGAAGTCTATAATAACAGTCAAACTCAAACATTAGACTTTATTAATAAACTAACGGAATGGATTGTAAACAACTTGTATATTCCTGACTTGGTACCTGTCTTAATAAAAGATCAACATAGTAGGGCTCTACCGGGAATTTTGGACTACCGTAGAAAAATAACGGAAATAAAAGACGAAGACAACCGAACGCGATAAGTCAAACTAGAATCGAAATCTCTAAGCTTCCTTCAAAGGTATTACATGTGTACTTGTTTTTAGTATACAACCTTCAGGTTAAATTGTAATAACAAGGAGGTGCTGTGCAATTCTGCATCAGCATTCAAGAAAATTTGGCATGGCGAATTGTAAAATGTTTGAAAAACATGTTTGATATTGTAACGTTCCGGGGTTTTCTTGTCAGGATATACACCCGTAGTTACTTCTGTGGGCCTCTGGTGAAGGAAGTAATAATAAAGATCATAATGGAAGTTCATTAATTGTATTATTTCTATTTAAACAATATATCAAATACAGCGGTTCAAGAAACAAAATACGTTAATAATTATATACAATAAGTAATACGGCAAGGTGCATTACTTGCACTAAGATTAATAAAACAATTACTCGGTGCAAGAAAATCTACTTGGTGCACGGCATTCAAATACTCAGCTAACTCGGTGCAGCAATTCTACTTGGTGCACTGCATTCAACTTGAATACTCGGCGTACTCGGTGCATGTAAATCTACTTGGTGCACTGCATCTAAAAACTCTCACCAAGCAACTTTACTTGGTGCTGCAAATCTACTTGGTGCACTGCATTACTTGGTGCAGGAATCTACTTGGTGCACTGCATTTAAATACTTTCACCAAGCAACTTTACTTGGTGCAGCAAATCTACTTGGTGCACTGCATTTAAGAGAGACTGCTAACTGCATGGAGGTTGTTGGAGAGAATCTCAACGTAGGAACATACGTTCCGTATTTTATACTACGTGTGACGTAATACACAAGTTCTTCATAAACAAGAACACGTAACGTTACATTTGGCGCGTTATACTGAAACTGAGTATAAATAAATACAAAATGAATAATTACACACATAAATAGAGTCGATATATAGATTTAAAGAAGTCAGTATATAATATAAGGTCAAAGTCAGCTATTTCTTCTGTAAAATACGAATCCGAACACAACAACGGACATCTGCGTGAATCGATCAAGTGTGGAACGGAGACCACAGTAAAAATATCAGCTCCCAAATCACCGGGGCGTAATACTACCCCCTACCTTATAGAAAAAGGATTTGTCCTCAAATATGAGAGTATGTATGTCCTGCAGATGTCATTTCATAATATAATATAAAATAAACACAAAAAGTCTCGCTTCGTAAGTCTCTTGGTGTAAGATAAAACAATAATGTTTAGTAAGAAACACTTCATAGAAATAGAAACATAATAATCCATCATTCAACCGTGCAGGTATTTCCACTCTTCAGACCGTCTTCCTCTTCCTGTTCATTGTCTTCTGTAAAATGTTTAATATGATTCGATAACATATATCCCTCTTGTGGTGAGATAAAAAGTTCTTTGTTGATATCAAAGTTCAATAAAATATTAAATCTGTACAAATGTTTGTATGGGTATTCAATGAATGGTTGACTCGCCGCTTCAAGTCTAGTAAAAATCAGTTCATATACAATTCTTCTTGTGTTGACACAAAAATATATACTTATGTCCAGTCGCTGATATTACAATTCGATATCCAAATAAGCAATAGTATTCCACAGACAATATACCAGTCACAGGACCATACTAAAAATCCCCAATACTCCACAGATATTCTCATCACAGGACATACGGGTAACACCCTTAAAATATATAAGTCTTCCACAGACATTCTTTCGTCACAGGAACCGGCTTCAAAAACAACATAAGCAACAGCATACCACAGACAATATACCAGTCACAGGACTATACTGCTCTTAAAATATGGTATTTCACAGATACTCGATCACAGAATATACACATACAAAATCACCGGTACTCCACAGATATTCATCACAGGACGTACAAGTAAAACCCTTAACATATATAAGTTTTTCCACAGACATTTTCTGTCACAGGATTACTTACAAAATACAACAGCAAACCATTCTTCTAATTCATGATAACATGAATATATATCAGCGACAGCATTACTAACAAACCATTCATTGACTTGTATTTAGTCTATGTAACTAACATCCGATACAATAGCATAAAAATAGTCTGGTTCCATGGCCTCATTTTTTTTTTACTCATGGAGCTTGACCTATGCTATTATTTCCGCATCGGGTATAATTACACAGACATTTAATTATTTCTGCGTGCAGTGTGTTTTTATTGTATAGTGGTAGTTTGGACCACTACTAGTTCTTGCAAATTTTATTTCAACAGCATTAGTTCAACGAAAGGGAGACAACAACATTCAGCAAGCTTTTGTTTCTACTTTTCAGCATATTTCGGCATTACATTAGTGAATCAGATATTTAAAACATTTTAAAACGTAAACATTAAAACACATTATACGAAAACAATATTTATAACTTTATAAGTTATTCTCTATAAGGACAAGCTTTTCTGACATGTCCTTTTTCACCACAGCGAAAGCATTTATTCTTTGAATCAACAGACATACCAGCGACAGCATTATTTAAGCTATGATACCTTATTCTATCTGCTTGGTTAAAAGTATCAAATCTAATAGCTAAAATTTTAGCATCATTTATATTTTTAGGCCTTGCTTCTCGTATTCTAAGACGCATTTCAGGGTCATTTAATGAATCTATAAACCGATCCAAAGCCAGTATATCAGTCACAGAGGAAGGGGCACCAGGATAAGCACAGCGAGTCATTTTTTTAATATCTTGACTGAGGGCAGATAGAGATTCATTATCTTTTCTTACTCTAGTCTGTAACTGAGCTCTGAATATTTCAGACCTATGAACTGAACCAAATCTATTATGAAGAACATCAACTAGGCTATCAAAATCACGTCTTTTAAATTCATCTAATTCATTTAAAATGGCTCTAGCACCACCTTTCAAACTGCTAGCTAGACAGAGTGACATTGTATTATAATCCCAACCATTAACTTCAGCTAAAATTTGAAATTGACTGAGATATTCTTCTATATCATCAGTACCATCATAAGGTTGTGGTTTCATATTAACTTTGTGTTTTTGTGCAACACCAGCATGATAACTTGGATGAGATTGCATACCCCTAGTATTTTGACTATTATTGTAATTTTGATAACTACATGTTTCAGATATTGAATTTATACATGTTGTATTCTGGAGCGGTTTTTGTTCTTGTACTGCATGTGTTTTTATAATTTCAGCTTCTGGAACAATAATTTCTGATCTTTCAGATTGAATTTGATCAGATTTAGACTTTTGTTTATTAAACTCTTTTCTTAAATTAAATATTTCTTCTTTCAACTGTGTGATTTGATTTTGAAATCTGTCTTCCATCATAGAAAGATTTGCTGCATTTTGTTGTGTCACCATATGAAATGTATCTCTTATCTGATTTGTGAGTGATTCAAATATGTCTCCTACTGCAGGTGAAATAGCTGATAAACTATTAGATTGATGGGCCGCTTGAATAGATTCATAAGAACTATGCAAACTTGTTCTCTCTGCATGTGTAATATTCTCCACTGTATCATCACTAGCAATTGATGATCTATCAGTTGGATTAAATTGAATTATATCAGACTGCAAGGAATCATCCATTTTAAAATGATTTTATTTTTCAAACTTCACCAGATATTTTTTTTTTAATAATTTAAAAATTTAGATCCCACTTCTGACACCAATGTAACGTTCCGGGGTTTTCTTGTCAGGATATACACCCGTAGTTACTTCTGTGGGCCTCTGGTGAAGGAAGTAATAATAAAGATCATAATGGAAGTTCATTAATTGTATTATTTCTATTTAAACAATATATCAAATACAGCGGTTCAAGAAACAAAATACGTTAATAATTATATACAATAAGTAATACGGCAAGGTGCATTACTTGCACTAAGATTAATAAAACAATTGCTCGGTGCAAGAAAATCTACTTGGTGCACGGCATTCAAATACTCAGCTAACTCGGTGCAGCAATTCTACTTGGTGCACTGCATTCAACTTGAATACTCAGCGTACTCGGTGCATGTAAATCTACTTGGTGCACTGCATCTAAAAACTCTCACCAAGCAACTTTACTTGGTGCTGCAAATCTACTTGGTGCACTGCATTACTTGGTGCAGGAATCTACTTGGTGCACTGCATTTAAATACTTTCACCAAGCAACTTTACTTGGTGCAGCAAATCTACTTGGTGCACTGCATTTAAGAGAGACTGCTAACTGCATGGAGGTTGTTGGAGAGAATCTCAACGTAGGAACATGCGTTCCGTATTTTATACTACGTGTGACGTAATACACAAGTTCTTCATAAACAAGAACACGTAACGTTACATTTGGCGCGTTATACTGAAACTGAGTATAAATAAATACAAAATGAATAATTACACACATAAATAGAGTCGATATATAGATTTAAAGAAGTCAGTATATAATATAAGGTCAAAGTCAGCTATTTCTTCTGTAAAATACGAATCCGAACACAACAACGGACATCTGCGTGAATCGATCAAGTGTGGAACGGAGACCACAGTAAAAATATCAGCTCCCAAATCATCGGGGCGTAACAATATTATTTGGGGTTCTTACAGTAATAGTATGTAAATTAAATCATTATTGAACAACTTGTTTCCGAGATTGCTGATATATCTTCGGTTAAATGCAGGTTAAATATTATAGTGATATAAAACAATTAGTTGGCTTAAGATAAATTTGGCAATTTAATTTTGGTATTGTTGACATATAGCTCTTCAACTGTTTCGGTACTTATACATCTTCGGATTTCAAATGTTTGGCTTTGAGTGTTCCTGATTAAGGTAAATCCAGAAAAAGCGCTTCGGACGCAAGAAATTATTAAACGTGTTGTTTTCCAATTTTTAATGCATTTTACTGTTCTGTTCTATTTTAAGCAATTGCGGCCAAGTTTATTAACTGACTGGACATGTAGTAAAAAAAACTTATTTTGATTCTGTAAATCCGTAAGGGGTCATCCAGTTATAAGCTGTATATGTATTTTGTAGATATCGTATTTCTGATTATTTTTCGTGATAATATTTTCTTTCCATATCTTATGATTTTTAAGATATAGACAAAAAAAGTAAAATTATTAAAACAAAATCGTCATTTAAGGACAATGGCTCCTTGAAAAGTGACCGTTGTTTGAAAATTTTAGTGCAATGAGGAAGTAGATAAATATTGTAAATCTCCGCATTTAATACCGTGCAGGTTTCTCTATTTATTCTAGAATTTTCGAGTCGTCCTGAACAGACATGAAAGATTTGTCCGTGGACGTTAAGCAACCAACAATCATTCAATCTAGTTTTCGAGATATACGACAATTATTATATTCTACGTTCAACCATGATGGTTATGTTTGGTGACTGGCGAAGTAACACAAACCTTATTATTGACATCCTTATGATCATTTCTCCTAAGTTAAGCTTGAAATTGGTTCAGTATTTTTGGAGTAGAAGACATTTGAAGGTTTACGACGGCGACAAACTACAAGAGATGGCTAGTATAGTTCACTTATCCCGAAAAAAAGGTGTTGTTTTTCATTTCTTTAATTATTGTTTCTTTTACAAACATACATGTATGTAAATAAAAATCAAGACCTTTTGGAAATGTTTTCTCTACATAAAATATATATCAGCTAAGTAGTAAATGTGACCAGGTCACCGTATGCCACATTAATTTTAAAAAGGGTAAATATGCTCCGACTTCATTGAGTAACCCATATCTATACTTAAGTTGATGTAAAGCCTTCGTTAAGTAAAAGATACGTAGGTAAAGACTAATTTATTCCCATATCTATGTAAAATGTCCCGGTTTATCTCCGATTCAAATTTACTCTGGATTTTACTTGTCTTCAGTTAAAATTAACATTATGATCCGTATGAAAGAGGTTTACCTAAATGTATCATTATCAAATGTTAAAGTTAACGACATTAGCAGTTGTACAAAGGAATGGGAAGTACATTAAATCTGATTTCAGCAAATGGTCATAGTACACTTAAAGTTAGATGTAGCTGAAAAGTAAAACATCATTCCATTTGAAATCATTTCTAATAGGCCATGTCTTGTTATCATTTAAAGGGTCGTACATTGTAACTGATAGGTGGTAATTCACACTTTTGATGTGCTCTTTTTGTTAAAAAAAAATCACAATGTTATTACACAGTTGATAATGAATTCAATTACTATTTTTTTTTTAGAATTAAGCAATAATTGTCTGAGTTTGGCTAAAATATTGATACAGTGAAAATGCTGTATAGTATAAACACGATGAGGGCGAACACATAACTGTGAGTTTTAAGAAATTATGACATATTGGGATAGTAAAGTATATATAATACTAAACGAACAAAATATTCTGATTTTGGTATTAAAAAAAAAGATGTGGTATGATTACAAATAAGATAAATTTCCACTGATATAGATGTTAAGAACCTTAGGTCACCGTAGGTCAACAATATAGGCCAATACCACAAAGTCAATAAGGAAAGAGTTTTAAAAACATTTTTAAAAGTTAATATTTGTTTAAGTAATAATTATATCTTAGAACATAACTCGAGCATTACTAAAGAAGTAATTATAGAATATTTACATCTTTTCGATATCTGCATGACAGCTCGTTCCTGTTCAATCGTTAACAAACAGAAACAACAACAAACAAACACATACCACACCAAGAAACGAATGAGTACGTGTAAGTTAAAGTCAAAACATTAGTAGATAACTAGAGCATTACTAAAGAAGTAATTGTAGCATATTTACATCTTTTCGAAATGTGCATGACGTTTTGATTCCGTTCAATCATTAACAAACAGAAGTAATAACAAACAAATACCACACCAAGAAACGAATGAATACTAAGTAAAAGTCAAAAATTCAGTTGCACTTTATAAATCTTCGAAAACAGTTTTCTCGTGTTAGTTCAGAATTATTTCAGAATAAACTACACAGCATTTTATTGATTTCTCTTTTAAAGTGTTTACAACTACCATGAATGAATTAAACAATTTACTGTTTACATCCTATCTTATCTACGATTCGAAACTAAAGACTATTAGTCCATAATTTGTTCCTGATAGGTGTGAAATGTTAAAAATGCAAGTTTAAATAAACTTACATCTAAAGAGATGATCTGGCTGTCAGGTGGGTATAGATAACGTTATTAAAATCTACCCTTGCCAACAGGTATGTACCCCCACTTAACCGGATACGCATAACATAGACTATCAACAAAATCCTACATAAATCTAAAATAATGTTTTCACATTTTGATCCTATGGGATGGTTTGGCCATTTTCCATGCATTTTCTATTCGAAGCCAATACCTGAAATTTAATAAGAAAAGTTTAATATCCATAAAACCAAAGCGTTACTCGGTCCTTTGGTAGGCTCCTAAACACATTGTCAATCCTTTTAATATATATATCGTCCGTTTCATTTTTTTGTATTGAATCAGTTGAAGGATACCTTTACCCAAAACAAGGTTGTATCCGGGAGACAATATACACAAATACCTTTATTTCAACAGAAATTTCATTTTGGTTATGAAAAGTGTTTCTTTTTTTTTAATTTTCTCATCAAATTTAAACTGCGGTTTGAGTCATCTTTGAGTATTTATAACTTGATAGAATGTTCAGAAATATGCTGTATTCAATTGTCAACCCCCAAAATACGAAATTAAAGGCGTAAAATGTGAAGTAAAATTGGATTGAAAGCTTTTTTAAGATTCAACCTGCTTGTAAAATACTGCATTAGAGCTATCTATTCGTGCTGCACTTCGAATATCTCAAGCACATGCTCCGCACGTCCTACACTTTGGTTACACTTTTCCGTACTAAGTACACGAGTTATATATTAGAAGAGGATACCAAAATGACTTTGATATGTGAAGTTTAGCCCATTTGGGCAATGAAAGACTGAATGATTGATTGTTTTTTACTTCATGTACAACAACAAATATGTGTACGCGATTGATAATTTAGTCTTAGATGCATGATTTTTTTATAAGTTGTTAGTGGCTTTAAAATAGCTGTCAGATAACTGCGAGTACTCTCAGATCTGTTCCTGGTGTCTTTTTGTTGTCGGGATGTACAAGTACCCGGCCACGTCCACTTGTAATTTTGTCCATCTGATGAGTTAAGCCTATTTCAACTGATTTTTATAGTTCGTTCTTGGGTTGTACTGTTATACCACTGTCCCAGGTTATATAATAAGGGGGAGGGTTGGGATCCCGCTAACATGTTTAATCCCGCCATATTATTTATGTATGTGCCTGTCCCAAGTCAGGAGCCTGTAATTCAGTGGTTTTTGTTTGTTTATGTGTTACATATTTGTTTTTCGCTATTTTGTTTTATATAAATCAGGCCGTAAGTTTTCTCGTTTGAATTGTTTTACATTGTCAATTCGGGGCCTGTTATAGCTGTCTATGCGTTATGGGCTATGCTCATTGTTGAAGGCCGTACGGTGACCTATAGTTGTTGATTTCTGTGTCATTTTGGTCTCCTGTGGATAGTTGTCTCATTGGCAATCATACCCCATCTTCTTTTTTTATATTTCACGCATTTTTTCAAGAAATTTATAGATCATAAATCAACAAGAATAACAATAGGTTGGACCTGCAAGGTATATGAGGCATATAAAAGACCAAGACACCAGCAGTAAGCGGCATCTGTACGCATCCATCAAAGACGAAGTATCATCGCAGACGTAAAACTATAGTTATAGCCTTCAGCTGAGTAAATAGCAAAGTGCTGTTATTGCATTCCATATTAGCATGTATTCCTTGGATATTTGGGCCCCACTGATGACTTACAAAATGTTTGCTAATTTGAGATTCTGGCTGTAACAGTGCATGTATACCAAATCGTTAGTGAGCAAATTATTTTCGCGATTCCTGTTTTATCTTCGGTTTAATGCAGGTTAATTATTATAGTGAAGGTTTCGAAATTAGACACGAAGTTAATTCATGCAAATAAAGTAATGTATCAGAGCTAAACAAATTAATGATAAAAATATTGGCATGGATGTAAATAGCTAAACAAACTATTTTACGATCTTCTTTATAGTCATTAATATTTCTATGCTAGTTTTTTTATGAGGTATGTGTTATTGTTATAGTTTTATTATGATAGTTGTACATTAAGTAACCTACACTGTATTATATTAGTATATTACCAGTAAAAAAGTTCACTTTATGTTTGCTACTTAATATTTAGTAAGAAATCTATAACATATGTCCAAAATTCGTTTTATCTGAAATATAATTGCATGGGTTCTTACAAAAATATCACCAACGTAGCAGATTAAAATCCTGAAATGATGTCGATGTATGTATGTGTCAATTTATACGTATTTTGGTGTGCACAACACCCACACCAACACCGGTCATTGTCGAGTCGACTATTTAAGCATGTTCGTCTTCCATTCTAATCTCAACGACAGAATGAACGAACTATTCCCTCTTAGTCCAATGAAAAAAGCTAAATTAATGTAAACGTCTTGTTTACGGAAAGAACTTATCATGCTATGTCACTTCAATGATTCTAACAAAAGTATCTTTGAAACTGACATCTCCATATATACTCGAATATTTTCATGAGACCTCGGCATTCCAAAAGGATCTAGCTATGCTGCTCTTATAGGCGGATTCAGGTGGGGGCTTGGGGCCCCGCCCCCCCCCCCTTTCGGGAGAAAACTTGGTTGATTATATAGGGAATCGCTGAAGCATGACTGAAGCCCCCTTTTAGGTCAGTCAGTGCCCCCTCCCCCTTATGAAAAGTTTTGGATCCGCCACTGGTTCTTTTCTTACAATTGTTTCTCATTTTTTAATTGTACTATACCATGCATGAATTCCTATTTTAAACGGTACTTTTCAATTTCAGCAATATAGGATCATATAGATCCTTTTTTAGCTAGAAAATTAGAGAATGGCGGCTATGTTTTTATATCTCCGGTCGGCATGTGGTCAGTCTATATCTTAAGATTTCTGTCCTATACTGGTATTTTTCTCTTTTGTCTTTTATTATTAATTTTGTGGTTATTGATTACTTGTTTTTAATTTGATTTACATGTATAAGATGTTTTTGCTTTTACATTTGTATTTAATTACTTTGGTTTTTTTTTTTTTTTTTTATGTTCGGAGTTTTTTATGTTAAAATTTTGTCTATTCTTGGTTATATTAAGTATCAGGTGAAATTGACTAAATATTGTATGAGTAAAGCAGTACAAAGTCGGTGTAATTAAAATGCACTATGTCACCCATAACAATGCAAATCTATCATTATTGTGGTTCTACGGTGCAATAAGGTGTGTTGTAATTGCAATGTATCTTATCCACGTGCTTTTATAATTACAACATGTATATTACAAAATCAACACCATCATTTCAACTGATAGTGTTCGTTCTTTATTTATCACGTGATAACTGAAGAAAAACGGTCGTCTGCTGTAGTACATTTTTAAAGTGACAAGTAATGTTGAACTGTTAACTGACTATATCACAAAGAATGATTTAAAAATATGATTAATAGTAAAAACATAATGAACATGTTCAGTGTATAAATTTATCACTTGTTTACTATTTAAAATCAATAGTATTGACAAGTCAAAAAAATTTTGATGAAAAATCAGGATTGCAAGGCAAAAGGAATGACTTCAAATGGGAAAGGGAAGTCTTCGGTTGATAGTAGGATTATGGTATTAGGTCGGAGCGCTGTTGGTAAATCAGGTATGATTTCATATTTCTTTATCTTTACATTTTAGAGACATCTTTGTACATAATTTTGTTATCTAAATACAATTTAAAATTAAAAAAAGACTGGATTATTGTTAAATTTGTTTCGTCGCACTATTTTGATTTTTATCGGTCATGATTCAAATCTTTGAAAAAAATATTCCTGTTTTCCATGTTTATAATAAGACTGTGTTAACAGTATCTGTTGTCATTAAGTTGTTGTAGTTTAGCCTGATATAGACTAAGCAGTGGAAATAGAAACAAAATTAAGCTTACTTATAAAACCCGGTAAAACTGTCTAACGATTGAGCAGGACATTACTTTAATATCTAAGCGATAATTGAGGAAAACTTTCAGACAGACAATATCAGGAAACGCTTCATGTGTTGTCATACCTTACAATGAAACTAACATAGTTAGTACACTAATTTGAACAAAGCTAGGCGTTTGTATATTCAGAGTTCAAAGTATGTGCAATATTGCTTTTAAAAAAAAAAGAAAAAAAAAGTGAAAAATGTAATAAACTTGATTTGAAAATTGCTGAAATACCTAACTAAAGATATTCGCATCCTTGGTCATTTTTCTCTCGACCACTTCTTTTGATTTTTCTTCATTAGTACATAATTGACAGGTAATCATTTGAGAAATGTATTTTCTCATGTTCTAAAAGTGAGTCAAGGAGAACATGTGCAACCTATTATATCTTAATTACACCGAAATGGTTGTAAAACAATTCAACAAACAGTATATAATAAAGCTTGTTCAAAAATACCTGATGATCTGCATTTAAATGCTCAAATATTCGGTAAAAATAGTTTTGCTCTGTGACTTACATTTATTTAAAAAAAAATGTAACCTACAGCTAGAAACCTTTCTGATTAGAAACTTTTGAATAGCTTAACAAAATTATAAATATGGCCAAAGAAGATTAAATAGTGTTGATCAATTTTTAGACTTAAAGAGGCTTCATACTAAATAAGCAGTGACCAAAAACGTTTGAATTCATATTTACTATTCCAATGACATGAAAAGCTAATGTATGTTTGACAGACGATTGATTTGTCTGGAAAATCAATGAAACCAATGGTGCATTTAATAGTGTTATGATCATGAAATTATTTTATATGTATATCTGTCTACTGAGCGCTAAATATCCTGTTATGCCCCGCATAAGATAGTAAAAGGGTAATATGTTTTCAGGTCTGTTCATCCGTCCGCCCGTCTTGTATCAAGTTTAAGTTTTAGGGTTAGGTTTAAGCTTTGGTTAAAGATAATTTGTAGTCACATCAATGTACATAAGCTTATGTTCATAGATATAGGAAGATGTGGAAGTCACAATTTATACGGTCTTCAACATGGAGCATTGCTCACACCGAACAGCAAACTATAAAGGGCCCCCAAAAATACTAGTGTAAAACCATTCAAACGGGAAAACCAACGGTTTAATCTATATAAAAAACGAGAAACGATAAACACTTATGAAACACATAAACAAACGACAACTACTGAATATCAAATTCCTGACTTAGGACAGGTGCAAACAATTGTAGCGGGATTAAACGTTCATTATGAAGTGAGCACTAGTATGTTTTCAATAAGTGTTCCAGAATTTGGTGGTCACTGAACGGGAAAATGTGATAGTGCGAGAGGGCCATTCTGTACTTTGGACACACCCATTGTATATCTGCATTTGAAGTTATTGCGTCGCAGACATTTGTTCTTATATCATTAACATTCCATGCAATATAAAATTGGTTAAAAATTACAAAAGTAGCTCTACTAGGATCCGTAGAGGCCGAGATATTAGAAATTATATACCTATCAACGTCATGTTCAAAACTCTGCAATGTTCTTTGTATCATATCTTAACACACGAAATCTGATTTCATAAGAGATAGTCTTTTCATGTAAGTAATGATTGAATAGTCTTTTTTTCTGTGTGATTCTAAAGATCTGATGATAGACAAATGTCAATTCTTAATATCTTAAGATATGAAGATCAAGATATATGTTGAAACAAAATGTTTCCTTCATGTCTTTTAATGGTTAAACCAGTTTTTAGCTCACCTGGCCCGAAGGGCCAAGTGAGCTTTTCCCATCACTTGGCGTCTGTCGTCCGTCGTCGTCGTCGTCCGTCGTCCGTCGTCGTTAACTTTTACAAAAATCTTCTCCTCTGAAACTACTGGGCCAAATTATACCAAACTTGGCCACAATCATCATTGGGGTATCTAGTTTAAAAAATGTGTGGCGTGACCCGACCAACCAACCAAGATGGCCGCCATGGCTAAAAATAGAACATAGGGGTAAAATGCAGTTTTTGGCTTATAACTCAAAAACCAAAGCATTTAGAGCAAATCTGACAGGCGTAAAATTGTTTATCAGGTCAAGATCTATCTGCCCTCAAATTTTCAGATGAATCCGACAACCCGTTATTGGGTTGCTGCCCCTGAACTGGTAATTTTAGGGAATTTTTGCTGTTTTTGGCTATTATCTTGAATATAATTATAGATAGAGATAAACTGTAAACAGCAATAATGTTCAGCAAAGTAAGATTTACAAATAAGTCAACATGACCAAAATGGTCAGTTGACCTCTTTAGGAGTTATTGACCTTTATAGTCAATTTTTAACCATTTTTCGTAAATCTTAGTAATCTTTTACAAAAATCTTCTCCTCTGAAACTACTGTGCCAAATTAATCCAAACTTGGCCACAATCATCTTTGGGATATCTAGTTTAACAAATGTGTGGCATGACCCGCCCAACCAACCAAGATGGCCGCCATGGCTAAAAATAGAACATAGGGGTAAAATGCAGTTTTTGGCTTATAACTCAAAAACCAAAGCATTTAGAGCAAATCTGACAGGGGTAAAATTGTTTATCAGGTCAAGATCTATCTGCCCTCAAATTTTCAGATGAATCCGACAACCCGTTATTGGGTTGCTGCCCCTGAACTGGTAATTTTAGGTAATTTTTGCTGTTTTTGGCTATTATCTTGAGTATTATTATAGATAGAGATAAACTGTAAACAGCAATAATGTTCACCAAAGTAAGATTTACAAATAAGTCAACATGACCAAAATGGTCAGTTGACCCCTTTAGGAGTTATTGACCTTTATAGTCAATTTTTAACCATTTTTCGTAAATCTTAGTAATCTTTTACAAAAATCTTCTCCTCTGAAACTACTGTGCCAAATTAATCCAAACTTGGCCACAATCATCTTTGGGATATCTAGTTTAAAAAATGTGTGGCGTGACCCGGCCAACCAACCAAGATGGCCGCCATGGCTAAAAATAGAACATAGGGTTAAATGCAGTTTTTGGCTTATAACTCAAAAACCAAAGCATTTAGAGCAAATCTGACATGCTGTAAAAGTGTTTATCAGGTCAAGATCTATCTGTCCTGAAATTTTCAGATGAATCGGACAACCCGTTGTTGGGTTGCTGCCCCTGAATTGGTAATTTTAAGGAAATTTTGCTGTTTTTGGTTATTATCTTGAATATTATTATAGATAGAGATAAACTGTAAACAGCAATAATGTTCAGCAAAGTAAGATTTACAAATAAGTCAGCATGACCAAAATGGTCAGTTGACCCCTGAAGGAGTTATTGCCCTTTATAGTCAATTTTTAACCATTTTTTTCGTAAATCTTAGTAATCTTTTACAAAAATCTTCTTCTCTGAAACTACTGTGCCAAATTAATCCAAACTTGGCCACAATCATCATTGGGGTTACTTGTTTAAAAAATGTGTGGCGTGACCTGGCCAATCAACCAAAATGGCTGCCACGGCTAATAATAGAACATAGGGGTAAAATGCAGTTTTTGGCTTATAACTCAAAAACCGAAGCATTAAGAGAAAATCTGACAGGGTTTAATTGTTTATCAGGTCAAGATCTATCTGCCCTGATGTTTTCACATGGATCAGACAACCCGTTGTTAGGTTACTGTCCTGAATTGGTAATTTTAAGGAAATTTTGCCGTTTTTTGTTATTATCTTGAATATTATTATAGATAGAGATAAACTGTATACAGCAATAACGTTCAGCAAAATAAGATCTACAAATAAGTTTACATGACCAAAATAGTCAATTGACCCCTTAAGGAGTTATTGCCCTTTATAGTTAATTTTTAACATTTTTCATAAATTTTTGTAAATTTTTAGAAAATATTTTCCACTGTAATTACTGGGCCAAGTTCATTATAGATAGAGATAATTGTAGCAACAAGAATGTTCAGTAAAGTAAGATCTACAAACACATCACTATCACCAAAACACAATTATGTCATGAATTTATCCGTGTCCATTGTTTAATATGCACAAGACCAAGGTGAGCGACACAGGCTCTTTAGATCCTCTAGTTTCATTTAAATGTTTATGTGATGAGCTCAGTCGAACTTTTGGGATCGTCAGCAAAACAACATTTTGAACATTTTTTATTATTTTTAGCTTTTTTTAAGTTTAAATGAGCAATTATGTAGCCCATAAAAGATCATAAAATGACACCACTATCAATATATAAGGTACAGTGGGAAATAAATGTGGGGTAAATGTCAGTGAAAAAACAACTGCATGAAGGATACAAAGAACTATCAGATATCTAAAAAATGATCGGTTGCAAATAATTAAATGACATAAATCAAACGACGACGAGTAAATATCTCCCTTATACTATAAGGATGGGTAAGAAACATCTGCAGATCGCCATCTGACCTTCAATATTGAATGCGGACTATACATTTTGAAAAGTTAGCCAAATATGAAATGAATTGATAAGGGTTTGTCATGATAGTTCGTTTAACGTCAATATATTAAGATGGTGTGATGTAACGCGTAAGACTATTTGAAGAAGGCACTGAAGCTTGCTAAAAAATGATAAGCTATTAACCATATTTTTGCATATTTTAAAAGATATCAATAAATTAACCTCTAAACAGATTTCGTACATTGCGGAAGAGTGTTATCTTTTTTTTTATGTGAAAATATAGAAGAACAGGATGAGGATGTAAGACCGCAATCGTAAAAACGTGTATTCTAAAATATGTGAAATAAACAAATAAATGTTTAGTGGTTGTCATCTGTTTATGTGGTTCATAAGTGTTTCTCGTTTCTCGTTTTTTATAAAGATTAGACCGTTGCTTGTCCCGTTTGAATGGTTTTACGCTAGTAATTTTTGGTTATTGTAAACAGAACATTTATAATAGGCCGATATATCACCAAAACTAAGAGATTAAAAATAAAAATCTAAAAAGAAAGTGAGTCTTTCACATCAGGCCTTGAAGTCATAAAACTCTCGAGTCAGTTTTTTGTACTCATACTCCAAAATCAACCCATCAAAATGCTGGATTTCATGTTTCGAGCATGATTTTTGTGCTCAAAGCACTAAGCAAAGTTTTATGACTTCAACCCCTGGTCATAAACTCCATAAGAGTGGGTAAATAAAGCTATGAACTTCTTATATCGGATTTTACGAGTTCAACGGTCATAAAAAAAAATCGTATCTTACGACAATAAAATTGAGAATGGAAATGAGGAATGTGTCAAAGAGACAACTACCCGACCATAGAGCAGACAACAGCCGAAGGCCACCAATGGGTCTTCAATGCAGCGAGAAATCCCCGCACCCGGAGCTCCACCGAACTCCCCGAAAGAAGCCGGCCTCGCCCAGCCCGTGCCCGTCCCAATCACGCTTCGTACACCAGCCCGACCGGTCCAGTCCTTAAGGGGCCCCTAAACACATATGTATACTAGTTCAGTGATAGTGATACTACTAAAGTCCGAATTATACACACAAGAAACTACAGTTAAAATCATACAAGACTAACAAAGGCCAGAGGCTCCTGACTTGGGAATGGCCCAAAAATGCTGCGAGGTTAAACATGATTTTGAGATCTTAACCCTACCCTATACTTCTAGCAAATGCAGAAAAACAAACACACAAGCATAGTTTGATAACGTACTTTTATACTGTCTATATGTATATGGTACTGGATATAATTCATGTATACATGCACGTTAAGGTTGTGATTAATGTACATACTATTAAATTATATTAATTCTAAAGTAAATTTGAAACTAAGATATATTGACATTTGACATAGATAGTGGATAAAATTACGTTTAAGTAAGTTTCACTGTTCAATAGAACTTTTATAATAAAATACAGCTGTATGTAAATATCATGACATCGTCAAATCATAAAGCTTTGGGGGAATTAAGTTTTGCTGAATTTTAATTTATCTTAGTGTAAATTTATGATTCAATAAGTTTATTCAGAAATTGATCCGAGATATAACCTTTCTTTTTAAATAAATCTTTTAAACTTAAATTGTATCGGATAACATTCAAAAATGTGAAAACAGATCGTATGAATTAAATAAAATCATTATGAGTGCGCTATGTAAATTTCACAGTGGTACACATTTTTCGCAGAGTTCTAAATTTCAGATATTTTTAGTTGTAAGTGATCATACAATTTTATGGATTTACGTTGAAGACGATACATATCTTTCCTACCTTTTGGTTTTTGGTTTGATTTGGTGTTTCTTCTTTCGCCGGGACCTAGACAATACCCAAAACCGTTACGGTTAAATTGTATTAAGTTAATGTCATCTATATTTTTGATCAAATGTGCATAGAGATCATGTTTGATCAATTGATAAACCATTTCCAATCATATTCATACCGTCTTAAAGTTGATATGAAGCTGCCATAAAATACCAGTTTTCTATACATTTGCAACATGGAAAAGGGAGGGTACATTTAGTTCAATTGCATTTATCTCTAAGCTTTCTTTCCGTAACTACGGACATTCTTAATTTCGGTTTGCATGTTTTGTCTATACTCATTTCGTGTTGTGTATATTATATTTACCGTTATATTAGGGTAAAGTGCTTTTATTTATTAATGAAATGCACATATACCCCTAGGGGTGGAAGGCACATATAAACAATTCCATACAAATATATAAACAATTGTACGGATTTGTGTTCTTTGTTCTGTTATATTCCTTTTGTGAATCTACAGATCAAGATTAAAAAGGAGTATTAGATCTCATAATTTAGTTTAACCCTGTAACTTGTCATGTATATGGTAAAACAGAACTGCAGATTCTAGAAGTTGTTATGTGTAAAATCGGTTTATAATGTAAGTTGCGAACACATTCATTGAGTACAGCACTGAAATATTTTTCAACTGATTGCATATTGCTTAATTACTGTAGACCTCAATGATACATGTGCTTATATGTGTAAAAGGTGATTTCTGGACGGTCAAATAATAACAAGTCCATTTCATCTTAGTCTAGGGTTCTTTATTCAATAATGATGTAATCATATAATTATTACAAACCCTACAATATATAACAAGATACATATTAAACACATTAATCTAAAACTACTATATCATACTGTGTTACAGTTATTATTACATTACTGCAGATCAACATAAAATGAGAATATTGAATGTTTATAGTTCTTATACAATATCTATACACAAGGTGACATGACATGCCTGATGATAATTAACACTTGCAAATATTCACTCATCGTTCATATAAAATCATCAGCTTTGACAATTAAACATACAACTATAATGTCAAGATCATATAACACTATTTCAATTAACCAAATAGATATATGTAAATCCATATTCTACAAATAACCATAGCATATATATCAACGGTAGATAACTCTGTATTATATCAAATGTTCTTCACTGTCTTACATGAACACTATATATTATGCTATTTCAAGTATACATAAACTCACCAGTCTGTGGAACTGAGTTTAATAACTAACATCGACAGTCTAACTAATACTAACAGTAACGATCTTCATACTTCTACAGTAATGGTAACAGAGGTTCACATCAAATATGGTTCTGTAAACAATGTATGACAATAATAAGTAATCTGACTTTGATATCTTAAAGGCATTATACAATTCATAATAAACTATACTAATCTTTATCTTTCATCTTGAATTTACAATTACAAATAAGTAATCTTATTTCAATACTAAAACATTAAGTACAAGTACAATTGTACTGTTAATTACATCACATTGGATATACCAATGTCATTTCATGACTACATGACAAAAGGTCAAGGTCATTCATAAAAATAGATTAAATCTCTCTTTCTAACATTTATACTAAAATCTCTCAAATAAATCAGATTCAAACAACACTCAAAGCACACTCTTTCATAGGGTTGGGAATCTTACCAAAATGAATGTAATAAGCATTCATTTCAAAGTTAAGGATCCAGTTCATCCAAGACACCTCAAAGAGTACAAAATGTAACTTACCATATAAAGTCATGATGTCCTGTTCCAGAATGAATTCCATCACTATACTAATCCATAGAACTTATGGAACTACTAATCAAACACAATATAAAGTCTATGAGCACAAAGTGCATCAAAACAAACGAATATATCAGGATCACAACAAAGACATCAATCCTCCATTACTGTTTTCAAAACTACCACCAAAACTGGGGGCAAGGCTTAATAAACCAATCAGAATACAAGAAAACCTATACACTCTAGTGAACAGTAAGTACTGATAGTAAAATCAATAATAGGTAAATGCTACAAGGTAAACAGTTAGATTTTATGGATCAATGAATAATCAATAGGCAATCAATAGAATAAAGGTAAACTTAAGTAAACTACTCTGCAAATGAAAGAATATAATTAATGGTGTCTCGGAATAACCTATAAAACATATAAAATATATAAATGATTAATATGATAAAAATCCACACTACCACATATGTACGAAGTTGATTCGGAGAGGTTTGAAAGAAAATATCAATACCTCGACTGACTAATAGCAGCAAAGATCAACGGCAATTTTAAAGTGAGTTATTGAAGCAATTTAAAAGGACGTATACATTTAAAACGAATATATCAAGAACACTTTGTGCAATAATCGATACGACCTTAACCAAAATTGTTCAAACACTATCATAGTTGAATTTTTAGATGAATAATTATTATTAAAGAGATCTCTACTCAAAATATTAAGTACTAAATACTTGAAAGGAATGAAATGTACATGTACCACAACAGCATGTTAGACTGTCTAAAAATACATTTTGCATATTAAATGTCTTTTATATGCAAATACACGAAATGCAGTTACTTGTTATGTAATATGATTATCGACATGGAACTAAATAAATAGGTTTTTATAAGGCCAATTTACTTTGTAAAGAAAGAAGCATGTTTGTAGTACTTTAATGAACTTGATTACATTTTCCAGTTGTTAAGATTGTGTTGGGAGATCTTTAAATCGATTGTCTCGAGCACATACACTCTCTGGTATTGCACTGAATCAAAATTACCAAATATATGGAGCCATTTCTCATTTAATGGTATTTTTCGATAAAGGAAGTAATATCTTTATGTTCTGACACCTAAAATTCTTAGTTTTGTTTAAAAGCCACCTAAAAAATACTTTTTCGGTTCAAAAATCAAAACCATTGCACTTCGAGCTAAAACGAAGAACTTTAGAACAAAATAGCGCTTCAATCTAACTAAATTTAATGATTTGATCCACAATCACAGTTGTTATGGAGGGAGACGACACGCATTCAGGATGTGACATATGTTGTCAATGCATTTCAACGAAGCTACAATAAGTCTGTGCATTCCTATGGTTGGTGTTTGAGGGGGGGGGGGGTCCTTTTAATGTTAATTATTTTAGAAGGGAAGTGAGAAAAGAAATAATTTGTTTCATCTTGAAATAATTAAAAATATTAAAACAATATGGATTTATATGTATTTACCCTATTATAAGTGTAAAATAAAGGATACACACTGTTTGGTACCTTTTCGTGTACATTGAATATTGAGTAGAAAGTGGAATTGAAAACGACAAAAAAAATGTTCTTTTTTGGTACCAAAATACAAGTCATCTAACAGATTTTACCATGCATCTCCATATATTGCTTTAACTAAATCGAGGAATACTGCGGACGAAACTTTAGGAATATCTTATGTATATATGAATGTTAAAGGAGGAGTTCATTTGAATCAAAGAGGTTTAAGTTATTTTTTTATATTAATGGTTTTTCTTTTTAAAAAGATCGTTTGCTTTCTCATCATTTTCCTCTTTTTGTCATTAGTATAAATATAATATATATACATCGAGTTACGTTCTTGTCATCTTCAAACTTTTTTCTCTTCAGAGACTGACATTATAAACCGTTGGTTTTGAGAAAGTTAAATAAGAGACAGATGATTTGTACTTTAAAAAATCATTTAAAATACGCATCTTTAATATAATATTGATTTTGTTTGTTTAAGATTTCAACAAAACTTCCTCTGCTAAAGCCGTAAATCGGTCAAATTTACCTAACAAATAAAATATTTGCATGTGAAGTACTTTTGAATGGTTTCGTAAGGACTACTGTTATGTATTTATATTGCCTTTGATTTATAGATTTTATAAAACAGTAGCTATGATAGTTTATGTGATAAAAACACCGTACTATTTGTATTTCAGTACTTGTATTGTTCTGTGTCATGATTGTTTGACGTTTTATTAAAGTTCAGTGGCTGATATTTCATATATGTTTATGACCATTGTGGTGTATTATTATATCCCACGCAACGAAGTTGCGGAGGGTATAATGTTTTTGACCCGTCCGTCCGTCCGTCAGTCCGTCCGTCAGTCCGTCCGTCAGTCCTGTTTCTTGTCATCGCAACTCCTCTCAAACCACACAACAGAATTTCACGAAACCTTTTCAGATAATAAGGACATACTATGTAGTTGTGCATATCGACGGGAAATTGCGATTCAATTTTTTTTCTAGGAGTTACGCCCCTTTGAACTTATTTACTTTAATGTACTACTGCAACAGTTTGTCATCGCAACTCCTCTCAAACCACACAACAGAATTTCACGAAACCTTTTCAGATAATAAGGACATACTATGCAGTTGTGCATATCGACGGGAAATTGCGATTCAATTTTTTTTCTAGGAGTTACGCCCCTTTGAACTTATTTACTTTAATGTACTACTGCAACAGTTTGTCATCGCAACTCCTCTCAAACCAAACAACAGAATTTCACGAAACCTTTTCAGATAATAAGGACATACTATGTAGTTGTGCATATCGACGGGAAATTGCGATTCAATTTTTTTTCTAGGAGTTACGCCCCTTTGAACTTATTTACTTTAATGTATTACTGCAACAGTTTGTCATCGCAACTCCTCTCAAACCACACAACAGAATTTCACGAAACCTTTTCAGATAATAAGGACATACTATGTAGTTGTGCATATCGACGGGAAATTGCGATTCATTTTTTTTTTCTAGGAGTTACGCCCCTTTGAACTTATTTACTTTAATGTACTACTGCAACAGTTTGTCATCGCAACTCCTCTCAAACCACACAACAGAATTTCATGAAACTTTGTAGATAATAAGGACATACTATGTAGATGTGCATATCAACAGGAAATTACGGTTCAATTTTTTTTCTAGGAGTTATGCCCCTTTGAATTTATTTGCTTCAATGTACTTCTGCAACAGTTTGTCATCTCAACTCCTCTGAAAACACACAACAGAATTTCATGAAATTTTGTAGATAATAAGGACATACTATGTATATTGACAGGAAATTATTATTCAATATTTTTTCTTATACAATTTTTTTTCTTATACTTATTTAATTTCTCCAATGACAATGTGGGGACGTGGGGTATGTGAGCGTGCTCACTAAGGTTCTTTAATATTTCATAAGTAATTATCGTGCATTTTAATTATATTCCTTTGAAGCACTTTCAGTTCAATAAGCTGGTTGCTTTAAAAACAGTATATATGTATGACACTTTTCCTTTTGTATTTTATTACGTGAATTTTTCGGTGGTGTATCATATTTCATAGCGAAGTATCGTGCTTTTAAATCATATCCTTTACCAATCATTTTTAGCTTAATAAGTAGGTAGGGGTAGTACATATTATTACCAGCATGATATATAAGTCTTACTCACACACCATTGTAAAATACAACAATACATACCATTTGCTGTGTACTTTAAAACGAGTAGGTACGTCGAAAAACTAAATTCCACAATATGTATGTGTAAAATGTATTAAATCATTTGTTGATAAAAAGCTATTTCAATTCTAATATGACCATATTAAGTCTAATATTATTTACAATTATAAATTGTCAATATTTTAATTAGATTTGACAATGAGCTTTATGATACTGACTATTTTCTAATCATGTATTTTAGGAATTCATTTTTGTATAATTTTCACAGATGAACTCGCCCTCACTTGAATAACATACACGAATGTGCTCTTTGGTCAGGATGTTGTCTCTTTGACACATTTGAAAATTTATGGAGAATTTACCTCAAGTTCTTTAAAACGCAGAAAAAGAGGGTATAGAGTGTTTTGACCCCCTTTTCACTAACTTGAGAATATACACAATATTGTATACCAAGTTTGTTTTTTTAAGTTTGAAGACGGCATGGTATGCAATACCTCTTTTTCTATTTGAACAATATACAATATAGTTTTTATAGCAAGACAAGGGTATAGAGTGTGTTGAACTCCCTTTACTTGAACAATGTACAATATTCAGAAGATTTTTTTAAGTTAGACGAGTCTATAGAGTTTAATGGGAATGCCCTTGTCGAACCATAACCTTGCTGAATTATCGTTATTGTTTTTCGTCGATGCAAAAATGATTAGTAACATTAATGTTATCATGCGTTAAAATAATTACAATATTATATTATCAGATCCCTGTCATCAATTACGATAACAGTGATTGATTGTTGTGGTCAACGGTCAACCACATGAACAACGACCGTAACTTGTTTTTTTTTTTGTTTTTTTTTTTTGTTTTTTTTGTTTTTTTTTGTCTGTTAAAATTTCATTATTTGGTGCAATATTTACTCAGGTACTTTTTTTTTTCACTTCAGGTCGATGTTAACTGTCCGTCCCAAATAAAATGTGATTTACCACCCAATTGTACAAATACATGTATTTAGCAGTTAAGTTATGATTGAGCATGTTATGATGTGTCTATAGAGCTAAGATCGAGTTATATATTGTCGTCACAAAATTAACTTTTCAGAAAGATTCTGCTTGGACACAAACAAATCTAATACCATTTCTAACTCATCGTTTTTATCTGAATTCCTGGTAGTGTGTTTCTTGAAATTTGTTGTTAAGCTTCATATGACGGGTTGCAAGCCCATCGCATATCAATTTCCTTTTAACCGAATACTTTTAAAGTAGAGCATCATTATTGACCAATAACTCAAAATACATCTTGTTTTAATTTCGGGATTTTTATTACACTTTTGTTATTTTTGGTCTGGATTGGTAATGAAGTGTTTGATAAGCCCGCCGTACAGATGATGGGTGCGGATTTATGTATCGAAATGTGCAAGCTGTATTTGTACACCCGTTGTAAAGTGACCTCCATATTCTTATTATATATATTTTTTTTTCGAACAAAGAATTGCCAGCTGTTACCTTGCATGTGTTGTTATTTTATATAAATTGACCCATCCGGTCCGTGTAACACTTATCAATTCAAAGTTTTAAAAAGTTTTAAAATTTTAGATTTTTGGAATTTTGATCAAAGTTTCAAAATATCAAAATTCCAAATTGTGTAAAAGTTTTGAAATTTTGAAATTTTAACCAAATAATTAAAATATTAAAATTCTAAATATCGTTTATAAATTTGATTAGAATTTGTTCAAACTTTTAAAATACTAAACCTAGTGTGCAATTTTGATTATTTCACTTTTTGAAAGTTTGATTTTTTAGATTTTTGATTAAAATATCAAAAAGAGAAAAAGGGCGAAAAGAGGGGTACCTTGAACACGACCCTGGTTCAGTGATGGTGCAGTGATGGTTCAGTGATAATATATGTCATACTAACTTAACTACGAAATATAACAATGAACTAAAATTAAAATCATACAAAACTTATAAGACCAAAGGCTTCTGAATTGGGACAGGCGCACAAACGCGGCGGGGTAAACATGTTTCGTGCGATCACAACCCTTCCCCTATACATCTAGTAAATGTAGAAAAAACAAACCCACAGCAATACACACAGTTAAACGCACTTTAAAATAAATCCAAGTTTCATGTCAGAAAAGGAAACAAAAGAAACTAATCAAAATGACAATGATAATAAATTAATAAAGTACTACTATATATAAAGCTAGCAGTTACTGACAAATGCCAGCTCTAGAACTCAATTAAGCTAATCTAAAGATAATAACTTCATCATATGAATAGCAGGCTCCCTGTTGGATTTATTGCTTATCTGTTCCTAAACACTCATGAAATATTTGTCACTGGCAACCAAAAATGGATATTTTAAAATAGGTTGTGCCTGACAAATTTAAGTTATTTATAAACAAAATATTAAATAAATCTATATGATACATGTAAGAGAGAACTTATAAATAATTTATCAAACAACAGCTCGTGTTTATCTTTGAAAACAAAAAAGGTGTGCATTTCTGTCGGGAGGAAAAATATGTTCATAAATCAGAATTTCGAGCAAAGATCCAGTGAAATTTCGACCTCGTTTTACTCAAAATGTAGCACATGAAGGTATACTTTTTATTAAATATTTAATTTAAGCAGGTAAAATTAGCTTATATATCTTAAAGGGAAGAAATTCTCATCGTCAGAAAAAAACTGTTTGGCTATATTTATGTTCATGGATATGCCCTTAAAAATGCACAAGTAGCAAATACGGAACAATGATATCCCTTCATACAAAAAAAAATCCATTTCCTTTTATTTTCTATTTGAAATCAGTGGTTGGTCCTTTAGGGCCCCTAATGGATATATTATGGTAAATGCGGAAACTTTGTACAAGCATCAGTCCAAACGTTGTCTAAGGGTGCAACCATTTAACTTAAACTAGAGGCCCTAAAGAGCCTGTGTCGCTCACCTTGGTCTATGTGAATATTAAAGGAAGCAGATGGATTCATGACAAAATTGTGTTTTGGTGATGGTGATGTGTTTGTACATCTTACTTTACTGAACATTCTTGCTGCTTAAAATTATCTCTATCTATAATGAACTTGGCCCATTGGTTTCAGTGGAAAATGTTAGTAAAAATTTACAAATTTTATGAAAATTGTTAAAAATTGACTATAAAGAACAATAACTCCTAAGGGGGTCAATTGACCATTTCGGTCATGTTGACTTATTTGTAAATCTTACTTTGCTGAACATTATTGTTGTTTACAGTTTATCTCTATCAATAATAATATTCAAGATAATGACCAAAAACAGCAAAATTTCCTTAAAACTAACAATTTAGGGTCAGCAACCCAACAACGGGTTGTCCGATTCATCTAAAAATTTCAAAGCAGATAAATGTTGACCTGATAAAACAATTTTACCCCATGTCAGATTTGCTCTAAATGCTTTGGTTTTTGAGTTATAAGCCAAAAACTGCATTTTACCCCATGTTCTATTTTTAGCCATGGCGGCCATCTTGGTTTGATGGCCGGGTCACCGGACACATTTTTCAAACTACTAACCCAAAAGATGATTGTGGCCAAGTTTGGATTAATTTGGACAAGTAGTTTCAGAGGAGAAGATTTTTGTAAAATATTACTAAGATTTACGAAAAATGGTTAAAAATTGACTATAAAGGGCAATAACTCCTAAAGGGGTCAACTGACCATTTCAGTCATGTTGACTTATTTGTAAATCTTACTTTGCTGAACATTATTGCTGTTTACTGTTTATCTCTATCTATAATAATATTCAAGATAATAACCAAAAACAGCAAAATTTCCTTAAAATTACTAATTCAGGGGCAGCAACTCAACAACGGGTTATCCGATTCATCTGAAAATTTCAGGGCAGATAGATCTTCACTTGTTTTACAATTCTACCCCATGTTAGATTTGCTCTAAATGCTTTGGTTTTTGAGTTATAAGCCAAAAACTGCATTTTACCCCTATGTTCTATTTTTAGCCATGGCGGCCATCATGGATGGTTGGCCGGGTCACCGGACACATTTTTTAAACTAGATACCCCAATGATGATTGTGGTCAAGTTTGGTTTAATTTGGCCCAGTAGTTTCAGAGGAAAAGATTTTTGTAAAAGTTAACGACGACGACGGACGACGGACGACGACGGACGCCGGACGCCAAGTGATGAGAAAAGCTCACTTGGCCTTTTAGGCCAGGTGAGCTAAAAATGGGAATATGGTTGTTTTGTCGAAGTGAAGAAAAAAAACGAGCTGAGTGCAAACAATTTTATTAAGTTTTCCATCGCTATTAATCAAATTATTTGGTTCAGAAGTTAATACTATAAGGCATGGGTGAAATCTGGATTCAGAATATTTTTTTTTTTTGTCCTCTGCTTGCACATATTTTGTTTTCTCCAGCAAATTGGAGATCAGGATATTTTTATGTACCTGTATTAAAGCCGCTCCAAGTAAAAAAAAGTGTCACTTTAGTGACTATATTTATATATCGGATTCCCAAAAAGATAACTATTTATCACTGCATGATATAAACTTTTTAAAATGATTTTCAATTTCCAAACGCCGACACATACAAATTGATAGATGGGCGATTAATGTACAGCGGCAACTATTACTTAGATATGAAGACTGAACATAATGTTTATGTTATACGTTTATGATATGAATGCTCATCCGTAAAAACATCAACCTTGAAAAGCGTTGTCTTATATGCGCCTATTGTTCATCATTCATACTATGTTTATACGTTCTTTTGAATTGTTTTACATACAAATATCAATTTAACCCCAGCTCTTTAAAATAAAAGCATGCATTGATCAATAAATTTAAATAATCATAACAAATTTTTACACGGATGAGTACATGTGATGAGCTAATATCATACGGTAATTAGAGAAAGGTTCCGATTTAAGTATTCCTTAGTTAAGTGAAGACTTAGGTAAGTTTATGCATACCGCTTAAGAATTTTACTTAACTAAGGAAATTCTTAGTGAAATCTAAGTATAAGGAATACTTAAGTTAAGATGTTTTATGCATACGGCCCCAGTATGCCTTCATTTCATTTTGTTTCGTTCCGCTTTCATTTCGTTTTGCAGTTTACAAGTACCCCTCTTTTCACCCCTTTTCTCGTTTTGATATTTTAATCAAAACTCTAAAAAATCAAACTTTCAAAAAGTGAAATAATCGAAATTGCACATTAGGTTTAGTATTTTAAAAGTTTGATCAAATTTCTAAACTATCAAATTTATAAACGATATTTAGAATTTTAATATTTTAATTATTTGGTTAAAATTTCAAAATTTCAAAACTTTTACACAATTTGGAATTTTGATATTTTGAAACTTTGATCAAAATTCCAAAAATCTAAAATTTTAAAACTTTTTAAAACTTTGAATTGATAAGTGTTACACGGACCCCATCCATCCCATCATTAAGATGTTTAAATTATGTCATTTTAAAGAAAAAGACCAATTTCATTCGTAAATATTGTGCAAATATTGCAAAACAAACTTATCCTCTTTGACAAAAAGTGTCCAATTTCTTAATTATAGAATTTTATTCACGTTTTCATTTGTATTTAATCTTATGAATTAAAGTTTGCACCTTTCAAGTGCATGTAACATTTGCGTGAAATTTGTAATAGAATAACAAAAATATGCTAACAAATAAAACGATGTATAGGTGTACTTGAATTTGTATGATCTAGGATTTCAAAAAAAATCATTTTATTCATCGGTTTTTAATTAATTTACGTAATTTACGAGATAAACCATTTTAAGTTGAACACTTGCACATCTTAACATACTTATTGGTTTCATCTTAATATTTAAACATCATTAAGCATCTGCATAAAACATGCATGTGCATCAAAATGTAAAACTTTTATTTCCAACGAGACCTCAATTATTCCCTGTGCAGCAACGTGATATATAATGGTGATCTTGTTCACTCTTTTAATATGCTAGTTTAATTTGTATCATTTTTTTTTTCAAATTTTTAAACATATTTATTTATAGTGATTGGAAAACAAGTTTTGCAACTTATATATAATCTACCGAGGTGTCTTTAACGTGCAAAGAGATATGACCCCCTCTTAACACGGGACAGTCATTTATCGTCCCCTTCCGACGGACTTTCATTGTTTCCTCAAGACCATACTCGCACTGGTGTCAAGTGAGAGCCGAAAATTCACTCTTTGAATTTATCATCCCGGAACGGAAATAATACTAGGAACTTTTGTGTTAGAAGTCCTCACCACTTCACCACGGCTCTCATCATGGTCAAACTTCTTAATATTTTTTTTTTAAAATTGATTCTTTTAAAATACTAAAATTGTTGTTGGATTTTTATCTATGTAAGTGTAGATTTAAGTCGATATTCAGTTCGATAATTCCGCGATTTCAATTTGTTATATTTAGTACTTTGTTTGCAAAGCTGTTTTTAGTCTTAAATTATGCAACCAATGGCGAACATTACTATCATATACATGTACCATCAGACGTCCGATATAAGAAGAAAAGCAAATGTTTTTCAAAACATGTATCATCGAATGAATGCAAGTGATATATAAGCTATTTTAATGTTTAAATAAATATCAAATATGCATGAGTGCAAAGTGCACGTTTAACAAGATAATTTATGTGAAGAAAAGACTTTTATATCGTCGTTTACAATAATTGCACGCATTTATTGATGGCGTGACGCCCATAAAGATCACATGCATGTTCTTAATTTGAATTTAAAATGCACATTTCCGAATTCCTTTCAGTATCTTAGTAAGGTTACTACATTCCGGAAATAATAATGGAACTTGCGATGTACACATTCCTAATACTAGTAGTAGATTATATATTAAGATTTGCTGTCTTATATGTCACGCTTTCGTTGATATTGGGATCCTTTTGTGAATCTAATTATAAGGTAGAAGACGATCTAAATTCGGATATAATGTTTCACAGTTAATTTCGCCAAAATTTAGTTCATATTATCATGCTTATTATCAAAATTTCAATGAAACAAATATTGGTAACTGAGCTTTTTTTCAAACTATCGGTTAAACAAAATTATATGCAATATTAATGAATTAAATCATTTCTTTGGGAAAAAAACCAACAACCGTGAAATAAGACATGATTTCACATTGAAAACGATATGATTTTTGCCATGAACGTTGCACGAAATATAAAGACTTTGATGTGAACCTTTTGTGACTGATTCCACATTCTCCGGTATATATAAACTCTCTAGTTTTACTTGATAATCAGTGGCGGATCCAGAAATTTTCATAAGTGGGGGTCCACTGACTGACCTAAGAGGGGGCCCGCTCCAGGCAGTCACGCTTCAATGATTCTCTATATAAGCAACCAAATTTTTTCACAAAAAGGGGGGGGGCCTCTAAATCCGCCTCTGATAATAGCGATTTGGTATACACATCAATGATATGAATTGTTTACAGCTTTTAAAAAATATCCAACGATCTTTTTGAATTTTATTTGAAACCGTGAAAACTACCGAACACGCATGATACAGGCATGTAAATATCACTATGTACGTAAAATAAAATAAGCAGAACTGAAATAAGGAGGCAACTTTCTTGCACGACTGAAAGTCAAATAAAAGAGTAAAAACACGTTAAACGAGAAATATAAAATCAGCGATAACGTTCCACAAGAATAACGCTTTACCACCCTTGTTAACCTTCATCTCCTCTTATCATATGAAATAGTAGGAGTGCCACTTAGATATTGAGGTATTGACAAGTGCAAATGTTTTGCTGAGTTATGCATTTCAGAATACGTTATAACAAATTCTTTATTCTAAAACATCTGCTAGAACCATTGACCAATATAGCTATCACAAAATCAAAATTCTAGACTAAACCACATCAGAAGTCGTTTCAACTCTTTACTGTGTTCCCAGTTTCCTCAAGAATTTGCGGTGTGCAACTGCAATTATATATAATCATAACATTTGTGTATGGCACACCCTGTAATACTTTAAAAGTTAAATGAACAGATGACAAAGATATGTATAATGTAAATACTAGGTATCTGTACCGATTGTAATCTGACTTGCAATCGGAAATACTAAATTGAAATGCATGTACTTGAAAGCAAAATCAACATAATCAAAGGACGTTTTATCTTACTTGTAAAAATAAATAAAAATATATTACAGACAGATAGCATAATTTGAATATTTTGTAATTAAATGGGTTAGAACAAAAGAACACAAACATTTGAAAGAGAATTATTTACATCTTATATTTTATTTATTCTATTTTCTATTGAATATTTAGTAAATAAGGATAAGCACATAAGCACACTTTTATAAACAGGACAATTTTAGGACATGAATTATCTGTTATATATTATATATGTTATTTTCTATCCAAAAAATAAACTCTGATCTTCATTATTGACCACTCTAACTTGTAGATTAATACATGCTCTCAAAGACAGTTGGAACTCCATTCCATCAACAATATTTAACCAACAAAATAGTATTTTAATGAGAACTTGACACTATGTCGATAGTTTGTAATTTGGAACTTTACTTCCGGTTTCTAAATCCCTTCACTGACATGTCTGCGTCATTTCTTGTGCCGTCTATTTGCTTTCAGATTATATATTAATATCTTTTTCTACATGAACTTTATATATCCTTTATTCTAAACCTCTTAGCTTATAATTTGTTGACACATGTCGAAGTAAACTAGTAATATAACCTTTTTTGTAATACATTGATTTAATATACCTATTTTGATGCGTATGATTCAGTTTCTTGAAGCATGAAAAGGTCCGATCTTTACAAGGCGAAATTGTCATAAATTAAATTCTGAGTCATACGTAACATACCAGATATATTGCATAACAATACAAACGGTAATTTTATTGCACGAGAGGCCAACATATTGGAAAATAGAATACCTTATACAAAGTTAACGTTGATGAGATTATCAACGAAAAGGAACAAATGTATAGCCAAAACCGGACAAGGAGGGATATATTCCTTAATTTAAAATGACATCTAAAATTTTAGTCACAACAATAATCGAATTTTCATGTCAGTGCCCCAGTACTCTTTACTGGGCTGGTGATACACTCGGGGACTTATAGTCCATTGCATAAATGACTTTGTTTTTAAGTTTGTGTTTTAATTTTTTCAGCTTTGGTGGTTAGATATTTAACAAGACGCTTCATCTGGGAATATGACCCAACACTAGGTATGTGAACTAACTATTGAATACGACTGGAAATAGTCCTTCCGTAGATGGCATCTACAAAAATTCTTATCGCCTTTCTGGATAACCTTCCGTCACCAGGAATGCTCATGGCAAAAAATGAAAGCCTGGGATGTATACCTACACACATAAAGAGCTACAATGTATAGGATCAAAAGGGCGTTAGTTGATTGGCTTTTGTTAGTTACTGAAAACACAGAGTAAACAAGTCTTTTATAAAGTATTTACGAGCAGCGTCCGTTAAGCTTACTTCGGAATTGACTCTAATCTTTGTTATATACAAAACAATAATTTCTTTAGAATAATTGTATTTTAATACTTGTAATTTGAATTATATGTTTTTGCTCATAATAAATCATTTTATCTTGATAAAACTTAATACACAATGCATTAAAAGCATTTATGGCAAAGAAAACGATTCCAACTTGAGATCTCCTACGTCGAAGGATTTTAGAGACGACTTAAATGACTCTTATAAATCAGTTCTCGTGACGATGAATTAGTTCCAACATTTTTCTGTTGCTTTTATAGCAGCAAAGGTTTTAAAATATATTGCCAAAGCAGGCATTTAGTGCTATATAAAATCGTTGTTTTCCCGTTTGAATGGTTTTACACTAGTCATTTTGGGGGCACTTTATAGCTTGCTGTTCGGTGAGAGCCGATGCTCCGTGTTGAAGACCGTAATTTGACCTAGTATAATAGTTTACTTTTTTAAATTGTGACTTGGATGAAGAGTTGTCTTATTGGCACTCATACCACATCTTCTTATATATTTACTGGTTTTTTTTTTCAGAATGTACATACAAACATCACTCTGTTGTAGACGATGAAAACGTTGTCATGGAAATTTTAGACACTGCTGGTCAAGTAAGTGAACTGTTTGTTTCTTTTCTGATCTTATGACGAGTGAGAGAAAACAAACCGTTCTTTTGTATTCTCGTCAACGCGTAGAACGTTTCAAACATTATAAAACTTATCGTACCAAAAGCAAAAGGTCAATATCAATCTTATTTGATGAATCCATGGTAGTTAATGTAACAGCTAAGTCGTACGGTATGAAATGCCATGATTGATTGAATAAAATAGAAGCAAGTAGGTAATTTAACACTAACCAAATTAAAATATAGAACTCTGATTTCGTTATACTTATGTAGAGTATAACGAAATCAGAGTTCGACATTTTAATTAAATTAAACAAGACACTACAATGGTCAGTTAAAAAAGGAAACATACAAAATCGACAAACACTACTCTGAAAAATTAAAAATGAATAACAAGAATCCCAAAATCAATCTCGTAAATAGAATAGAAAAGACATTTAAGGTAACAAACAAAACCGATGGGATCGCATTGCTCTAAAAGAACGAGATTGGGTGCGTTGGCAACGTCAGCGTCTCCTACTATGTCTGCATTACTCTCGAGTTCACACTTAGTCAAGATGTCACTGTCTAGAATAGGACACACTCGGTAAATTTACAGATCTGACGACTATACTGTTATCTAAAGATCTAAGAACGAACACATATCGCTAGTTCGGTGGGAAACATGGCATATTAGTTAACCAATTCGTGATGGTGATTTTAACGTAGTTTCGTTTTCATCTGTTCTTCCTCATACCATTGTTCGGGCAAAGCTTGTGTAAGGAGCACACGACTGTTAAAGAAGTGAAATATTATCAGTTATGAATTCATTTACCAATAACAAGGTTTTTTTTATATTCCATTGTAGAATAGACAGTCTTTTTTTATGAAATGTTGAAGCTGATCTCTCGGGTATCATTTCAAATTGGAGCTATTTACATAGACATACACTTTAAATGTTCTTGTTGCTGAACTATAAAACACACTTCAATTGAAGTTATTATCCCTCATCATGTCTTTTGATCTTACATCTTCTAGTAAATTAGTTTTATTGCTTAATTTACAAAACAAACAAATGATTTAAAGATACACAGGAGTTTAGTCTCAAAGAATCAAGAAATAGTACAAAGATACAACTCTTACATTTTCCGTTTGATTGATAGTATAGGTACAAATAAAAGTTTTTTATAATTAAAATATACAACTTTTTCTTTTCTACTGTAGGACGAGAATATACATCGTGAGGGTGGTGTTCGATGGGCAGACGGATTTGTTCTAGTCTATGCTATAAATGATCGTCAAAGCTTTGAAGATATAACTAGTATAAAACAATATATTGATGAAACAAAAAAGACAAATGTACAATGTGTTTTAGTTGGTTCAAAATCTGATCTCCACCACGAAAGACTAGTTAGTACAGTCGAAGGACAAAAGCTCGCGGCTGATATGGCATGTGCGTTTTTCGAGACATCAGCAAGTGAAGCTGGTAGTGAAATTCCAGAATTATTCCAAGAACTTCACCGCGAAATAAAAAGACGAAAATTGGTTGAAAATAAACCTAGACGTCGAAGTTCTGCTCAACAAGTAAAACAAGTTCTTACAAAAATGTTCAATAAACAGACAAGTAAAACAGGACCGTCGTGACCACGTGCTTTACTTATGAGCAACTTATAACATCAGTGACTAATTTCAATTGGCACTTTGTCTTTCATGTTTTCTAACTGAAGAATTGCATGTGATTCAACTGTACAAAGTCTCTCGATACATTTTACGATCTATTTATCAGTACGATCATTGAAATCGTTTGACTCAACAGCAACTTCAAGTGTTGCTTTTCGTTCACTGTTTTAAGTTCCATTTCATCCTAAAGATATTTAAATACTGACTTACTTCAAAATTCCCAGATATGTATTTCGTTAGAAATGGTCTGAAGAAACGGTGACGTATTCTTTTCTTCGTTATAATAAAAATAGAGGTGAGATGATGCGAGCAAATCTAACAAAATTATACCCCGATCTCCAGATGTGCTAAGTGATATCCCAAAAACTCATTTGAACACAAATAGGCTATGAATTAATCAAATTGAATGGTTAAGATTCTTAAAAAAAAGTTTCAATAAATGATGAAGGATTTAGGAGAAGTTGCAGATACAAATTGTGTTTCCTAAATTGGGAAGTCCATGATTTGCTACGGGAATATCAATTAATTCGGATGAATACGAAACAGAGGTGCACAATTATATAATATGGTATGAAGCCATACTATACATAAATAAATCTATAGTATCACTCGGGTAAAGAAACGAAACAGGAGGCGCAATAGCAAAGCATGTGAGTTTTCACAAGATTCTGTTCAGCGATTCAAAAGCAGAAATGGATAGACAAGTGGGACGGACAAACGAGGAGATGGACATCAATCAAAATATATATATATAAACACTCATCAATGATACCGTGCTTATAATTTTGTACAATACAGAACATTTACATAACATTATTGCTACACTATATAAAACTTCACCCGTTTAGAATGCCATACATGTATTTAGTACTAAAAGAACCATTCTAGTGTTTCTAGACGATTGAAGCAATAATTATGCTTTACAATGCTGGTTGATAGAGGTCTCATTAAGAATCTACCACATTTCCTCATTTCAAATTTAATGTAATGTATGTTTAAAATCATGTTGGTGTTATTAAGGGAGTTTGCTTCTCAGTTTCAAAGTAATTAACTTTTCAAAGCACTAGTTTATATTGATAGGGAATTGATAAAGGAATCCAAAGAGCAAAAAAATATATAGGTCACCGTGCTTGTTTTCGAGATATGAGCCATTGATATTTTGGCGGGAAACAATTCTCTCTTGACTTTTCATAGCTTTGTCATTGACAAGCTGAAGTTCTCAAAAACTGTTAAAAAGTAATTAAAATTTTATAAGACTTTTACCGATGGCTTATCATTATACATGTAAAAGATTTTCAAAAAGAAAAATGGGGGTCACCGGGCAAATATTTTCAAGGCATTCAAATGGATGAAACCAGAGGATTCCGAAAATCTGACAAAAAATCCAAAACATGACAAGCCAGCTTCCTTAACATGTGTTTATTACAATTATACAACCTCTCAAACAACACCATATTTTTGTATCCCTGAATGACAGTTCAAACAAAGAGAATCATTGTGTTGATTTTGTATGGTATTTATACGTTTTACTTCTGGTTATGGACAAAATAAAAATAAGTTGTTGAAAACATTAAATTGATATATAAAAAAAAAACCTGTTGTTTCAATGCAATGGTTATAACCTGGGTTTTTATTTAAAACACACAGTGGTCCGTTAGTTTTGTCAGTTTTTAATTTTGTAATAGGTATTGTGCAAAAAGTAAAATCACAAAAATACTGAACTCCGAGGAATACTCAAAATGGACAGTCCCTAATCAAATGGCAAAATCAAAAGATAAAACACATCAAACGAATGGACAACAACTGTCATATTCCTGACTTGGAACAGACATTTTCTTAGGTAGAAAATGGAGGATTGAACCTGGTTTTATAGCGCTAAACTTCTCACTTGTATGACAGTCGCATCAAATTCCATTATATTGACAACGATGCGTGAACAAAACAGACATATATGTGTTTGTTGTGTGTCTGTGATGTATGTTTACGCAGGTTTGGCTGATGGGTCCAAATTACTGTAAAATTGACCAATCATGTATGTTTGGTTTCTCACCCAAATTTGTCAATATTACGGAATAATAAACAACTCATACAAACGAGAGCTTTAGTTAGCTATAAAAACCAGGTTTACACCACCACCGGAAAATGCATGTACCAAGCCAGGAATAATCTTAAGACATTTGTTTTCTATTTGTTCCGTTGGTTGGTATAGTGTAAAGTTTGATTTTGTCAGTTTTTATGGCTTTCCACCGGTTCTGAATTGACCAAGTTATTTTTTAATACTAGATGTCGGTTTAATCTTTAAAAAAAATGATAATATACGGAATTTCATCTAAGGCAATATTCACCGTAACATGCATAGAAAATGGAAGGATAACCGGCCACAGTTTTTTAACAGTATATAATATTTCTCAAAAGCAGCAGCAGCAATGTTCAGAATAAGTAAAGGATACTTGGAAGCAAATACACAATCCCGAATACACTAACCACATATTGCAAAATAGAAAGAAAAAAAGATTCGCATATATCAGAGGATATAGTATACGAAAACTTTATATTTTAATGAAAAAATCATGACCATAGTTTAAATTGTCGATGATCTACGTATTGTGATGAAGATCATACAATAACTAGACTGCGATGAATACCAGTTTTAACATTTACTTTCCTGTTCTCTGTATGCAATGATCGTTGCAAGCTTAGTAGTTTCTAAATTGGTGCACCATCTGCTTGTATTTGATTTGCCGTTCATATGGAAGATCGAAAATAAAGTTTTTACTCTGTCAGTGTAAGTGGTTTTTTCAAACATATATTAGGTGATTTAGTTTTTCGTAAAAAAAAAGGGAAAATAAAGTTTTTATTTTGACATTTATAATAATTGGGTTCTATGCATATCGTTATTATTTAACTTATTTTTATAACAAAGAGGGTTCTGTAACTATCAGAAAGGGGTGTGAAAGTATAAATACCTATGCTATTTCGGTAATGTGTTTTTGTGATTAAACGTGTGGATAAGACATGGAGGGCAAGATAATAAAAATAAATTTATATGCAATTACCTTCATTCGGAAACAACATTTCAAAATCATGAATAGATGACATCTCATATTATTTAATACTATCTTTACTTTAGGCGTGTGTCATAAGAACAGCTTCCCTGGTGATAAAATCATATATGCGGTTATACATAGAAATTTAATCATCCTAAATGATAAAAAATGCAATATGGATAAAATAAAAACTTTTGTTTTGAGATATAATTTATCAATCATGATCTTTAAGCACACTCGCAGGAAGCTGTGGAAACTCAACATTTATGAATGTTACTAACACAATATGACAGGACTCAATTGAACCCAACCGAAATGATTTCTATGAGACTTGTATTGCAACACAAATACTTATATATTTAAGATGAAAATTATCTGATTTCATAGACATTTATTAAAGGAGATCTTTGGAAAAAGTAATTGAGGCAGCAACCCAACAATTAAGAAACAGTTGACATCTATTTTGTCTGCAACATTTACAAAAATCAGGTTTCTATAAAATGTGTCCAGCTTTAAATCGCCCCATGTCTAGGAACGTAAATCAACAAACAAATGCACGCCTTCAATAAATGAATTGCAAAAAATATGTGCATTTATCTATTTTTGGATTTATTCTTGATACTTTGACCAACAAATTTAACTTAAAAAAAATTTCAATAACGGGCCAACTATTTATCATTACTACACATAAACTTCAAAAGATTCGGCTATAGATTTTCGACATGAACTAAGATAGATCGACAAAATAACGTCAGGACCGTTTCTGAAATTGTATTGTTTTTTTAAGTGTGCTGAGCAAAGCAGGTTATTGAATGTTATTTCATAAAACTATTCTTGTAATTAAAGTGTCGATACACTTGTTCTTTTGATTTCAAAATAAATAGTGCTAAGCTGATAGAATTTATACAAAATTGACATTGTCTTTATTTGTAGTTTTTCACATAGCTGCTATGATTGTTACATCAATGAGGAATGCATAAAGAAGGTTGCCACCCTCTCAATTGAGACAATACAATTTTGTTTCAAATGAAATGCAGATACCTGAAAAACAGCTAATCAGATTAAATGTTAATCTATTTTCAATTTGACAAAGAAATAATAATTGTATTTCTAAAAGTTCATATACTATTAAAGTCATATAAGTTATTAATTGACACACGAACAGGCGTCAAAAGAAAAAGCATTTACATGTCAAAATAGGGATCTTATTTCAAGAGTTATCTGAAAAGCATGTCATATACACTGTAGAGACTTAAAACTCGGAATCTTACAGCAGTTGCGATCATAAGACACATCTTTAACAAATATTGCTATATAAATAGTCTGCTATAATTATAACTCTGGTTTATCCATAAAATGCGTCTGAGCTGATATGAATTTATTTCCCCCTCCAAGCAAGATTTAGAGACAATCGAGTTAATAATTTCTCAAAATGCACGTCAAGACATAAACTGACAATTTTTCACTCGGATTCATACATTTCCGAAATGAATTCATGCATTTGAAAGAAAACATTCCTTTGCGTACTAAAACACTTTAAAAAAACAGTTGGTGCTAAACTCGTCTTGTCCAATGACTGCACCTACTTGAAAAGATCAGTGAAGTATTGTATGATTATCAGTGATGGTGCTACTTCAGATTTTACGCATCAAAATAAAACTAATAAAACTAACGATCATATCTGAAAGTTTGTAAAGCACATGCCATATCATCGTTATGACTTAAATAGAAGCATGCATCCTTATCTTTCTGTGCAATTTATTGAGGTTTCGTCAGAATTGAGGTGGACTTTTATATTGCTCCTAATGTGAATCGTGACATGGTCAAATATATTAACAAAACTATCTATGACTTATACGTGATAGAGTAATTTACTGGAACTATGTTACAAATTAAAGTTGGCATACACAGGAGGAAATTACGTATATTGTATAGTGGGTCATACGTTAAAAAATGATTGATTCGTTCGATAATAAATAAACATCATTAAAAATATAAATAGAAAAGTTCATTCATAAAAAGATTTTAAATGCGGAAATATGAGTTTTAAATATGAAAACGAAAATCTAAAAATGAAAAGGTTTAAAATCAAATAATATATTCATTTTTATTCATTCAAAACTGCTTATCGTGTGAAACGATTTGATATCTTAAGAGAGTATAAACCAATTTTATTTAGGATTTGCATTTAATAATAATTTATGTTCAATGTCACATAATAAAATTTAACTTTCACACCGTGAACGTGAATACGAAATAACATTTATTCTCATGAAAAAAACTTTTAGATCATAAATATAAGAACCACATGTCATCTACCTTAATTGTATGTCTGCTTATCAATTTTGTTTAAAAGGTGTATTTATTTTCAGCAGACCGTCGATTATCTCTTTGGGGTACAAGGCTGTTCTCGCCTATTTAAGATAGTTTATCAAAGACGTTAAAAGGAGAGTTTAACCTTTATTTCAAATTAACTTCAATTTAATCAAAGATTTTTAAGTAGGAAGTCGTAAAACAGATCTTTAGAAGTGGTATGGAACTAAAATGAACAAATATATTAATACCAACAACAAGTAAGACTCCTATATATGGTACAAGAGAAAACGTTAAATATGCTATAGCATAATTATGCTTATTGCAAAAAAAAAGTCTTTATCGCAGATCAAATTTATTCTTTTATAGTGTATTAATGTACGTTTTTTGATTGAGTTAAGCCTGTCAATTGATATTTTACCGTGTGTTTTTCTATGTTGTGATGTTATGCTATTGTGTCAGAAAAAGGGAGAAGGTTTGGATCCATTAAAACGTTTAATCCCGCTGCAAATGTTTGCACCTGTCCTAAGTCAGGAATCTGATGTACAGTAGTTGTCGTTTGTTTATGTAATTTATACGTGTTTCTCGTTTCTCGTTTTTTTTTTTTTTTTTTATTTTATTTTATATAGATTAGACCGTTGGTTTTCGCGTTTGAATGGTTTTACAGTTAGTAATTTTGGGGCCCTTTATAGCTTGTTGTTCGGTGTGAGCCAAGGCTCCGTGTTGAAGGCTGTACATTGACCTATAATGGTTTACTTTTTTAAAATTGTTATTTGGATTGAGAGTTGTCTCATTGGCACTCACACCACATCTTCTTATATCTATTTATCTTAAGAGAGAACGTTCTTATGTGTATTGTATTTCTTTGTTGTACAGAAAACAGATTATTTACTGAGGTAACATCCGCTTTAGCACCAACAATAAATAAAAAAGTGAGACTTACTATGAATTACATGGCCGTTCTCAAAACTGTACCAACCAGCAAATATCTAGGAGTATTTAAGCGAGGACCTTCAATGGACACATGTTGACGTCACTGCATAGAAAACAGTAAAAACGTTAGAAATGCAGCCTATATCTCTTTGGTCAGACAAACTCTAGTGCGGCATGGGACCCTCATACCACTGAGGACATAAATCGACCAGAACAAGTTCAAAGGATGGCCGCTAGGTTTGTATCAAACAACTACTAAGTATGCTGAGAAAACACCTTGGTGTGTCATAGCTATGACCAAGAGACTAGGATGGGAACAACTAGCTAAAAGATAAAGTAACCATCGACTCGTTATGCTTTTCGAGATCCAGCATAAGTTAGTGGACATTGATGCCTGTTCCATCTTACACCAAAACGATCGACAACAACGCCTATACAAATGACCAGCAAACCAGAGAATATATAAATACTCATTCTTCCGTCGGACAAGTGAAACCACCTCCCAACAGTTACAACAGGGGTTCTGACAATAGAGGGTTTCCAGAGTGCACTATCTAACACTTGTGCACCTTAGAAATCAAGATCATAGGCAGCAGCCAAGTGTACATAATTTCAATTGTATATATTTGGAACGTTATATCTATAAATAGTTACCGGAGAATTTCTGTCTCATTCTCAGTCTAGTGGACTTAAAATATCCTTTTAAGAACCCAGGCCTTAGCAAGGAAAAATAAGAAGAACAACCGCTTTGGGGATTTTATGAATAAGACCGTATTAGGCCAGAGAAAATCTCCATCAAAAGATATATTAGATGGAATGTTTCAGACAATTTTGCGGAAAATTTCAGTCTAAAATCTATAGAAAACTATAGAGAATTGCAGTCTTGTCTTGTCTGTGACCTTCTTTATATACCAAGTATACCACTAATACAAAAAATATGTATTTTTATCATTCAATATTTTGTTTTGTCTATTGGTACAACAATTGTTAAAAAAAAATGTAAAGGAAAAAGATGAAAAAGCTGCATATTTTCATATGAAGTGAAGAATGGCTAATAGACTTTTTATTGTTGGAGAATATACAAAATTTAATAATCTAAAGTAATTGTTTTAGTCTAGAGATAAAGGAAATAATAATTAAAGAATCATGATGGCGGCATGATGAAAGAAACGTCAATACATATTATTATTAAAGTTATAAACTAATAATTGAAGTAAACGTAAACAAACATAGAACTGTTTAATTCTTTTAATTCCACAATTTCAATAATTGCAATAGTGGAATCTCATAATAATAACAGCTCGAGGTACACAAATCAATTGAAAAAAAACAGAAATGACGTAATAGAGAGTTGAAACATGGTAACCTACGAATTGTAGCGATGGAACATATATGTGTATGATCACATACGGCCCACTATGATGTTCTATTCTACGAATGAAAAAAAAAGTTCTTTCGGTTTTTTTGGGTTTTTTTTTTCATTTCGCGAAACAAAGTTACATAATGCTTATATTATTGTTTGAAAATATTTTATATAAGTATATAAACCGACCTTGCAAGGGTTGTATAGCCAGACAAGGTCGTTAAAACTTCTTTCATCATGTAACTGTGCAAGTAGTTTCTATTTGGAAATAACAATAACTAAATACATTTGATACGTCCAAGGCCCTTTTGTTGATTTTCCATCATCAGGAACGCTTAAATCCAACAATTTCAAAAGCAAGGACTGTATAAACACTTGAATACAAATTTGTCAACGAAGCATTTACGATCAGTATAATATCAATCTTGTCAGTACCGAATCACTGACAAAGGAGCTGGTGTTGTTTTGAGGGACTGACATTCTGCAGCAGTGCAAAATATAGCTTGTTTATGGGAACAACACTTTATAAATTTAATGCACTCGAAGCGATTTCCTAGATTAACCTTTAGCAGAAACAATCAATCACAAACATTTGTAAGACAGTGATGTGAAATTACAAAACTGTAGGTTTCAATTCATCTAAGGTAAATTTTCTTTGCCTAAAAGAATTGGAAACCTTACATTTGTAGTTTCATATTTTATTTTGAATTTATCAACAGGAGAGTTTTTAGAATAGTATGTAAATATAGAGAACGTGTCAGTACCGAAGCATCGATGACTGAGCTGTTGATACACACGTATAATGTCAGTCCTCCAGCAGTGATACTATTCAGTGCTCGTAAACTTTAAATGTCTTGCGTCCGACGCACGTTTTTTTTTTATTTACCTTGTTCAAAGGATGCTTTAATAATGCCAAAAAATAAAACGTAGAACATTGCTGATAATGTATTAGTATCAAAATATGTTGATGATAATGATACGTTTTTACCATTCGAAGTTGACCTATGTGAATTTGGTTATTAGGTTCATATCCTTTTTGTTGATTTAGCCCTGTAACTGAATAGGTGCGTATGCTTTATTGGCTTTTAAATATTCGGCTTTAAGCGTTATGGTGAAAATATAGCCAGACCAGTGCGTTGGATGCATGACATTTGTCAAAGGGCGGGTTTCCTTTTTTACAGGACTGTGTCGGACCCACGTGAATGGACTATCAACAGCCCATTTATCAGTTTTCGTTACTGAAAAACGATTTATAACAAAGCTTACTAACACTGTCCGTTTATACATTTATAAATGATTAAGATACTATGGTTTCAACTCCTCGAGACACAGTTAACTTTCATCGGACTTGGCTATTATGTTTAGCACCTTTTTGTTCATATAGCTCCGCATCTTTCTGATTCTTATACATCCTTGACTTTAAGTGTTCCTGGTTTAAGTAAATCCAGAAAAATGTATTAAGTGTTGTTATCATATTGCAAAAATTCTACGCGTATCTGAGTGTTGTGCAAAAAGAGCATTTTGCTACGCTCATTTATAAAATTCCTTTAACTTGATTTTACCTGTAGAGGAAAATGAATAATTAGAAAGTTTTTAAATCGCATAATGCTCTTAAGGCTTTTACATTCATTGTTAAATAAGATTTATTTTCAAAAAGCAAAGTGCAAACATTGAACCAAAACAAAATAATTTCTTAACAACAATCTTAGCACTATACGTCAAGGAAAAGATATTAATTCTTTTCATCTGAGTAACATATAGTTCTATTAAGCGAATTTATACTTACAGTTTTTTGCAAACAAACTGAAAAGGAGGAAGTTGAAGGAGATTTATTTCGATATATACTGAAACATTGAATGAACCAGTTAAAATGCATTTTATATCATTTCTTAACAACAACTTAGCACTCTACGTCAATGAAAAGATGGAAACTATTATTTCATTCCATCTGAGTAAAATATAGTTCTATTAAGCGAAGTAATACTTATAGTTTTTGCAAACAAACTGGAATCGAGGAAGTTGAAGAAGATTTATTTTGATACATTGTAACATTGAATGATTAAAGAGGTTAAGTTACAAAATGCATTTTATAGATTCACTAATTATCACCCTCCCAGTTGTCAGGTGTTTTGGTACTGACATAATTTAAAAGATAAATTATGATGGAAATCTGAAGTTCTTAATTGCGTAATTATTGGATTAAAACGTTCTGACCGAGTTTAATGCCACAAGTTTACGTGGTGTACAGGAAGATTAATAGCTTATCGAAAAGACGGTTAAAATATTGCAAGAATAAGGCAATGCTACGTTGGGGAAGAGGACACTAGTCTTGATGTGCATAAAAGTTACAGATCGTGAATAATTCAATCAATTAACAATTTATTATTCTGGAATTTTTTAAGCTTATCATATTACTTATAGTTTTTGACCTTGTGTACTATCTTCTACTAATGACCATTTTGAAATAAGGCGAGCAAAATCACAATATTTTAAATCTAAGAAATTCGTTGTCACTTGCGAACCGGTGGAATCTTTGATATTTTTTTATAAGGAAAAGCGTTTCCCATGTCGGTCTCTAATGTTACACCATGAAGAATTGATGGATTTATAATTATATAAGTAATCATCATGTCATCATTGTATTCACGACATGTTTCCTTTATTTTTTGCAAATTGTAGGCGTTGTTTTGACAGTTTAATTACTTTTTAATGAAACATTGTTAATTTGTGGTTTTTAGTGTTATCTCTGCTTTCTGTTCCCAATTTGTTTGTTTTTTCATTATTATGTCAATTTTAACATTGTTAATTTGTGGTTTTTAGTGTTATCTCTGCTTTATGTTCCCAATTTGTTTGTTTTTTCACTATTATATCAATTTTAATCTAAAACTCTGAGTTTGGTCTGATTTTCCTTTTATCATAATAGTTTCCCGCATAACAGTCTGTTGTTTATTTCTAAACCTCAAGGGAGTTATACTGCTTATTATATTTGCTTGTGGGGACCTAGCGGAATCCTACATCTCTCCCTCATCCCTAATCAAATGGCAAAATGAAAAGCTCAAAAATCAAACGAACGGATAACAACTTGATACAGGCATTTCCTTATGTAGAAAAAGATATATTAAACCTGATTGTATAGCTATCTAAACCTCTCGCGTGCATGACATCCGCATGAAATCCCTTTATATTGATAACGATGTGTGACCAAAAACAAACAGACATAATAGGTAAAAAGTCAGAACAGGGGTACAACAGTCATCATTGTGTAATAATCTTTATCACTATAAAAACATACAAATGTGTAACAAAGAAACTCAAAATGGCAAATAGACAAAGCACATAAGCTAAATGAAAGACAAGAATACAAAAGTATCATAGCACAATAACAGAATGACGGGATGGAAAGGGCATTTTGTTTATCTAAAAGATACTTGTTGAAGATGCATGTTATTTTTACTGACAAAACTATACATTTAGGTTTGATGAACATATTGTGACTGTCGGCATTCTTATTTGAATCCAAAGTTAATTTGCTCCTTTTCTTATTGACTTGTTCTTGTAAACGTTTAAGGAAGACTTGCATAGGATCTCATTAAGAATTCAGAGATAAAAGCATTGTCCTTTAAATCTACGACCCTCTATATAACAGATGATGTCATCTATCGTTATCGGATCTATACCATTGAACTTGACATAGACATAGTAATCCATAGTAAGGATTTGGTAAGAATCAAACTTTAACACCAAATTTGATACTTCAGTTGTGCTTACTGCTTGCCATTCTGCTTTTTGTGAGAGTCATGTGAAACAGTCCTCAAATTTGATATTGGTCATAGTATTCCATGTCATTTTATATTTTTTCACTTGTGAGCTGCGTCTTACAGAAATCGACCTTAAGGAAACGCAAACACTCATGTACATTTATAAAACTTTGATTAGTTTGGAACATTCAACTACTAAATAAAAGATGAATTTTAATTTGTGTTGTAGGGTTCTTCTAACACAATTTTCAAATAGTAACAGACTTAGCATAAAGGATTTTTTCAACCCGAAATAAGTTAACAGATGTATTGATATTCATCTGCATACTGTCGATTTTGTATCCAACGCAGCACGTCTTTTTTTCATATAAAATAAATTCTATTTATGGAATTCATTCGTGAATATATTTATTTTCTAACCTTCCAATGTAAAGTAAGCCATGCATGCATCCATGTTTAGTTAGCTTCAAGTTGACATGTATTTATCAATGTTATAAAGAACACGTGTATTTGTTGTGACATTTGTCACATGACTAGATATACCTGTTTAAGGTATACTCTAAAGTAATAAGTATTTCACGAGCTAATATAAGCGGGAAGAATTGTAACGGTAAATCTGTGTGTAATTATGTGTCATTCGACGCTTGCATTTCGGACAGTTCAGTCTGGTCATTTTCTTCAATATTGCCGAACATACAGAAGAAAGTTTACTTCTACAAGACGACTCGTTACCTGATAAAAGCAGTGAATGGTGCAAACAGATCATCATCTGATAGGGACTTACATGACACGTTCTCTCTATTCAAGATGTACATGGACGGGAAAATGGATAGCCTTGAATCCAAGTTGGTACGTGAACAGGACGCGATGTCCAAGAAGATAAAAGAGGAAGTCTCTATCAAGTTCAAGCACGAAGGAAACCGAATTCAATTTAAGTTTAACGAAGAAATTGTGAATGATCTCAATAAGCTCTACAAGTCAATACCATCAACAGAGGCACAGAGTATTCGTGTTGTTCTGGATTTGCTGGATAAAGTTAAAGGCCGTAATAAGCTTATACGGATTGCTGATTCTTCACCGGCAGGATGGTCAACCGTCCGTGAGTATGAGGCCAATGATATTGCTTCTGACAGTGAAGATGAGAAGAAAATTCGCCAGGCGGAGAGTCGAGCTATGCGCACGATGAAAGACAAGACAAAAGGGCGTCCCGCTCCGTATTCCAACAAACCCAGATTGCCACCAGCAGAAACCTATGCTAATCCTACCTACAATCAACAGTTTCAGAGGCAGCCCTTTCGTAACAGCGCCGCACGACGTGAGCCGTGCCAGTGGGACCTGTGCTTCTTTGTAAGCAGTTCGGGCATTGGAGAAAAAATTGCCCCCTCAAATCTGGATCCGTTGGTGCCGGATCGTCTGGAGTTGCCAATCACAAGTAAATCTGCAGATGCACCCAGAAATGTAAATGATAAGTATAATTTTACTGATATAGATTGTTTTGAATGTGAATATGATTCACAGTATGAATTAGATAATTTCCTAACTCAAATTCATTATTTTGAAGAAATTAGTCATAATTTCATGTCATTTACGGGTGTTAAAGGAAGGTTAGCCAAGCATGTAAAATTTTGGGAAAGTATTGGAGCAAATTCCTTTGTTATTGACACAATAAGTAACGGTTATTCCATTTATTGACCCGCCGGTAAAAATGTTTCTTAAGAATAACAAATCGGCAGTGATGAACGAATCATTTGTCAATCAGACTGTTTCTGAGTTAGTTTCTACAGGTTGTGTTGTTGAAGTACCATTTCAACCTCATGTTGTCAATCCCTTAAGCGTAGCGATTCAAAAATCTGGCAAAAAACGGCTTATTCTTGACTTATCTGTTTTAAATAAATCAATCAAAAAAGACAAAATAAAATTTGAAGATTGAAAGATAGCAGTTCAGTATTTTCAGAGAGATTCGTACATGTATAAATTTGATTTAAGTTCTGGATATTTTCATTTGGACATTTGTCCGCAGCAACAAACCTTTTTAGGTTTCAGATGGAACAATAGATTTTATTGTTTTACAGTTTTAGTATTTGGTATATGTACGGGCCCATATATATTTACAAAATGTCTGAGACCTATGGTAAAATATTGGCGTGAAAACGGTATAGATGTTGTATTGTACCTTGATGATGGTTTTGGTATGTGTACAGATAAATCTAAGTGTATAGAAGATTCAAATTTTGTTAAGAAATCTTTAGAAGACGCCGGTTTTCTTATAAATGAAGGAAAGTCAATTTTTTCCCCTGTACAGTCATTAGAATGGCTTGGTATTGTTTGGAATGCTAGCGATTTTAGTCTCGTTATCCCAGACAGACGTGTAAATGATTTGCGTGTATCACTTGTATCAGTTATTGGAAGATTTCCTAATATAACTGCTAGGACATTAGCTCAGGTTGTAGGTAAAATTATTTCCATGGCTCCAGTCATTGGCAATGTAGCTAGAATTATGACAAAATTTTGTTATATGGCAATAGAGTGTAGAACAGAATGGGACAAATGGCTGTTATTTCCATGTCCGTACAAAGTCTTATCAGAACTGCATTTTTGGTTTAAAAACATAAATAGTTTAAACATTAAGTTGTTGGGTCATTACTCAAAGTCACATGTTGTAATTTACTCTGACGCCAGTGGTAAAGGGGCAGGTGCGTATTCAGTAGAACTTGACAAGAAGATTTTTCATGAAACGTGGGATTTTTCTGAAGCTCAAGAAAGTTCGACATGGAGGGAGTTGAAGGCTATAGAGCTAGCCTTGATATCTTTCAAAAATGTTTTTGAAGGCAAAACGCTGAAATGGTACACAGATAATCAGAACTGTGTTAAAATTGTAAAAGCTGGTAGTATGAATGAGAAACTACAAATTTTAGCTTTGTCGATATTTTCGGTCTGTATTCAAAAATGTATTTCCATTGACATTCAATGGATTCCTAGATCACAAAATTCACAAATTACATCAGCAGAATGGTTGATTACGAGGACTGGGGAGTATCAAATGAGTTTTTTCAATTTATGAATGATTTATGGGGTCCTTACACAATAGACAGGTTTGCTAATTCTCAGAATGCAAAAGTGTGTAGATACAATTCTCTGTTTTGGAACCCGTGTGCAATAGCTGTAGATGCTTTTACACAAGATTGGTCAAATGAGAATAATTGGTTGGTACCACCTGTTTATTCGGTTATTCGGTGTATCAAACACTTGATTTACTGTAAGGCTAAAGGAACCTTGATTGTTCCTAAATGGAAATCGGCAGCCTATTGGACTAAGCTTTTTGATAAAAACTTAGATTACCAGGTACATGTTACAGATGTAATTGAATTTATAGATACAGAAGGTATCTTTGTAAGAGGGTCGAACCCAAGTTCTATATTTGCTCAAGAACAATTCATAACACCAGTTTTGGCGGTTATGTTAGATGTTACTGGGTAGCGGTGACACGGTCATATAGAAAATAGTTGACATGGTCACGTGTATTAATGATTTTAATAATAATATATTGGTGGTGACAAGGTCAAGTATAGAAAAATTATAGTTGACAAGGTCAAATGTATGGGACAAGACTTCTGTTTTAATGTGAAGTATGGTCATGCTAATTTAAAAATATATATTATGTTTTGAGCTTATTAATGTTTATAATGTTAACACATTTTACAGACATTTTCAACGTTGGGATATGGCAATCATGGCTGTCCAGCGATATTCATCCTAGTATGCCTGATCATCTTGTACAGAAGCTTCCAGATTATGTTTTATCGTCGAGGGCGGACAGCACTAGAAAGAAGTACACATATGGATTCAACTCATGGTGTAAGTGGTCAAAATTACATTACTTTTCTTCATTACCAGCTTCTACTGTACATATTGCATTATACTTAGTTCATATATCAGAAACATTCAATTCTACAAGTAAAATAGATGAGGCTGTATATGCGATTTCTTGGGCACACAAGCTGGCCGGTTTTCCGAACCCTTGCAGTTCCGACTTGGTTACTTCTGTTCGTGAAGGGGCATACAGAAAAATTGGACACAAAATTAACAAAAAGGAGCCTATTACAGCTAACATTTTATCAAAAATTGTTCATTTATATGGTAAAAATTGTAATAATCTTAAAGATGTACGCATTGCATGCATGTGCTTATTAAGTTATGCAGGATTTTTACGATTCTCTGAATTAGCTAATTTGAAAAGATCTAATGTAACCTTTTTTCCTACTCATGTTAAGCTATTTTTAGAACAGAGCAAAACTGATGTTTATAGGGAAGGTCGTGATGTAGTTATTTCTAAAACTGGAAATAATACTTGTCCAGTGGCTATGTTAGAACATTATATGAAGTTAGCTAAAATATCAGAAAATTCTGACGAATTTATATTCAGGTCTTTAAGTTATTGTAGTAAAAGTGATACTTATAAGTTAAGGAAAAATTTACCACTTTCATACACTAGAGCTAGAGAAGTATTGTTGAATGCATTAGAAACCATCGGTTTAGATAAAAACCAGTTTGGTCTTCACAGTTTACGTTCAGGTGGAGCAACCGCTGCAGCAGCAGCAGGAGTTAAAGATCGTCTATTTAAAAAGCATGGGCGGTGGAAAAGCGAAAATGCTAAAGATGGTTATATAAAAGAAAGTATAGATAATAGATTGTCAGTACATGTATCTAAAAAATTGGGTATATAAGACTATTTTATAGATATAATTATTGCTGTAATATAACTAGTATCTGTTCCCTTTCTTTGTTTTCATTCGATGCTTAACTGTACTGTCCAGGCGAGCTGATATCCCAAATAGTGTTTGGTTTTTTATTTATAAATATTTTATGTTCGTTTGAGTTGACGAACAAGAACATAATTGTATATAATTACTGTTTATTGATATCATGATTACCTTATGTGCAGATTGATATTAATAGTTAAAACTAATAGTGATATTATAAGTTGGAGATCATCAAATGTTAGACATGCATGCATCTTTAGCTAAAACATCCCTTTGTATATGACATAAGTTTGTGTACCAAGGCGGAATAATGATGTTAAAGATGGAAATTACTGCTTGGTGATCATAATACGGTTTAGAAACAGAATTTCAAAAAACAAATTGTGATAATCCAACGACTCCAACATGAAAAATGTACAAGGTACTTAAAAATACTCCAATCGTTTCCATTTTTTATTGGCGGTTTTATACATCAGCAGTTGCAATTCTGGTTCTGTGTAATAACAATCAAATATTGGGTTCTAGATTGACTTTTTCTAGCATTTATAAATTTAATTGTGATTATTTTACTCATTTTGTTTCACTTGACTGGGTGAAGTTTAACCGATTCGCTCACAATAAACCAGTCCATTTATATATAGAAAGGTGTTTTAGGATAAACTCATCAATGAAGTGTCCAGTCATTGTTTTGTAAATTCCTTTAATGACACTGCTATGTGATTAGAAATCAGTTATAATTATAACGGCAATCATCCTTATCACACACATCTTCAAATAGACTGTCCTTATTCCAATTAAAACGTAAGCTCCGCCCGATCAGTTGAAATAACATTGGTAATAGTAATGTAAGTACCTAGCAAAATATATTGACATTAAATTATTTAAAGTAACATGACAATTCAAGGAGGAAAAAATTAGCAACAAAACTAAAAATATGAAAGTTTCAAGATCCTCCAAATTTCCCAAAAACATAAGCGAGCTTATTTAGGAAATAAAAATGTTTTAAACTGATACAAATATTATAAAATAATAAATGTCCATTGATACTAGCTAATCTTTTAGGAAATGGTCATCAGGGGAACAACTGGCGAATGAATTGGTACAGTCATTTTTGACTGAAAATGAGGAGTTAAACCAAATTCAATATCGCACAGAAATGAACAAAAGATGACAAGATTACATGTGGACAAGCGAGAGTAGTTTTTTAATGTTATTTTTGTCTGTTGTTTTGTCAATATGTCCTATCAGAGTGTCAATAGAGATCGTTGAATTTATTTTATTGGGTTGTGTTGAAATTGTCTTTTTTCGTGTTTTGCGTTTTGTTAAATGAACATGCTAAAAGCAAAGGTTTTGATGTATATTTTCCATTTTGTTTTACATTAATAGGCGATTGTTTCCTGGTGATATAGTATATATTGAATTGTTGATTGTGAATGAATACTTTTAATGGTTCGTATCAAAAACATGTTTTCCCAATTTCTGTGAACATTGAAAGAAGGATAACTCAATATAAACTAACAACTATATCCTCAGAACTTGTTTCATCTCGTTTTTTTTATACAAATTAAACACATATTAAACATTTTTAAATGCACCATGGTAGTTGTAATCATCGCAAATGTATACTCCTCTATAATATGAATTTAGTTTATTATAAAAAAAAATATGTAAAGTCCTGATGGTATTCTATATACAATAAGTCTATTCAACTTTGCACTCTAAGCAATATGATAAAGACTCTAGACTTTTATTTATCAGAATGCATCCACAGAGTTCAATGAGAATTATGGGTTGTTTTCATTTTAAAACACTTGGTTTATACCACTGATGGTGACCTATTATATAGTTTCTAATTACGTAATTATTAAATCGAAATGTGTTCTTCCCTAGTTTAGTGTAACAAGATAAAGCGTTGTACAGGAAGATTATTACCTTATTATGGAAGAGCCGGACTGAAATTTGAATAAATAAAAATTGAAAAAAAAATAACTGTTCAAATTTGACTCATTAAAAGTTAGATCAAGATAAAAAAAATTAAAAAAACCAAGAATGTGTCCCCAGTACACGGATGCCCCATCCACACTATCATTTAAAATGTTCAGTGGACCGTGAAATTTTTTTGGTATTGAAATTAGAAAGATCACATCATAGGGGACATGTATACCAAGTTTCAAGTTGATTGGACTTCAACTTCATCAAAAACTACCTCGACCAAAAACTTTAACCTGAAGCGGGACGAACGGACGAACGGACAAACAGAAAAAAACCAGATTACAACTATTAAAACTTTATATCATATTTGAGTTGCTGATGTCACAGGAACGTTTCCTTTATAACATTGAATATTATGTCTTCAATCTAGAGAATGCAGAATTCATTAATAAAGCGAAAAGAAAAACTCAAAGCAAGTCAAATGTATTTGAATGTTTCATTATATGAATGGTAATGTGAGTTTATTATGATAGGCATGACGGATATAATAAGCTATATAAGTTTAATTGTTTAATCCATTGAAGTTTAGAAGAAAAAGAAAAAAATAGAAACATTTTCGTGGAAATGATTATCAAATTGAAAAAAGACCAATGTAATTCCGCAATTCTACAAAAAGTACAGAGATAACATTATAAACCACAAATTAACATATTTCATTGAAAATTATATAAAACTGTCAAAACAACGTCTACAATTTCCATACAAGTTAAAATTAAATATTAAAAGAAACATGTCGTGCATATGATTTACAATGATTACTCATATAATTATAAATCAATCTTTTCGTCATTTTGTAACCTTGAAAATATACCACTTATTCTTAAGTAACGATGGATTTGTTAAATTTGAAATATTGATTTCAAAATGGATAATTTCAGTTAATAAAACAATTCAATAATTGTCAGATTGTTTTGGAATAATGAATTTGAATATTCTGTTGGTATCTTTCGCCTCACTTTGAGAAATTCATTAAATTGTTGAAGAGATGAGTAACGCAATGTCTTTTACTTTTTACGCCCCATTTATGGGCATTATGTTTTCTGGTATGTTCGTCCGTCTGTCCGTCCGTCTGTTCGTCCGTTCGTCCATGAAAGTAAAAAAGAAGACAAATAACAACACTATACTTCAAAAGTAATAATGGTAGAGACCAATGCCAATCAAATCCAAGACTGACCATATATGGCACAGAAGGATCACGAGTTCAAGTGTTACACTAAATCGTTCCTGACTTAAAAGAAATTTTATTTCATAAGGTTTATTCTATTGTTGTTTTTTTGTGTCTTTTTTTAACTTCAACCAGAATATAATGGGTTTCTGTTAATAGAGTATGACCTATTTAAGCGTGTATTTGGTTTTCATGTTACATTTGTTATTCTCGTGGTGTTTTGTCTGATGATTGGTCTGTTTCTGTGTGTGTTGCGTTTCGATGTTGTGTCGTTGTTCTCCTCTTATATTTAATGCGTTTCGCTCGGTTTTGGTTTGTTACCCCGATTTTGTTTTTTGTCCATGGATTTATGAGTTTTGAACAGCGGTATACTACTGTTGCCTTTATCTATTTATTTCGTTGGATACTGTGATAATCCTGTTCTATTTGTATTGTTCATAGGAACATGATGAAAAAGTGTTGATGTAAATTTAGCACTTAGCTTTTCAAAAATAGCCAATCAATTCCTTGTGATATAGTCTTTTTAATAGGACGTGTAGCAAATGTTTAAAATTCTTTGTTATTTGTTAAAAAAGGCAATAAAAATATTTTTAAGAAGGGTACTCTGTCAGATGCGTCCATCGTACATTGTATATGAAATCTAAAACATACAAAAGATTTACTTGAGTCAACAAGTACCGATATATTATACCTTTTTAACACTCATTCTATTAACGAGTGAAGTTTCTTTTAATTGATCAGGATTTTTTTTTTTGATTTTTTATAGTTGAAGCGGACTATTAAATATATTGATGATTTCAGTCGACAGCATACATTTATGTTTGATTTGATATTCCAATATCGTTTATTTATTTTTTATGACTATGTGCTCTCATATTAGACCTTTTGTTGTACTAAATCCTATAATTTATTTTCTCTTATTTATGCATAATATTTCATTTGCGAATGTATTTTATATATACAGTCATTTACGCTCGTATTGTTTTATTGAGTAAACAGATTATATTTTTACAAAAAGAGAATAAGAGAATGGAATTTATAAATTTTGTTTTCTTTTTTTACTGTTATTTTTCTTCTTCCTATGCTACTATTAAGTATCCTATAAAACAACTATCCACTAGATCATGTTACAGTTAAAGTTCTAACATTATACTTACATGTGTAAATGATAAGCAAAAAAACATATAGTTCATGATAAGAAAATCCTTAGTTTTTCGAAAAATTCAAAGTTTTGTAAACAGGAAATGTATAAAAATGACACTATAATTGATATTCATGTCAACACCGAAGTGATGACTACTGGGCTGGTGATACCCTCGGGAACGAAACGTCCACCTGCAGTGGCGGTCTAAAAAGTTATCAAAGTTATTAAAGCAGAGCAATTCGAACATCTCACAAAAATTCATAAAAAAGAGGATCGAAAATTTATACTCATTATAATAAAATTGCCGAAAATCAAAACATGAACCGATAAATATTTGGGGAGTTGTACAAACGAAAAGAACATTAAAAGAATACTAGCAGACGAAACCTAATGTCTGAGAAAATTTAAACGTCATTTTCTGAATAATTTCTTAATTATTCAGAAATTTTAAAGTTGTTAATGAATATTGGGCTAGTTATACATTTCAACAGTAGTCATGGGAATAATTCTTGAATTTTATTCGACTGTCATACAAGCAGAGGTTAAACTAGCTATAACACAAGATTCAATCCATCATTTTCTACATAATAAATGCCTGTACCAAGTAAGGCATATAACAGTTATTGTCCATCGTTTGATTTGTTTGAGCTTTTAAGTTTTCCATTTGATTCTACTTTTTTCATATAGATTCCTTTAATTTGATTAAAATAAATGTAAAAGAAAAACTATCATTAAACACAAATTGTCCCTCCTAGAATTAAGAGACACTTTAAAATTAATTCACAATTAAAGTTGTTAAAAAATGATGCATCAATGTATTTTGAAAGTTTAATTGAACAAGTACATTACCAATTAAAAAAGGAATTAAACAAATTGGATTCGGAGATGGGAAGAAAAATGGAAGGACGACGACAGACTGCGCAACTCCAAAAACAAACAAAAAAGAACAAACAACATTTTACAGTTTGGTGTATAAACATATGAAGATTAAGCAGCATGACATTACATAACAATCATTAGTGAAATTTTCCTGCAGTGTTATTAGTTACTTCAACACTATTGACACTGATTGTGTATTTCGTTGTTAACAATTGTACAGTGACAGAAGCATTCAGTATTCTACTTTTAACATTAAATGTACAAATTTACTGCCCGCAATGCATATTTTGACAATACATGTTTTTTCAGTGAAGCACGAGAGGCCAAATTATTAGAAAAATGCAACACTGATTTGGTAGAGTCATCAATAAAGAAAACACTAAATTTGAGAAAGAAATTGATAAAAACAATGAGTTACCATTAAATTTTCAAGTGACATACATATGTTATACTAAAAAAATCTTCGGTTAGTTTATACACTACCTTAATTTGTAAATATTAACTTAGTGTGACAAAATTTTATATGACTGTTCATAATAAGCTAATAAACACTTATAGAAAAAACATATTTTAAAATATTTTACGTAATTATAAAACAGAATACAACTTTTGTAAAATTATAATAGCGAGTGACTGTTGGTGGTACTTTCCCCCAAAGCGTTTGATTAATTGACCCTTTCAGGAATATCTTATCCGCCCCTTTACTCTCTGTAAAAAATAAATGATGAAGGTATGTCTTATCCCAGGCATAGATTACCTTAGCCGTATGTTGGCACAACTTTTTGGGAAATTTGGATCTTCAATGCTCTTCAACTTTGTACTTATTTGGCTTTATAAACATTTTGATATGAGCGTCACAGATGAGTCTTATGTAGACGAAACGCGCGTCTGGCGTATATACTAAATGTAGTCCTGGTATCTATGGTTAGTTTATTTACAACCACTGGGTCGATGCCACTGCTGGTGGAGATTTATTTCCCCGAGGGTATCACAAGCCCAGTAGGCAGCACTTTTTGTGCTGACATGAACTGTCATTGATATGGTTATATTTATAAATTTACTGTTTACAAATTTTTTTTAATTTTTTAAATACTAAGGCTTTTCTACCTCAGGCATAGATTACCTTAGCTGTATTTGGCAAAACTTTTAGGAATTTTGGTCCTCAATGCTCTTCCACTTCGTACTTCATTTGGCCTTTTTAACTTTTTTGGATTCGAGCGTCACTGATGAGTCTTTTGTAGATGAAACGCGCGTCTGGCGTATATACTAAATTTAGTCCTTGTATCTATGATGAGTTTATGTACTAAATTATAATCCTGGTACTTTTAAGAACTATTATGAAATTGATATACACATTATTTTCACAATAAATTCATACATTTTCAGCAAAATTCCAATAGCCGTAACATTGCCTGTGAGTAAACAGCTGGAACTTATATTTGATTGATATTACTGTAAAATGTTGTTTCCAAGAATTTTGTAGAATATAGATTTAGCATTGTGTATGTCATTTAAAAAATTGTTTCAAATATTCAATCAGCTATATCATAGCAGTTTACAAAATACCAATTATTACTAATATAAGAATATTTCGATAGTTCTTCACTTCAAATGAAACAGTCATTTCAATTTGATAAATTTATTTATATTTAAATGTGTGAAAAATTCTAACAATCAGACTTTTCATTTGAATGAAATAAATGTATCAACAAAACTTTCAGCTTGTTGTGATCCTTTTAAACTACATGTATCCAGTATATCTTAGTTTCCCCTTACAGAGCAAAATATCCGTCTTTTTTCACAATCCATGCATCTGCTACCTTATAACTGGGTTATCTCCTTTTCCTTTTTTATTATTGGTTAATTTGATGATCAACAATTGATGAATATTCATTAGCTTCCGTTGTTTTCGAAAAATTATAGAATGTTGATAAATATCATGCATACCTTCATCATTTATTTTTTTGAAGAGATTGAAGGAAAGAATTTGATTTACCTGAAGAATTACGCTAACAGTTTGAGTGATAATCCACTAACTACAATTGTACAGAATAACTGTTCTACATATACTTGCAACATTTTAAAATATACTTGGGATATAATGAATGAGAAAAGAATATATTGGCTTATCAGTGACTGTTATATGAATTTTTGTCACACTAAGACATATTTACATTAAAGTAAGTGTATGAAATAAAAGGAGATTTTTCACTGTATAATTGCTAACAACGAGATTCATAATCACAAGTGGTCAAGGTACTGATTACACTACAGGAGTACCTGATTTCACTCCTGAATCTTATGTAATGTACATACTGCCAAATCGTCATATGTTTATGCATCATACTGTGAATAATTTTTTTTTATTTGCGCAGTCTGTCATTGTCCTTTTGATTTCATTCCCGATCAAAACCCAACTTGTTATGTAGCGTTATAATTGGTTATGTACATTATGAGCTTCACTAAACTTTTAAGTTCAGTTCAGTAACGAATATAATTTCAAAACGATTCATAATAAAATTATTATTCTAAAGTATTTCTCTATTAGGAGGAGCATTTTGTGTTCTTCTTCACAATTTTTTAACCAATTTTAAAATCAAAATGAATTATTTCCATTACTATTGGTGAACATTATAACTAGCCCAGTATTCATTACCAGTCGGCGAATTAAGAAATTATTCAGAAAATAAGGCTTCAATTTTCTCAGACAAGATTGACCTTTTAACAAAAGTTTTGGTTGCTAATATTCTGTTAATGTCCCTTACCTTTCGGTTGTACAGCTCCACAAGTATCGATAATTCTCCTGTTTATCCTGTTTGGTTTGACGGCTTTCTTTTTAATGGTGATAAATGTTAGCTAATTTGTTTTTGTATTTTTGTCAGATATTCTTATTTGTCTGGTTTAATCCATTTAGTGCAGTTGCATGATTACCTGGCTTATCCCTAATTTTCTCATTACTCGATCACCTATAGTTGGAAATGTCATATGTGAACAATCTATAAAATCCTTGTTCCTTTTTCGTATATTTTCATATCTTTAAACGACAAAAAGATAATCCTTTCCCGACAATTTTTATTATATGGCTTACATGTATATCTCGAAAACAAAGACATTTTTTCTGCCATTTTAATTCTGTAATTTATACAATGTCACTGTTAAATAGTCTTTTAGAAAGTTTGTAATTTTGGAACTGAGTAGCGAACATGCTAACTTCAGAAAAAACGAACACAGCAGATGTATAAAGCGTTATTTTCTTTTGTGTAAAACAATTCGTCCGTTCTCGGTGTAAAACTTGCATCCGCTTCTTCTAGTGTCAAACAGTTATCCGCTCTCGATGTCACATATTTATTCGCACTTGATGTCAACCATTTATACGCTTTCGGTATCAAAAGTGTATCTGCTTTCGGTGTCACACATGTATCCGTTGTCTGTTTCAAACATGTATGCCCTTGTTGTCAAACATTTATCCGTTAGCAGTGTCAAACATTTATCCGTTCACAGTGTCAACTTTTTATCAGTTGTCGTTGTCAAACATAAATCTGTTCTCGGTTTCAAACCAGTAGTGAGTTCCCGCTCTCTATGTCAAACAATTTTCAGCTCGCTGTGTCAAACAGTTATCCGCTCTCGACTTTAAAATTATACGCTCTCGGTTTCAAACATGAACCAGCTTCTGGTGTCAATCATTATTATCAGATAATTCAAGATTTATGTACGCTTTAAAATGGAATTAATTTGACAAAAAGAATATAGTAGGAAAACAATGCAAGTGTTTTGTATATAGTGGAAAAAATCAAATATTTATTACCATGGAAAATTAGTCCTTCGTAACATTAGCTAGCGATCATTGACCAAATAAATAACAAATGGAAGTGTCGAAATTTCAGAACTCATTACAAGACAGGCCAACCATATCAATCCTTTTTTCGTATCACTTACTCATAACAAACACGATAACAAAAAATAGTATTGCTTCATCCCGGAAAATTGAAACCCATCAACTTGAATGAATACGAGGAATACGGAAATAATTTGGGATAATTGCAGGATCTGTTTTCTTTAAATTATATCATTCCTTGTAAAACGAATATGAATACTTCATTTCTCATAAAACTAAAATGCATAGTTATAGAGAACATAAATAAATATAACTATAAGGCCTTGTTTTCAAAATTCCAATAGGGAACATACTTTATATAATCGTATCAATAACTATAAGGTACAAATATTGCATGCACACACAGAGGCTTTGTGTGTATGATAAAACAAAAACAGCTCCTATGAAACAAAGAAAGACAAGATAATAATTTACGTTGATATTTTCATTGACAACGGAACATGAGCTATAAGATTCAAGCGATAATATCTCATATCACTCTTCTGTGTTGAGAAAGTAAATTATTAGTCATTAAGATTAAAGGACAATTTCATAAAATAGCGATAAATGATAAATACTATATTGTCCCTTTATTGATATTTTGAAATTTCACTCTGTAAACATACTATGTACATGTATTTCGCAAAGACACGACAACTAATTACAATTTTGCGTGATTAAATTTCATACGAAAAATCCATCAGTTGTAAAAAGTAACAAAACAACAAAAGCATCACTGATTCTGCAATATTATTCTGAGTAATAATTGCAAGCTAAGAGAAAATGCAAATTTTATTATTTTTTCTAATAATCAATTTCTCAATTACAAATGGATATGATTCATACAAGTTGCACACAATCGAAAAAAAGTTAGACACCAACACGGAAACATTGAATAGGTATTTTGATATATTACAAAAAATACTAAAAGACTTCCAAAAGGTATGTATACGTTTATATTTTGATCATTGTATAATGTATGTTGATAGTGTGTATCCGGTGAAAACCATGTTTAAATAATATAACTACATTAACCCAGTACATTAAGTTGGCCCGGTAGTATTTCCTGGCCCATAAGGGATAATGATAGCCTTTTTAGAATTTTCACCACTTTCTAACACTGCAAAATTTTTACATACACAGTTAACCGACGTACTTTCATTTTACTTTTTAGAAATGAATTTGAACGTGTATCATGACCGTTTAAGTCCACTAGTGATTTTAAGTATCTTATCATGCAGTGAATACACAAAAAAACTCTCAAAAATTTATTTTCTTGTGTTTGTAAAATTATTTCATATTTTTCTACACCTGATTCATCCCTCAGTTTGGGAAAGTGCGTTAAATTGATACTATATTTTTTGTCCAATCACAATGTTCAGATACATTGACTTCGGTAGGGTACACTAAAGAGCAACCTAAATTTTGGAATGCAAATACTACCGAACAGTGCCACCTTATCGATTTCACTACCATGACTACAGGGTACTGTAGTGTAGTATGCGGATAAGAGGTGGAACGGACAAGAAATATTCATGAAGTAAAACAAGATCAGACAGTAAATATAAAAAAAGAAGATGTGATGTGATTGCTACTGAGACAACTCTACACGATAGACCAATAGACACAGAAATTTACAACTATAGGTCATTGATTGAACAGCCTTCAACCACAGGCCTTAACCCCAAAGTTATCTATAAAAGGCCCCCAAGTGACAAATGTAAAAAAAAATCAACGAGTAAACAAACAGCCTTATTTAGTTTGTTTATTTAAAAAGAAGTCGATTGATTGAATACTCACAGGGGTGCTTAATTACATTAGTTTAATCACAAAAAAGGTCGGACAAAGTACTTTTACTAAATATTACTTTATTACACATTATGCGACACTTTAGGATAACCAAGGAGTATTCGATTCGGATTCAGATGACACACAAAGGTGGCCTAAAATTATTATTGAAACATATACTTTATGTACCAAGTTTGATAGCATGTTAAGTTCCGAAACAACATTTTGACATATGAAGTATAATTTACTCATCATGAAATGTTATCAACCTGGATTTGCTTGATAATTGTGCCGCTAAAAAATCGAAACTCTTCAATCAATCTGTTAAAGTACTTCATAGTTTGACTATCACTTGGAAATTGATTATTACATAACGTCATAGATTCGATCTAATACTGATTTATACCAAAGGTTTCACAATGTCAACACATAACATTGGTGACAAAGAAAATATGATCTCATCTGAATCTTAACTAGTGTCCAGTCGTGTAACATATTTTATGGCATAAAGGTTAAAAATAAATCAGTCTGAGAGTTCATGTATTTTGTTTGGATTTAAAAAATAATATAGTGATAAAGGGAAGTTCTATGGGCCGCCTAACATAAAACTAACACCAAAAAAAATATTCAATGTTACTAAGGAGATAAGAGAATTTAAAGTACATCACAAATAGTAAGTGGAAAAGTCTACAATTGGTGTATATGATTTTGGCAGCTTTAGTCAGCTAGGATGCACAAAGTAGAGATTGGATTTTGGTCATTTATCTCATTCCAGGTAACCCGTATGTTTAAGTTTTGCAAGAGGTTGCAGCAGGAAAAAAATCTCGACAGAGTACACAGTATACTAATCATATATCTGGATATGCAAACGACGGAAATTTGAATACGTTTTCTCACACAAAAGATACAAAAGATGACAAGTCCCTATACTGGGAGGTTGATCTTGGTCATTATTTCAAGATTAGAAAGGTTGAAATATTTGTAAGGAAAGATTGCTGCGGTAAGTTGATAGTTTACATTTATAAATATAAAAAAAAGATGTGGTATGAATGCCAATGTCTGAAATTTTACAAAGTCTACTGTAAGGTATGCTCATATGGATATTACTACTTGTATATATTACGTATACGTAACAGCCGAAATTTATGACTGTGTATTGGCACATTTTCAACACAAAAAGCTTAAACGGAACTTTTTTTTTATTAATTTTAATCAGCGGACTTCTATACATACTTTATATATATATGAGTGGCTACCTTCATATTTCGACTACAATTTTACTGTATTCTGGGCTATTCATTTAGTTATTTTAGTAACTGTTGTTGGAAAAAAGAAATACAATCTTGTGAGTGTATATTGCATTTGTAATTTTCGCAAACACGACTTTGCAGACACCCTACAGCTCTACGAATGCACTCAATACTTATATATTGATTTATTTGTAAGGACATGGGGATACACTGAATGATTTTACATGTTGTTTAAAGGTGTTAGGTCAGACTGCAAGGCTTCCACACACGTTTAAAGGCATCGTTTAGCTCTAGTATTTGCATCATGAAACCATCAAGCATTGACACATACTAAATATGGGAAAATCTAGCAAAGTTATCCAACTTAGATAATGAGCCAAAGGTCAATGTCTTATAATACAATGAAGCATAACATAACAAAATTTCCAAACTAGCTAGAATTGCATAACATAGTTTATTTCTAAATGCCATTGTTGATGGCAACAATGCTTAATTAATATTTCGAAATTAGATAATTCGAAATTAGATAAATAAATTGTCAAATTATTTTCTTCAAAGTGAAACTGCCGATGGAGTAAACATATTAAACTTATTGAACAAATATTAACGTGTTTCTTGACACGTTTTGTAAATTACTTATATTATATTGACACCCTTTAATATGTTTTTTCAAGAAAAGCAAAATCTCAAAAAACATATGGAAAATTTCCATGCGGTGTACGCGATAGTTTGATTTAGTTTAGTTAGTCTTTAAATCTCTATGTTTATCGGTAATTTATACTTCTGTACACAATTAGGTGCATGGATATTTATATTTCAGGTCACGTTATCCGTCAGTTAGATATAACTGCAGGGCCATCACATAATCAAATGACGAGGTGTAATTTTTACAAAGGACCAGCCAGGACAGGAGACCACCTGGTCTTTGAATGCAGTCCGATAATAAATGGCCGTTACGTCAGGATACAGAAAATGGTTTATACATCAAACTTAGCTTTACTCGAGGTGAAGGTCATGGCTGTAGTAGACAAAACGGTTGGATAAGCAGACAAGTTTTTTTTTTAATGCATTTGCATGATTTGAAGCATATTGAAAAATATTTTCATTAAATACATCATGTTATTTTATTGCAAAATTAAACATTTGAATATAATCTTTACAAAAAATTTGTTTATTTCGACAAGCCTTACGCATGTTACGGTAGAGACTGTATTGTCTGAATTGTCTGAAGTGTCTGACTTTTTCCCAAAAAAAATAAACAAACTACTTGACGTGGCATCTGGTTTCAAATGTTTCTGTTGTTTTCCTCTTATAGTTGATGTTTTTCCCTCAGTTTTAGTTCGTAACCCGGTTTTTTTTTCCCTGTCGATCCATTTATGACATTCGAACAGTGGTATACTACTTTTGCCTATATCTATAACTAAAAGAAAAAGAGCTGAAGACTTCTTCTGGAGAACATGTAGGCAATGATGTTACAGTCAATTTTTCATCAACAAGATATCATTGTAATAATACTTTTTAAAACCCATCAATATACATCATGTTCATATTTCATCCTACCTCTGACAAGGAATAACTTTGGTTAAACGTGAACACGTGGTTACTGTGAATATCTGATATTGGTCCGTTAGAATTTTTTTTACTTAGATACACGGTCAGTGGACGCAATTTATTATAAATGCACTTTTGGTAGTAAAACTGAGATGCTTCAATTAACATACATTGTAAACATACATAGTTTTATGTAAAAACAAGAAAAAATGTCTTGGGGACATTAGCGTTCTTACTGAAAATTAATTGACAATTTGTGAAATGTTGTTTTGAAACTGAAAAATAGTAAAGTTAAGTTAATATCATTTGATTAAGAGGTAGCGACTGAGGGATCTTGTAAACTAATATCCTGGCCTGACTAGAATTTAGCGTGAACAAACTTGCGCATTGCAGGACACAAATTAATATCGTGCACAAAAATACAGCCTTGTGGAAAAAACAATTGTAACACAATATGCGAGTCCCGCAAAAGGTGGTATGAATATTCAGTCTGAAATCTGCATTTAGGGTACATAAGGAGTATATTTCTTGGGGCTTCGGAAGTAGCTATATAGATAGACACTGCTGAAGACTAAGATTGAATGTGACTTGTTTATTACTATAAAAGAGAAGAGAACGATACCTAAAGGAGATTCAAACTTCTATGCCAAAAATAGACTGACAATGGCATGGTAACAAACAAAGGTACACAAAACACAACATAGAAAATATACACTGAACATTCTAACCCAACCAAAACTAGGGTTGATACCAGGTGCTCTAGAAGGGAAGGCATATCATACTCCATAACAAATGTATAATACGTATATAAAAGTACCTAATTCAAGCTGCTTTTTTACTCAAGTTTACATCTGCAGGACTAGACTTCATAATTTTCAGTTTAAATTCAGCGGCGCTTGAGTTTACATTTAAACTTTTTTTAAGAGTTTATATTTTCATCTATAAACTTAGATTTTAGCTCTTTGTATCAACAGCCTAGTATTCCAATATATTTTATATAACATTAGCGCTTGATTGCAAATCTACAGAGCTGCTGTAATTTGAGTTAGATACATTATTTTCTCTAGAAACAGTTCCAGTCTCGTGTTATTGGTATTTTACCTTTATATGTTCATATCAATTAAGAGCTACTGGAGAATATAATGTATCAAATTAAATTCTAAATCGATCTACATATAGAAACTAAATAAAAAGTAAAACAACAAAATACTTAACTCCAAGAAAAATTCAAAACAGAAAGTCCCTTAAAATTTGGCAAATTCAAAAGTTTAAACACATCAAACATGCAAGTTAAACAGTCGGAATGGAAGACAACTGTCATATTCCTGACTAGGTACAGTCATTTATTTATTCAGAAAATGATGGATTAATTAAACCTGGTTTGAAAATGAGTTTGATCTCTCACTTGTATGACAATTGCATAAAATACCATTATATTGACAACAAGGTGTGAACAAAGCAAACATACGTAATATGTAAAAATCTAAACAATAGGGGTACAACATTGTATTACCATTTCAATCAATATATAAAGAAACAAATATGTAAGCAAAGAAAAAAGGGTATATTGACAAAGTACATACGCAAAATTGAAACATTGAAATATCTTGTCAATATTATTTGAAGCTTTGTCAGTAGGAACAGCAACATATTAATTGCAAAGAGATGATATAAATTTAACCTTTTCTATGTCTCTGACTTTGGTTGGTCATTCACACAATTTCTTAACTGATAAATTCGACGACTTTTCTGTGACCTAATTGTTTTGACACATTTATTATTCTATGTTCTTATGTTGTACTGTTACACAATGTCCAAAGATAGGGGAGGATTGGCATCCCGCTAATTTATTTTAACTCCACCACACTCTGTATGTATGTGCCTGTCCCTAAGTCAGGAGCCTGTAATTCAATGGTTGTCGTTACATGATGTTTTTTTCGTTCATTTTTTGTATATAAAGTAGGCTGTTGTAGCTGACTATGCGGTATGGGCTTTGCTCATTGTTTAATGCCATACGGTGATCTATAGTTGTTCATATCTGTGTAATTTTGTCACTTGTGGAGAGGTGTTTCATTGGCAATTATACCACATCTTTTTTTTTTCAATTTTTACCTGATGTAAGATACAATCAAAAAAATGTCGATATATAGAAAGAAAGCTTTAAACATTGAACATAATGGTTGATTATCAAGGGGTGCGCGTTTCCCATCATGATTTCCTCGATAGAGGGTTGATGCGCACGAGAAAGCTGTTAAGCCAAGAGTTTCAAGTGGTGAATTTTAACCATCCCTTCGAAATTCTTACGTACAACATCACGAGTTGGATGATCGTTACAGTATATGTGTTTAAAACGAATATGTTCCAATCATCATAACTGCCATTCCTTGCTTTTTTCCACTGAAAGTGTCCTATCGAATTAAACGTATTACTTTCATGAGCAACACAACGGGTATCACATGTGAAGCATTATCTGCTTACCCTTCCTGAGCACCTGCGATCACCCTTAGTTTTGGTAAAGGTTGTGTTGCACAGTCTTTAGTTTTCTCTGTTGTTTTTTTTTTTTGGAATATTTTAATATGTGTTTGTCTCTTGGTCTTTTTCTTTTTTCTGACATAGCGTTTCCGTTATATTTTTGACTTTTGAGTTTGAAATTCCCTTTTGGTATATTGAGTCTTTTAAGATATTTTACCTTAAATGAAACAACATAAAACCTGGAACATCCTGAATTGTACAATTTTGTAGTGAAACACGATTGTTTGGACGTCAACCGCTACTAAAAAAGAACTAGTTAGGGAAAATCTAAATAACTATATTATCACTCTTCAACTTTGTACTTGTTTGGCTTTATGAATATTTTGACATGAGCGTCACTGATGTTTCTTATGTAGACGAAACGCGCGTCTGTCGTACTAAATTATAATCCTGGTACCTTTGATAACTATTATCATGGTTATGGAAGGTCCTAAATTTCATTTGAAATCATGGTACTCAAATTCTATGAATATATTTCTTTATTCGAAAATTGCTCGAGGTGTGTTTTAACATCTAGAGGATTAGGAAGATGGGATGGGCATCAACATTCTACCTTGTAATAGTTAATGACAGTTTCTCCATAAAAGTCGATAAGATTGCCGTCTTTCCCTTCCGGAGCACCCGAGATCACTCCCAGTTTTTTATGGGGATCGTGTTGTTCAGTTTTTAGTTTCTTATGTTGTTTCTTGTGTACTATTATTTGTCTGATTGTCTTTTTCATTCAAAGCCATGACATTGTCATTTGAGTTCACCATCAAAATTTAATATAGGTTTCTAGATACTTTTTCCTTGATTCTACAAATTCATCGAAAGGGTTTACAGCTATATATTTGATATATATCTTGTCTGAGTTAGCATTTTAGCGCTGATATTATATCACAGAGCACGTATGCTAGACCTTCAATGCTAATATGTCGACTTCCGATCTAATGCAATTGCTAGAAGTTTTTTTACTGGACTTTACGATGTTTTTATATACATTAACTCATCATAGATTCCAGGATTGAAATTTAATATTTGCGACAGACGTCCGTTTCATCTACAAAAGACTTATCAGTGACGCTCGAACTAAATAAGTTAAAAAAGCAAAATAAAGTATTAAGTTGAAGAGCACTGCTGACCAAAAAGTCATAAAAGTTTTGCCAGATACATCTAAGGTTATCTATATCTGAAGTAGAAAAAAAGCCTTATTATTTAAAAACATTTGCTGCATATTAATAAAAGGACATGTTAACTAATATGCAGTTTTAATTATAACCTTCATTGTTATGGCTCATTTTTTACAAAAAGGAAATTAGACATTACAAATAGTAAATTTATAGTATTTCATATACACAGAATAATTTAAAGAAAATGTTTTAAACTGGTATTGTATTTTATTTTGCAAGTGATAAATTGGCCATTTGCTGTTCAAAATGTACTATAGCAATTAACAATATTTTGTTAAATAAAACAGAGCATAGCATGTAACAATGAACGTGACTTCATGCGTCAGCACATGTTAACATAAAGGGGAAAGGGGATGGTTGAGATCTCACAATACAGACTTAGAATAAGAATAAGAATACTTGATATTCCAATCAATGGATCTTGATGGGCAGCATGACATGTATACACACAACACAGTACATTATGAGTTGTAACAGAAAAAAAATACATTAAAATGGAAATGTTAAAAGATGTTATTATAATAGAGCTATATAGCTACATGTGTATTTCTTCATTAAATATAGAAATATGTAATTCCAAGCAGGACCAGTACAATTATCATTGTTATTACATATATTTATTTACATTGCCTCTAACATCTAGACATTTAATAGTATGATTCCATTTATATATATGTTTTTTAGACAGAGATATTTTCATTTGTATTTAACAAAACAAATTTGACCTCATTTAAACAAGTTTAACCCCGTCGCATTTTTTACGCCAGTCTTATTTCAGGAGCATCTGGCCTTTGTTAGGGTTGTATGTTTTTTTTTTTTTTATTATAGTTCATTTGAATGTAAAGTGGAGTTTAGTGTGACGTCCATTTTCATTGAACTAGTACACCTTTTGTTTAGGGGCCAGGTGACGCCCGCCTCAGTTGAGGGATTTTTTCGCTATGTTTAAGATCCATTCGTAGCCTGCGACCGTTTACTGCACTTTGGTCGGATTATTGTCTCCTTGACACGTTCCCCATTTCCATTCTCGATTTTATGAAAACTTAAATATAAAGAAAATTGAAATGGCATATTTTCTTCTGGAATTCACAATATAAAAACAAAATTTAAATAGAAATGAAATGTAAAAAGAATTTAAAAGGTTTTATTTGTTTAACATTTTGGAAAGTTCTTTAATTCTAATCAGGGCCTGGCTTAGTTCTTGTTTTAAACGGTTTTGTGCTGCTAGATGACAGCACTTTCTCGCACATCGTTGTGCCTTTTCTATCTCGCCCTTTCGATAGTGCAAGTCCGTTTTCACTAATAAGTATGAAGTCTTTTCAACAGCAGGAAGTTTTCCAAAACTTTTAAAGTCAACAATACATTCTTCAGCCTCTTTTATATCAATCATCTTTTGATGCCTTGTCTCAAAATTTTCACCGCAATGTAAATTAAGTCTAGCTATCATGGACAGCGCAAAACATTTCCCATGACTTGGTTTGCCACGATATTTCTCATCAAGTTCAAAGAACTCTAAAGATTTCCTAGCCATACCCATCGCTTAGTCAAAATAGTGATATCCTATAGATTAAAGTGGACATGCATTGCATTCTTTCATCTTTAGCATATAGCTTTCTCCATCTTCTAGAATTTTTTTCATGTTATCTAATTTTCCCGTTTCCAATAGTTGCCATGTTGAATATGTAATAAGTTTACACAAAAGTCTGTTTCTACATGATGCTTTACTGATCAGTCTAACAGCAGCTTTTAAATTTTCGTTCGATTTTACAAAATTTTCAGAATATAAATATTGACATCCAATCATACATTGACGAAAGCATTCCTCGCTGTCTGAATGACATGAGATTGTGTGTATACTTTCATTTCTAGAATTTACATGCTTACTTAGTTGTTCTTCGAAATAATTTTCTAGCTTTGTTTCATTTGTAGAAAATGTTTTATAACCAAAACAGTCGATAAGCGTTATTAAATGTTCAAAAAGGATAAAATCAGACTTAACAATATTTTCGGGATCTTTAACCCAAATGACCGACCCAGAGGAAACGAAACATTCGTTCGCATTTTTTTTATTTGTGGATATTAGATTTGATGTTGTCGGTAATTGAAAGGTTTTTCCGAACTGTTTCTCTAAAAACAATCTTCCGTGATGTAAATTTCCGCACAAACAAAATTCTTCACTTATTGTAGAAGTAGTGGTGTACCCACCCACCACCATCCCAACAATGTACAAAATGTCATCTCGTTCCATTAATAAAACGTTACCACTATCCCCTCATTGCTTGATTTTCATCCAATAGGTTTTGTTGTTCTACATTTGCTACAATGCCATGAGTTATATTTAATGACAATTCACCTTCAGACGAAGAATGTACTGACCGTAGAAATACTATACAACCGGATATATCCTTTATTGGTTCTTCATAAATACGCACTGGGCAAATATCTCCCCTAGAGTTCCGAAATGATTTCTCACAATGTATAAGCATTTCTTCATTGATAAATATTAGATTCATGTCGGTATCTATTATAAAATGGTCTTTCCTTTGTGCAATTTTTCCAAATGGCACGTGATTTCCAAGAGCGTCTTTGATGTAAATTATGCCGTCAAAAGCGCTCTGTGTGACATGTCGACATGTTATTCCGTACAAATGTTTATCCTCATCTTCTAGATATCCACCAATTCTTCCTTTATGCCACAGTAAATTCTTATCCTTTGTGCATATTTTAGCCATATTTATGTATTTACCAATCAATAGAAATCGAAAGTAAATGTTAGTGGATTTCCTAGTATGTTATCTAATCGTGACAGTTGGCTAAATATATATATGATTTAATGTGTGTATTATTGAACAAAAATCTGCTATCGTTATAATAAAAACAATGATGTAATTTACAAGTTTTCTTAATCTATAATTATTGTTGACTTTTTGTAACGCATAATTGATGTTCATTTAGAGTTATCCTTCTTTGGTTTTAAAATTGATATGGTGAATTTCATGAATTCGAAATTGTCCTTGCTTTACATTATTTTCATATATGGTGTATTTTTCCAAGTATACTCTAGATACAGCATCATGGTAAATTGGCATTCAAATGAAAATTGAGAACAAATGATCCATTAAAAAAAAATTACAAAATTACTTATTTTCAAATTTCTACACTTTTCATACAACCTTGTGTGGATCATTAACGAATGGAGCCCATGACTTACATTATTATTTGGTGATCCTTTTAATTAACGTATTGTTAAGTTAAATGTGTACCGATTTAACATTGTAGTATGGTCCTTGATTATTATCTTTATCGATACTAATATTGGTTTTATTTTCAAACTTTTAATACGCATCTTATGATGTATTGCTTTTCCGGTATAAATATTAACGGTCCTGCATTCTGTATATATCTTAGCATTGCACAAAGACATGCGACTGCATGTATGAAGTTTCCGATGAAGGTTTACTGAATATGTTTTTGGCTGGGAAAAAGAAGTTTTTTCAATAGTTAGAATTTGACTTTGAACTAGCTTATAGTAACTGTAAAAGAACACTTAGAACAGTGATATTTAAATTTTGTCATTTTACAAATTTATTTTGTTCCTACTTATGAGGACGTTGGGTTCGAATGAAACGAAAATTCATAGACGCCCTCCTTAAACAATATCGTGCAAGCTTAAATCAATTTGGACAAAAAGTTTTAATGGAGAAGACGAAATGTATTACAAATGAATAGACGTTGAGGTCAGTTCACGTGACCTTTTATATATATAAAAAAAACTAAAATCAATCAAATTCTAAACAAACAGTAATTGGGCTATTCCTATCTTCTCTTCTTTAACTATGTGTAAGTGCTCTTTTTTAAATAAAGGAATGTAAAACACTGTAACAAGAAAGAATTTACAAAAACCAAACTATAATTATCTACATAAAAGTAAAAGAAGAATTGATCCCATTATATTAATCCTATGCTTTTCATTGACATCAACGCATTTAAATTTTACTCCATAACCTTTCTAGTATTAGCTTCTCAAAGAATTGTCAGATTTGTTTTATCCATAGTTGATATTGCAAATATAAGCAAAATATTTGTTGCGTTATTAATTTTGATCGATCAAAGATATATAGCAACGTGTATATAGCGAACACCTGAGTCCAACTCATCTAGATAACGAACGTATGTCTTTGAAATATAATTCTTTAACATTAAACACGTAGAAATGTTCCCAGACTATTTTCAAAATGTTATCGAACTATGCTTCGTTGTTGCATAAATCATTTGAGTTGATATACTCAACGTTTTTATTTTCTAAAACATCTTTTCATCTGTAGAGAAAAACAACTTTTTTATTTATTTAAATAGCGAAAAAAGTTAATAAGATTTACATTTTGAAAAAATCAAAAAAGTTAATAAGATTACATTTTGAAATAATCAAAAAAGTTAATAAGATTACATTTTGAAATTATCAAATGCATGTATTTACGTTATCGTCTGTTCAATATTCTTAGATAAACTGTATACCTTTCTATAGCGAATCGGATTCGAAGAAAGCTGCTGAACTTTGTCACGCCGTTTGCAGATCCCAGTAACCTTGGTCTGTATATCTTGCATATATAGTTCAGCAACATGTTGCTAAGAACATTTGTTAATGTAATCATCATCGTCACTAAAAATACAGTAACTGCACCTTCACATTCCAAAAATATGCAAGAGTAATGATATGACAGAAAAGAAACAGATATTGTCTGTGATCGTTATGTTTCTGATATACACTCTATGTTCGTCGTATAATCTGCCTTGAAAATTATCCAATGCATTTAGCTAATAATATCGTAAAAGTTGGATTAGTAAATATATATATACGTAAGATGATTTTATCTGTTGTACTTTATATATACCACCCTTAAGTTGAAGATACTGCTTAGTTTGTTTTTGATGCACTTCAGTGTTTCTGTTGTTCCTTGGTTTTCCTCTTATAGTTGATGTGTTTATCTGAGTTTTGGTTTGTTACCCTGATTATTTTTTTTACAATCGATTTATGACTTTTGGACACCGGTATACTACTGTTGCCTTTATCTAAGTATCATTTTTTTAAATGATTAGTTTAATTCCGTAAATATCAGCTGCACACTAAGAATTAAGGCTTATAAGGATAATTTTCCAAGTTTTTGCCCATTGGTATTCTAGTGTTGTTATACATAAAAAAAAATATATTAACACGAAAAACTAATGAAGATGCCTGTTTTATAAAGACACTATTGCCTCCTCTAACTACGACTTATTGATGTATGCACATATTAAATCTATATTCAACGACCCTTCTTAAAGATCGTTACGAAAAAGGATGTGCAATACATTTATACAAAAATCAAGGAAATATACGAATACAAAGTGTAAATTGTTTTTGATGCGTTTTGTTATTTGATTTTGCCATGTGATTATGGACTTTCCGAGTTGATTTTCCTCTAAGTTTAGTATTTTTGTGATTTTACTTTTTACCAAAAATAGGTAAAATAGTAATACTAAGAATCACTCAGTATTTCTGATCACACATCACCAGATTAATGTGTCTGGTGTAAAATAGGGAACATGTGAAAGGTATATATCTTTCATCGGTAGAAATCCGGAACTTCTATACAAACTGAACATCGTTTGACGCAAATATATGTTTTTGTTTTCTTATTAATCAAGCGAGCAATATACTTGACCACTTATTCGAAAACATCAATATCATACAATCAATTTAATATTATCTACAAACATTGATGTAAAAGATATATCCCAAAGGTTTTAAACATCCAACATCTAATTTTTTTACCATTGTTGTGTACGTTGTTCCAGAAAGTCTGGGCATGCAATATTATTTCATTTTGTCGAAAGCCTAGCAGAAGTGAATGCTTTAAGTACATTATTTACGCCGCAGATAGCTGTGGGATGAACGATATTGTTGTTTGTCTGTATATACACGTGTGCTTTCAATACAGATCTGCTGATATTACTTCTTTCCTCACCTGTGTAGTAAGGTCAAGGAATATGCATTAAGTATTTACTGACATTACACAATTCCCTGAGAGACCAAAATAGTTTCATATACTAGTGTATAGCTATTATAAGAAGTCTGTCTTAATCCTACACTAATAGTTAGAATGATTTATGTCTCGGATATTATTATAGCGATTTTTTACTTTTTCTTACGGTTTGTTCTTAACATTGATCAACTTGTCAGCTACAGCAATTTTTTGCATTATGGTTATCAAGTGTTATAAAAATAAAAATACAAGGGTTGTTGAACCCTGTTTTGTATATCAAGAATTATATACCAGGTTAGTCGTCGGATCTCTACATTTTGCCGATTTTGTCATATTCCAGGTTGAGACATTTTGATTGAGTATGCCTTCCGATTGTGGTTGATGTACATATAGCATGGGACGCTTTCCATGTCGACTCACTCGATCTCGAACATTTTCTTACGATTGATTACATAAGTGTTTTTTTTTTATCTTCAATTGCATGATCATAATTTATGAATGATTCAGATTTGACTATTGGTAAACTACTGTTGCCTCTAATGTATATAGACCTGATTTTTTTCTTATTCACACAAAAAACAGCCATAAATAGAAACTTAACATTACATATATGTTCATTCGTATATATATAAACATAATAATAGTTTACCATATAAGTGTTATGTATGTTCTATAAATGTATTGAAAAATGCTTCTGTGTTGCTTATTTAGATATAAGAAGATGTGGTATGAGTGTCAATAGGTCTGTGTTGACCTCTGGCCACAACAGATATTCATGTCTTGATTGTAGCTGAATGGTTATACAATGTATATAGATTCCACAACTGCAACAAGTGTATAACGATATTTCTCCATTCGAGACAGTTAAATTTTAATATCCAAAGCGCGAGGCTTGCCGAGCTTTTTAAATAATTAAAATTGAACTGTTGAGAGTGGAGAAATATCGTAATACACGAGTTACAGTGGTGGACTCTGTTTCTCTAATGATTTTTATCCTTTCTTTTCAAATATTTGAGGAAAGTTATGTACTTTTGATGTGACGTCATCAGGCATTGTCGCCTTTTTTTCATGACGTCACAACAAGAAAATTCAGAAGAAAACAAGAAAATTTATTGTCACAATTAAATTTCAAACAATCATTTGCCGAGAACAGATTTTTTTCACTAGTGAGTAGAAATATTTTTCTCACACCGGTCAGGAAATGTGAAAATAGCACAAAAATTAGAGAAATATTAATACAGGACTATACTATGTATTTGTCATTACATTTATGTTATTTTCTTAACAAGTGCCCTTAGTCGATTCGATGGATTTCAATGCTTAGTCTTCAATCTTTCTTTGAAATTTTATCATAGCTCTTGATAATTTTTAAAAAAAGACTAGCTTGTACGTTGATCAGAGAATGGACATTAGCAATTTCAGTAATTTGAAAGATTTAAACAAATGCGATATGCCTAGTCAGTGGTATACTTATATTTGTGCATTTTATTTGTGTTGTAAACTACAGTTTGCACATTTTCTTTTTGCGTTATGTAATATAAGCAATATGATAAAATAAATATTTTGATTGAAAGCTCATCAGTAAAAGCCATACTCGTTATAGTGTGTATACTTGTGCAACCATGTAGTTTACTTTGTCCGTTACATGGTTTTCATTGGGAATATATGAAGAGAAAACAATGTTGGGATGTATAGGAGAAGCTTGATAAGTTTTTAGTGTATTAGTAATGAAAATACCACAGTAACAAAATATGATCAAATATGAATGACACTTGAAAATGAGAACAACGAGAATACTTAGAGGATATCTTAGTCAAATTATAATAGAAATATACAAACATCTGAAAAGAGGAGCAAACCCAAATAACAATCCACTGCCTGCTGCTTCATCTCCAATCGTGGGTTTATAGTTGGAACTCTAATTGTCTCATATAGGTTACTGTGAATCATCCAGGCTTTGGTGTTCTACTGTGTTGTGTCGTCTTTGCAAAAGTGTTAATTTTAATAAATATTTCATCATGTTCTGTGGTTATGTTTCATTCACAATTTGTGTATTCATAAAGCAAAGTTCCATGTCTTTCTAATTATTCTGGTAACTATGGTCCATCTTTCTGACTGTATTGTAAATTTGTTCTTTAAATTATTGTCTTTCTTGTTGTTAACTTCTTGTCGTTCTAACTGTCATTTTCTGCTTATACTTTCATTAAATTTTATTTTCAGACTTCTCTGTTTATTCATTAATTCATTGACTTTCTGGCTTGCATTTTCAGTTCATCCATTTGCTGACTGCCATTGCCTATATATTCTTTAATTTATTGTCTGTCTATCTATTCTTTTATTCTTTTGTTTTCTGGCGGTCGGACTGTTATTGTCTGGTTATTTTTTTATTCTTTGTCTTTCTGACTGCCATTTTCTTTTTATTCTTTAACTCTGTCTTGCAGACTTTCAATTTCGTTTATTCTTTATAGTTCTTTGTCTTTCTAACTGTCACTTAATTAAGTATGTTTATGACATTCATTGTATCTTCATTCTCTTACTCTTCTATTTATAATAAACTTGTCTTTCTGACTGCTATTGTACTAGTTTTTGATTAACATTGGTAAAGGCATGATCTTTTAATCAGTTTAGTTAAGGTATGGGGCTGACATGACAGTAAATGCTAGTAGTCCTTTGTTAATTTACTTATCATTGTCATTTTGTTTAGTTTCGTTTGTTAAACATTGTCTTTCTTACTGTCAGTGTATGTTTATATGTTTTCTTTGTAATGGTCACTATTTATTTACGTCTATACATTTTCAGGTGGTTGTATATTTGTTTGTCATTACCTCGTTATGCATTAGGCCAAGGTCGTCTTCTTCTGTATATTATGTTTAATTAATTGGTGCTATTTGCTTATGTTAGTGTCGTTTCTTCTTAGCATGATTCTTGTAGAAAGCATATTAGCCTTTCTGTCCTTAATGTTCTGTATACACGTTAGTGTATGTTTTTTTTTCTTTCTGTATTTCGTTTTCTTGTTACTTTTCGGGATCATCTTAATATAATAATTAATAACAATTTAAATCAGCGCCAACGAATTTTCTTTTCATTTGGTCTACACTGTTTTTGTTAATGTTTTGCACCGTCTGAGATATTTGTTTGTTTCAAGACGCACGTAAAGGATTTTTTTTCTCGATTGTATCTTATGTAGTAATTACAGTTTTACCATTTTTCATGTGTAACCAACCGAACACTTATTACTATAGGAGTTATCTCCCCGCACCATCTTTTTTGTTGATATCTTTGTTCCTCTGTACTTTTACAGATATTGACAATTTTTGTTCGTTCCATCTTCTAACCTAAGTATTGTGTGTATTGTGTTCCAGGTGGAATCCATATTGCTGGGTTTTATTAACTAGTTTTGTATACTTTTTGCAGTTTTTTCCTTAGTAAGTGTATCTATGTTCCTTATTTTAATCAACTAAATCATTCAAATCATGTTAAGGATGTACTTAGGTGAGGTTAAGTAAAAATTAAGAAATAAAGAAATTAAAATTGATACTATAAGCAGGTAGAGCATCAATTAAGGATAAAGATAAGCTAAAAATATTGATAGGTCATGGACCTCCTTTTCAAGTTATTTGATATTTAAAATATGGCTGGAAAACGCTGACTCGGACTTTTACCTTATATTTGCATTGGTATTATTTGGGTCTCCAAACAAAAGAAAGAAAATCAAGAATCTTCTAAAATTTTGGTAAATGACCTTTCGTGAGCTGTTAAGTCTTATAAGAAAAAATAAATGGGTGTTATGGGGCAAAATATTTTATATTGTATTGAATGGAAAAACACCAAGGAGTCCGAACATTTGACACAAATTCCAAAACCTTACCTAAGTACATCCTTAAGTATTGTATGTTTTGTCTTGATGTCGTATTTCAACTGTAATTTAGTCTACTCTAGTACGGGCACTGTGATAAGTCAATAAAATTATTTGAATGTCTTTTTGGAGTTATTTCCCTTTTCAAATTCTCATAATTGATATGCTAAAATAATTCCAACAGATTTCATAGAGACCTACAGCCTTGATCCATTAGGAGGAAATTGAGGTCAAGGGGCATGATTTCCTTGTTATCTTCATTCCAAAAAGACAATTATTGATAAAAGGCCAAATAGCTGTTTACGACATGGCATACTTCGACTCATTTGAGTCTAAGTATGACGGTTTCTTATTCATTGTAAAACCATAAGGTCTTTTTCATTTGGTTGAAAGACATAAAACTTTAAAAAGGTCTACCTAAAGTGACATTATTAAAACTGGAAGTAGCCATTTTTTACACCAGTTTAATGAAAAACACCAACAAACCATATATTTTTAGAATCATTTTGATTTAACCAACCATACGAACCTGTAACAGAAGAGTTTGTGAGTAAACAAATAAATAGGTTAAATATAAGAAAAGCCACTGGATATGACAATATTTCACCAAAAATTATAAAATTGGCACAGCCAGTAATAGCAAATCCTATTAAGATTTTAGTTAATAAATCAATTGAAAGTTCAATTTTTCCTGATAATCTTAAAGCTGCTCAGGTTTCCCCACTTTTTAAAAAGAATAACTCTCTTGATAAAGAAAATTATAGACCTGTAAGTGTGTTGTCATGTATTTCTAAAATTTATGAAAGAGCTATTCATGACCAACTAATGGAATTCTTAAATAAACATTTTTATCCTCTTCTTTCGCCATTTAGGTCAGGTTTTGGTTGCCAAACTGCACTTATTAAAATAATAGAAGACTGGAAAAAAGCTCTGGACGAGAACAAATTTATTGCTGCAATTTTGATGGATCTATCTAAAGCATTTGATTGTTTACCGCACGATTTACTTTTACTTAAATTGGAAGCATACTTCATACTTTAGAAATGTCTAAAAATTCTCTAAAATTATTAAAAAGTTATTTAGAAAACAGAAAACAACGAATTAAAATTGGAAGTTCTTACAGCGAATGGGATCGTATGTTTAAAGGCGTACCACAAGGGTCAATCCTTGGTCCAGTTCTTTTCAATGTCTTCATAAATGACATATTTCATTTTGTACAAAAAAGCACCATTTATAATTATGCTGATGACAACACTGTATCATACAGTGATCATAATTTAGATAAAGTTGTTGAAAGTTTAGAAACTGATAGTTTAAATCTAATAAACTGGTTTTCTATAAATTTAATGAAGGCTAATCCTGACAAATTCCAGGCTATAGCCATTGGGAAAAAAACAAATAAACATAATTTGACATTTAATTTAAATGGAAATAAAATTTCTTGTGAAGAAAATGTTAAACTTCTTGGAATAACTATAGATTCGGACTTAAATTTTAACAATCATATTTCTGAAATATGTAAAAAGGCATCAAGACAATTAAATATTCTAAAACGTATGGGTAAATATTTAAACAGGCTAGGTAGGTTAACAGCATACTACTCATTCATACTTTCGAACTTTAACTATTGTCCAGTAATTTGGCACTACTGTAGTGAAAAAAATTCTTTTAAAATGGAAAAAATTCAAGAAAGAGCTCTAAGATTCATTTATGAAGATTATGATATTCCTTACGAAAAATTGCTAGAAAAATCTAAATTACCATCTTTAAAAATAAGAAGAATAAAAACAATTGCAATAGAAACATTTAAAATAATTTACAAAAAAAAGTCCGAGCTACCTTCATGATTTGATTGATATAAAAATTAACAAGTATGATTTAAGATCACAGGAAACAGCAGTACTCCCAAGAGTTCGAACTACTAAATATGGCTTAAGATCGTTTCGCTATAATGCTGCACAAATCTGGAATGAGCTACCGAACCATTGTCGAGTGGAAACATCTTTCGACCAATTCAAAAAATTGTAACAAACATGGGATCCAAGTAACAGCTCATGCCAGTGCAGTGCATGCATATAGTGTGTATGCCTGTTTTATTAAGGTCTTTCCCCTACATGGGAAAGACCTTATTGTTTTTCTAATGTTTTTTTTTCTTTTTCTTTTTTAAGGTCTTTCCCCTACATGGGAAAGACCTTATTGTTTTTCTAATGTTTTTTCTTTTTCTTTTTTTTCTTTTTTTTCTTCCAACATTTTTTTGACCAGCCCGCCTCTTGTTTCTGTTGAAGTTATTAAGACCAAATATGGACCATCGCTAGACCTCACCAAGATGTATTATCAAATGACCCTGTTAAGGATTGCATCATCCCCTTTAGGAGTTATCTTCCTTTTATTGATTTTTTTCAACATGGCCCCCCCTTGTTGGTTTTAAAGATATCATGACCTTAATTGGACCTAATGTAGATCTCATCATGATGTATTACCATGTGAGGCTGAATAGGATTTCATTGTCCCCTATGAGAGTTATATCCCCTTGAAACAATTTCTTTCCTTTGCATTTTTCTCAAAAAGTATAAGAGATAGAATCGATTTGAAAACGGCAACATGTACAGGAACAGATGGCAATGTTAATGAACATGTACAATCATTTGTTATTAACCCTTATAAGGAGTTATTCCCCTTGAAAAATTGAACATAATTTTAGAAAAATTGTTTTTCGAGAACCAGAAGTCGTAGAGACTTGGGACCTTCTCCAATAATCTTTAATTCATGTGACCTTTAATATGCAATCAAGGTCAAAGGTCACTGAGTGCAAAAAAAAATTACGCTGCAAATTCAAGCTTACATATTAGGAAAACGATAAGACTTTGCTGCATACATACAGCGTATAATTTGTTCCTCTCGACGAGCACTACATTTTATATAATAAGCCCAAAAATGTCCGACTGTCTGTTCAAAAGTTACAACGGGATGATTCTTAAAAGTATAGTATTTTGTGTATATCTTTTTAAAGGTAACAGATATCAATCTACTATAAACTGCAAAGATGATCAGTAATTCCAGACCTTCAATTTGAGGTCAATGTCAGGTCATGATGAAATTTCACCTTGACCTTCACCTTATACTATGACCTTGACCTTGTGATATTTGAAAGGTTAAGTGGTCCTGAGTTGAATGGTGGTAATCCACTGTCTCTACGACTTCCGGTTCTCAAGTTTGGTATTGCATCATATATTTGATGATTAATTGTGACCTTGGTGGACTTTGAAATTGTCCCAATTCTTTTTCTATAATGTTGTCCTTTAACTGTAGATCATTTACCATTTAACAGATTTAAGATATCTATTGTCGTTTTAGAGATAATGCAGTTTGAAATTTTGCGAGCGGCGCATGCATGTATTTCTGAATCAACAACAGCTTACCACTTAAAATGTTTAAGAAATTGAAGAGGTTAACATAGTTATATGTTTGACCAAATACCAAAAACATTCCATTTAAAAAAAACACCAAAAAATCATTTTGAAATTTTCATGTTTTGCATTGACTTTGTAAATTTCATAACTTCTATTTATATAGTTGATATTGCATCATTTTTGGCACTTTGTCAAATGGGGTCATCTGATATATCAAATTGAAGGTCTCAATAAACTCTACTTAAAAATGAAAATTTGAAACCTCTTTTTCATCCCAGGTGGAAGGGTGGGGTCATTTAGTGCAAAAAATCAAATTTCTCAGATGGTTAGGTTGTCGCATATCAAATGAAAGAACATAAAGCGTACATTTCAAATTTCAAATTGACGTCCCCCAAAAATTGGTTGGATGGGGTCATTGAGTGCTAAAAATAAATTTTTCTTTTACTATAGAGTTGTTGTATATCAAATGAAAGGTCATGATGTGTACATTTGGAATATCAAATTCCCAACCTCCAAAAGTTGGTTGGATGGGATTATTAAGTGCAAAAATCAAACTTATTAGAACATGGCATTGTCGCATATCAAATGAAAGCTCATCTACCCTGTGTTACATATATCATACTTCCGATCTCAAAAATGTAGGCGGATGAGGTCATTAAGTGTAAAAAGCGAAAAGTTTCAGAAGGTATGCTTGTCATATATCAAACGAAAGGTCGTACAAAGAACGTTACGAAAACATCACTTTTACAGGAAAGACCTTTCAATTGTTTTACAAACAATTGAGATACTAGTCTTTTTAAGGTCTTTCCTCTCCGCGAGGAAAGACCTTATTGTTTTTCTCCTGTTTTTTTTTTTTTTTTTTCATCCAGCATTTCTTTGACATGGCCTCCCCTCGTTTCTATTGGAGTTATCAAGACCAAATATGGACCATCGGTAGAACTCATCATGAAGTATTACCAGATGAGGCTGTGTAGGATTTCATCATCCCCTTTAGAAGTTATCTCCCTTTTATTGTTTTTTTTCGACATGGCCCCCCCCCTCGTTGTTTTTAAAGATATCATGACCTTATTTGGACAACAGTTAGATCTCATCATGATGTGCTACCATATGAGGCTGCTAAGGATTTCATCATTCCCTATGAGAGTTATGTCCCCTTGAAGCATTTTCTTTCTTTTACATTTTTCTCAAAAAGTATTCAAGATAGAATCCATTTGAAAACGGCAACATGTACAAGACCAGATGGCAATGATAATGAACATATACAATCATTTTGTTGTTAACCCTTATAAGGAGTTATTTCCCTTGAAAAAATATACCCAATTTTTGAAAAATTGTATCTCGAGAACCGGAAGTCGTAAAGACTTGGGACCTACACCAATAATCTTAAGTTCATGTGACCTTTAATTTGCACCCAAGGTCAAAGGTCACTGAGTGCAAAAAAAAATTACGCTGCAATTTGAAGCTTTCATATTAAGAAAACGATAAGAGTTTGCTGCATACTTACAGCGTATAAAATGTTCCTCTCAACGATCTCTACATTTTATACACTGACCTCAAAGGAGTCCGACTGTCTGTTCAAAAGTTACGACGGGATGATTCTTAAAAGAATAGTATTGTGTGTATATCTTTTTAAAGGTAACATATATCAACCTACTATAAACCGCAAAGATGATCAGTAGTTCAAGACCTTCAATTTGAGGTCAATGTCAGGTCATGATGAAATTTCACCTTGACCTTCACATTATACTATGACCTTGACCTTGTGATATTTGAAAGGTCAAGTGGGCCTGAGTTGAATGGTGATAGTCCCATGTCTCTCCGACTTCCGGTTCTCAAGTTTTGTATTGCATCATATATTTGATGATTAATTGTGACCTTGGTGAACTTTGAAATTGTCCAAATTCTTTTTTTATAATGTTGTCCTTCAACTGTAGATCATTTATCATTTAACAGATTTGAGATATCTATTGTCGTTTTAGAGATAATGCAGTTTGAAGTTTTTCGAGCGGAGGCATGTATTTCTAAATCATCAAGAGCTTACCACTTAAAATGTTTTAGAAATTGAAGAGGTTGACATAGTTATATGTTTGACCAAATACAAAAAACATTCCATGGAAAAAAACACCAAAAAATCAATTTGAAATTTTCAAGTTTTGCATTGACTTTGTAAGTTTCATAACTTCTATTTATATAGTTGATATTGCATCATTATTTGCACTTTGTCAAATGGGGTCATCTGATATATCAAATTGAAGGTCTTAATAAACTCTACTTAAAAATGAAAATTTTAAACCCCCTTTTCATCCCAGAGGGAAGGGTGGGGTCATTTAGTGCAAACATTCAAATTTCTCAGATGGTAAGGTTGTCGCATATCAAATGAAAGAACATAAAGCGTACATTTCAAATTTCAAATTGACGTCTCCCAAAAATGGGTTAGATGGGGTCATTGAGTGCAAAAAATAAATTTTCTTTTAAGGTAGGGTTGTTGTATATCAAATGAAAGGTCATGATGTGTACATTTCAAATATCAAATTCCCAACCTCCAAAAATTAGTTGGATAGGGTTATTAAGTGCAAAAATCAAACTTTCTAGAACATGGCGTTGTCGCATATCAAATGAAAGCTCATTTACTCTGTTCCATATACTATAATTCCGATCTCAAAAATGTAGGCGGATGAGGTCATTAAGTGTAAAAAGCGAAAAGTTTCAGAAGGTATGCTTGTCGTATATCAAACGAAAGGTCGTACAAATTACAATACGAAAACATCACTTTTACAGGAAAGACCTTTCAATTGTTTTACAAACAATTGAGATACTAGTTCTTTTTTTTCTTTTTCTTTTTTTTCTTCCAACATTTTTTTGACAGGGCCTCCCCCCCTTTCTGTTGAAGTTATCAAGACCAAATATGGACCATCAATAGACCTCATCCTGAACTTTTACCAGATGAACTTTTGTAGGATTTCATCATCCCCTTTAGAAGTTATCTCCCTTTTATTGATTTTTTTCAACATGGCCCCCCTTTAATGTTTTAAAAGATATCATGACCTTATATGGACAATAGGTAGATATCATCATGATGTATTACCACATGAGGCTGAATAGGATTTCATCATCCACTTTGAGAGTTATATCCCCTTATAGCAATTTTTTATATTTGCATTTTTCTCAAAAAGTATTAGAGATAGAATGTAATTGAAAATGACAGCATGTACAAGAATAGATGGCAGTGTTTATAAACAGAAAAAAATAATTTGTTACTTACCCTTATAAGGAGTTATTTCCCTTTACAGATTAGAAATAATTTTTGAAAAATTCTATTTTCAGAACCGGAAGTCATAGAGACCTTGAACCTTCACCAATAATCTTTAATTTATGTGACCTTCAATATGCACCCAAGGTGAAAGGTCAACGAGTGCAAAATAAAATTACGCTGCAATTTCAAGCTTACATATTAGGAAAACGATAAGACTTTGCTCCATACATATAGCGTATAAAATGTTCCTCTCGACGAGCTCTACATTTTATATTATAAGCCCATAAAGGTCCGACCGTCTGTTCAAAAGTTACAACGAAATGATTCTTAAAAGTATAGTATTTTGTGTATATCTTTTTAAAGGTAACAGATATCAACCTACTATAAACTGCAAAGATGATCAGTAATTCAAGACCTTCAATTTGAGGTCAATGTCAGGTCATGATGAAATTTCACCTTGACCTTCACATTATACTATGACCTTGACCTTGTGATATTTGGAAGGTCAAGTGGTCCTGAGTTGAATGGTGCTAGTCCCATGTCTCTACGACTTCCGGTTCTTAAGTTTGGTATTGCATCATATATTTGATGATAAATTGTGACCTTGGTGAACTTTGAAATTGTCCAAATTCTTTTTTTATAATGTTGTCCTTTAATTGTAGATCATTTACCATTTAACAAATTTGAGATATCTTATGTCGTTTTAGAGATAATGCAGTTTGAAATTTTGCGAGCGGCGGCATGTATTTCTGAATCAACAACAGCTTACCACTTAAAATGTTGTAGAAATTGAAGAGGTTGACATAGTTATATGTTTGACTAAATACCAAAAGCATTCCATGGAAAAAAACACCAAAAAATCAATTTGAAATTTTCAAGTTTTGCATTGACTTTGTAAGTTTCATAACTTCTATTTATATAGTTGATATTGCATCATTATTTGCACTTTGTCAAATGGGGTCATCTGATATATCAAACTGAAGGTCTTAATAAACTCTACTTAAAAATGAAAATTTTAAACCCCCTTTTCATCCCAGGGGGACGGGTGGGGTCATTTAGTGCAAACATTCAAATTTCTCAGATGGTAAGGTTGTCGCATATCAAATGAAAGAACATAAAGCGTACATTTCAAATTTAAAATTGACGTCTCCCAAAAATGGGTTGGATGGGGTCATTGAGTGCAAAAAATAAATGTTCTTTTAAGGTAGGGTTGTTGTATATCAAATGAAAGGTCATGATGTGTACATTTGAAATATCAAATTCCCGACCTCCAAAAATTAGTTGGATAGGGTTATTAAGTGCAAAAATCAAATTTTCAAGAACATGGTGTTGTCGCATATCAAATGAAAGCTCATCTACTCGGTTCCATATATCATAATTCCGATCTCAAAAATGTAGGCGGATGAGGTCATTAAGTGTAAAAAGTGAAAAGTTTCAGAAGGTATGCTGGTCGTATATCAAACGAAAGGTCGTACAAAGTACAATACGAAAACATCACTTTTACAGGAAAGACCTTTCAATTGTTTTACAAACAATTGAGATACTAGTTAAGGTCTTTCCTCTCCGCGAGGAAAGACCTTATTGTTAAGGTCTTTCCTCTCCGCGAGGAAAGACCTTATTGTTTTTCTAATGTTTTTTTTTTTTCTTTTTTTTCTTTTTTTTCTTCCAACATTTTTTTTGACATGCCCGCCCCTTCTTTCTGTTAAAGTTACCAAGACCAAATATGGACCATTGATAGACCTCATCATGCAGTTTTACCAAATGACCCTGTTAAGGATTTCATCATCTTCTTTAGAAGTTATCTCCCTTTTATTGATTTTTTTCAACACGGCACCCCCTCGTTGTTTTTAAAGATATCGTGACATTATTTGGACAATAGGTAGATCTCATCATGATTTATTACCATATGAGGTTGAATAGGATTTCATTGTCCCCTATGAGAGTTATATCCCTTTGAAACAATTTCTTTCCTTTGCATTTTTCTCAAAAAGTATAAGAGATAGAATTGATTTGAAAACGGCAACATGTACAGGAACAGATGGCAATGTTAATGAACATATACAATCATTTTGTTATTAACCCTTATAAGGAGTTATTCCCCTTGAAAAATTGTGTACACTTTTAGAAAAATTGTATTTCCAGAACCGGAAGTCGTAGAGACTTGGGACCTTCACCAATAATCTTTAATTCATGTGACCTTTAATATGCACCCAAAGTCAAAGGTCACAGAGTGCAATATAAAATTACGCTGCAATTTCAAGCTTACATATTAGGAAAACGATGAGACTTTGCTGCTTACATACAGCGTATAAAATGTTCCTCTCGACGAGCTTTACATTTTATATAATAAGCCAAAAAATGTCCGACCGTCTGTTCAAAAGTTACAACGGGATGATTCTTAAAAGTATAGTATTTTGTGTATATCTTTTTAAAGGTCACAGATATCAACCTACTATAAACTGCAAAGATGATCAGTAATTCAAGACCTTCAATATGAGGTCAATGTCAGGTCATGATGAAATTTCACCTTGACCTTCACATTATACTATGACCTTGACCTTGTGATATTTGAAAGGTCAAGTGGTCCTGAGTTGAATGGTGCTAGTCCCATGTCTCTACGACTTCCGGTTCTTAAGTTTGGTATTGCATCATATATTTGATGATTAATTGTGACCTTGGTGAACTTTGAAATTGTCCCAATTCTTTTTCTATAATGATGTCCTTCAACTGTAGATCATTTATCATTTAACAGATTTGAGATATCTATTGTCGTTTTAGAGATAATGCAGTTTGAAGTTTTGCGAGCGGAGGCATGTATTTCTGAATCAACAAGAGCGTACCTTAAAATGTTTTAGAAATTGAAGAGGTTAACATAGTTCTATGTTTGACCAAATACCAAAAACATTCCATGGAAAAAAAACACCAAAAATTCAATTTGAAATTTTCAAGTTTTGCATTAACTTTGTAAGTTTCATAACTGCTATTTATATAGTTGATATTGCATCATTTTTTGCACTTTATCAAATGGGGTCATCTGATATATCAAATTGAAGGTCTAAATAAATTCTACTTAAAAATGAAAATTTTAAACCCCCTTTTCATCCCAGGAGGACGGGTGGGGTCATTTAGTGCAAACATTCAAATTTCTCAGATGGTAAGGTTGTCGCATATCAAATGAAAGAACATAAAGCGTACATTTCAAATTTAAAATTGACGTCTCCCAAAAATGGGTTGGATGGGGTCACTGAGTGCAAAAAATAAATTTTCTTTTAAGATAGGGTTGTTGTATATCAAATGAAAGGTCATGATGTGTACATTGGGAATATCAAATCCCGACCTCCAAAAATTAGTTGGATAGGGTTATTAAGTGCAAAAATCAAACTTTCTAAAACATAGAGTTGTTGCATATCAAATGAAAGCTCATCTACTCTATGTTATTTATATCATAATTCCGATCTCAAAATTGTAGGCGGATGAGGTCATTAAGTGTTAAAAGTGGAAAGTTTCAGAAGGTATGCTTGTCGTATATCAAACGAAAGATCGTACAAGTTACATTACGAAAACATAACTTTTACAGGAAAGACCTTTCAATTGTTTTACAAACAATTGAGATACTAGTTTTTCTCCTGTTTTTTTTTTTTTTTTTTTTTTTTTTTTTTTTTTTTTCATCCAGCATTTGTTTGACATGGCCTCCCCTCGTTTCTATTAGAGTTATCAAGACCAAATATGGACCATCGGTAGACCTCATCATGAAGTATTACCAGATGAGGCTGTGTAGGATTTCATCATCCCCTTTAGAAGTTATCTCCCTTTTATTGGTTTTTTTCGACATGGCCCCCCCTCGTTGTTTTTAAAGATATCATGACCTTATTTGGACAAAACATAGATCTCATCATGATGTGTTACCATATGAGGCTGCTAAGGATTTCATCATTCCATATGAGAGTGACGTGCCCTTGAAGCAATTTCTTTCTTTTACATTTTTCTCAAAAGTTATTCAAGATAGAATCGATTTGAAAACGGCAACATGTACAAGACCAGATGGCAATGATAATAACCATATACAATCATTTTGTTGTTAACCCTTATAAGGAGTTATTTCCCTTGAAAAAATATACACAATTTTTGAAAAATTGTATCTCGAGAACCGGAAGTCGTAAAGACTTAAGACATACACCAATAATCTTAAGTTCATGTGACCTTTAATTTGCACCCAAGGTCAAAGGTCACCAAGTGCAAAAAGAAATTACGCTGCAATTTCAAGCTTGCATATTAAGAAAACGATAAGAGTTTGCTGCATACATACAGCGTATAAAATGTTTCTCTCAACGAGCTCTACATTTTATACACTGAGCTCTAAAGAGTCCGACTGTCTGTTCAAAAGTTACGACGGGATGATTCTTAAAAGTATAGTATTGCGTGTATATCTTTTTAAAGGTCACAGATATCAACCTACTATAAAATGAAAAGATGATTAGTAGTTCAAGACCTTCAATTTGAGGTCAATGTCAGGTCATGATGAAATTTCACCTTGACCTTCACATTATACTATGACCTTGACCTTGTGATATGTGAAAGGTCAAGTGGTCCTGAGTTGAATGGTGATAGTTCCATGTCTCTACGACTTCCAGTTCTCAAGTTTGGTATTGCATCATATATTTGATGATTAATTGTGACCTTGGTGAACTTTGAAATTGTTCAAATTCTTTTCTTTAATGTTGTCCTTTGACTGTAGATCATTTATCATTTTACAGATTTGAGATATCTTATGTCGTTTTAGAGATAATGCAGTTTGAAATTTTGCGAGCAGCGGCACGTATTTCTGAATCAACAACAGCTTACCATTTAAAATGTTTAAGAAATTGAAGAAGTTAACATAGTTATATGTTTGACCAAATACCAAAAAAAATCCATTGAAAAAAACACCAAAAAATCATTTTGAAATTTTCATGTTTTGCATTGACTTTGTAAGTTTCATAACTTCTATTTATATAGTTGATATTGCATCATTTTTGGCACTTTGTCAAATGGGGTCATCTGATATATCAAATTGACGGTCTCAATAAACTCTACTTAAAAATGAAAATTTTAAACCTCTTTTTCATCCCAGGTGGAAGGGTGGGGTCATTTAGTGCAAAAATTCAAATTTCTCAGATGGTAAGGTTGTCGCATATCAAATGAAAGAACATAAAGCGTACATTTCAAATTTCAAATTGACGTTCCCCAAAAATTGGTTGAATGGGTCATTGAGTGCAAAAAATAAATTTTCTTTTACTATAGGGTTGTTGTATATCAAATGAAAGGTCATGATGTGTACATTTGAAATATCAAATTCCCAACCTCCAAAAATTGGTTGGATGGGGTTATTAAGTGCAAAAATCAAACTTTTTAGAACATGGCGTTGTCGCATATCAAATGAAAGCTCATCTACCCTGTGTTACATATATCATACCTCCGATCTCAAAAATGTAGGCGGATGAGGTCATTAAGTGTAAAAAGCGAAAAGTTTCAGAAGTTATGCTTGTCGTATATCAAACGAAAGGTCGTACAAAGAACATTACGAAAACATCACTTTTACAGGAAAGACCTTTCAATTGTTTTACAAACAATTGAGATACTAGTTTTTTCTTTTTTTTCTTCCAACATTTTTTTGACATGCCCGCTTCTTGTTTCTGTTGAAGTTATTAAGACAAAATATGGACCATTGCTAGACCTCACCAAGATATATTACCAAATGACTCTGTTAAGGATTTCATCACCCATTTTAGGAGTTATCTCCCTTTTATTGATTTTTTTCAACATGGCCGCCCCTCGTTGGTTTTAAAGATATCATGACCTTAATTGGACGAAATGTAGATCTTATCATGATGTATTACCATGTGAGGCTGAATGGGATTTCATCGTCTCCTATGAGAGTTATATCTCCTTGAAACAATTTCTTTCCTTTGCATTTTTCTCAAAAAGTATAAGAGATAGAATCGATTTGAAAACGGCAACATGTACAGGAACAGATGGCAATGTTAATGAACATGTACAATCATTTTGTTATTAACCCTTATAAGGAGTTATTCCCCTTGAAAAATTGTACATAATTTAAGAAAAATTGTATTTCAAGAACCGGAAGTCGTAGAGACTTGGGACCTTCCCCAATAATCTTTAATTCATGTGGCCTTTAATATGCACCCAAGGTCAAAGGTCACAGAGTGCAAAAAAAAATTACGCTGCAATTTCAAGCTTACATATTAGGAAAACGATAAGACTTTGCTGAATACATACAGCGTATAAAATGTACCTCTCGACGAGCTCTACATTTTATATAATAAGCCCAAAAATGTCCGACCGTCTGTTCAAAAGTTACAACGGTATGATTCTTAAAAGTATAGTATTTTGTGTATATCTTTTTAAAGGTAACAGATATCAACCTACTATAAAATGCAAAGATGATCAGTAATTCCAGACCTTCAATTTGAGGTCAATGTCAGGTCATGATGAAATTTCACCTTGACCTTCACATTATACTATGACCTTGACCTTGTGATATTTGAAAGGTCAAGTGGTCCTGAGTTGAATGGTGGTAGTCTTATGTCTCCACGATTTCCGGTTCTCAAGTTTAGTATTGCATCATATATTTGATGATTAATTGTGACCTTGGTGAACTTTAAAATTGTCTCAATTCTTTTTCTTTAATATTCTCTATTACCTGTAGATCATTTATCATTTAACAGATTTGAGATATCTATTGTCGTTTTAGAGATAATGCAGTTTGAAATTTTGCGAGCGGCGGCATATATTTCTGAATCAACAACAGCTTACCACTTAAATTTTTTAAGAAATCGAAGAGGTTAACATAATTTTATGTTTGACCAAATACCAAAAACATCCCACGGAAAAAAACACCTAAAAATCAATTTGAAATTTTCAAGTTTTGCATTGACTTTGTAAGTTTCATAACTTCTATTTATATAGTTGATATTGCATCATTATTTGCACTTTGACAAATGGGGTCGTCTGATATATCAAATTGAAGGTCTTAATAAACTCTACTTAAAAATGAAAATTTAAAACCCCCTTTTCATCCCAGGGGGACGGGTGGGGTCATTTAGTGCAAACATTCAAATTTCTCAGATGGTAAGGTTGTCGCATATCAAATGAAAGAACATAAAGCATACATTTCAAATTTCAAATTGACGTCCCCCAAAAATTGGTTGGATGGGGTCATTGAGTGCAAAAAATGAATTTTCTTTTTAGATAAGGTTGTTGTATATCGAAAGAAAGGCCATGATGTGTACATTTGAAATATCAAATTCCTGACCTCCAAAAATTAGTTAGATGGGGTTATTAAGTGCAAAACTCAAACTTTCTAGAACATGGCGTTGTCGCATATCAAATGAAAGATCATCTTGTCTATGTTACATATATCATACTTCCGATCTCGAAAATGTAGGCGGAAGAAGTCATTAAGTGTAAAAAGCGAACAGTTTCAGAAGGTATGCTTGTCATATATCAAACAAAAGGTCGTACAAAGTACATTACGAAAACATCACTTTTACAGGAAAGACCTTTCAATTGTTTTACAAACAATTGAGATACTAGTTTTACTTTTATTTTTTGTGTGACTACATGATTTGTGCAATCTTATTATTAACTTGTGCTATGTTTTAAGTGTACTATATGCTTTTAACTTATATATGTCATTATGGTATCTTACTATGCATTATATGTTTAAAATTGTGTTGTTTTCATGACTTTTGTATGTGTGTATTGTATTTTGTTATAAGTCGATTTGAAAAGATTTAGTGAGCTTGTGTTATGTATTTTATTGAATATCGACTTTAAATAAAACTTTGAATCTTGAATCTTGAATCTTGAATCTTGAAGTGACATCTTCTTATACGTCGTTTTTTTAACGAAAGTAAATTTATAAAAGTTCATCTAATCCTTTATTATCAAAAGGTGACGTGGAAAGACCGCAAAAGAGTTCGGTTTTAATTCAAACTGAGATTTCTTATTCAATTTGGGACTAATATAAAAAAAAAAAAAAAAAAAAAAAACCAGAACCGCTCGAAATCAATCAAATCAATTTAATAAAAAAAAAAATAATAGAAGAAAAAGAGTTTTACATCTTAAATTCAGAGGAAATATGTGCATCCCGCTCTTTTACTATTTAAGTGTTTTGACTTATAGTTTATCTGATTATCTATCCCCTTCTGACCCCCTTTTAAGCTTAAAATTATTTGGCAAATATAGAAGATAATCTACAACACCTTTTTTCTACCCATTTTTCATTTTTGTGGTTTGTGATGTTCTCAACATGACGAGACACTGTTCTGCATGTTGATGACGAATGAATTGTTAATTAATCAGTGTAATTATGACAGTGAAATATAATTAGACGAACAAAAACAGATGTACTTGGTACATAGCCACGGAAAAACTGCAAAATGTGCTAAATCAAAATTAACCATACCGAATATCAGTGCGTTCCTGGTTTGGTGTTTTAAGGAACAATCAGATCACAAATTGTGGAAAGGAATAGAAAAATGAAATAAAGCAAAAAAAAAAAAAAGAGGGCTATATTTGGCATTTAGCCACACACATCAACATGATGTATAAAATCAGAATGACACATTCAGAAGTAGCTGCGTTCAAACCACTTTCCTGAATTAACATTCATCAAACGTGCAAAAAAAAAAAAAATATAATAGGATATTTAAACAAAAAATGTGGTATGATTGCTAATGAGACGTCTCTCAACCAGAGAACAAATAGCGTAGAAGAAAGCAACTATGAGTCAACGCGCACGGCCTTGAACAATAAGCAAAATCCGTATTACATAAGGTTGTACATTCATGTCTCCTTTGTTTTTCTGCCATCGCTGTATCTATGGTTGCATTAACTGTGTAACTGAGTTCACTCCCTTGTAGGTTTTGTGAAAATCAATTGTAAGTCCCTGTGCAGTATGTAATAATTGTGGATGAGTAAATTCATCATAGATACCAGGATTGATTTTTTTTACGCCAGACGCGCGTTTAATTGTTTGCCCTTTTGGTCATGGTTTTGTATTTCTTTCATGAATTTTATTGGATTGTCAATATATAAGTTTCCTCATATTGTCCACAGGTACTTGTGGACAGGATACCCTTTGGGTTCCCCTAAGTGGGAATATCCCGAATGACCCAACCCCCCCCCCCCCCCACCACACGCCCCCCCCCCACATGTAGTTTAATTTTGATTTATTTTTTATTAAACGTTTATTTAAATTGTTTTCACTGGGAATATATGTCGAAGTTACTGACAAACAGCATTTGAGATTTTTGCCAGTCGACTGATATGTATCTATCAGTCGACTGGCAAAAATCTCAAATGCTGTTTGTCAGTAACTTCGACATATATTCCCAGTGAAAACAATTTAAATAAACGTTTAATAAAAAATAAATCAAAATTAAACTACATGGGGGGGGGGGTCATTCGGGATATTCCCACTCAGGGGAACCCAAAGGGTATCCTGTCCACAAGTACCTGTGGTATTGTCCACAAGATAGCAATTCCTTTATTTATTTTTTTATCCCTTAATTTCATTACACGTAGTTGGATCTTTTATGTATCCGACAATACACGCTTATATAATAATTAATTCTTTGAACATTCATTTACGGAACCACTAGTGGATTAGATACTGCAGTCTCGAACACAACTAAACCTCTAAGTCTTTTTGTGTGGTTCGTGTTTCGTGTGCTTTCTTCTTTTGTCATTTAGATAACGGTTTGTCAGTCTTTACGCGATTTAATCATCTTCTCATTTAAGTATTCTAAACTTTTATAAAGGAGAGATATAATCGTTCGGTACATTGGATGCACACACGTTAATAGAAGTTGTGCATGAAACTAAAACTCTACATGTACATGTGGATAATAAGATTTTTTATCACGTACTATCGTCCCATGTGTTCCGTAATATATCAAAGTCCAAACCAATATAACAAAGAACACGTTGATAGATGCATAGATAAAATTGTTCTGCTTGATTGATTATAGCATTATATTGACTGCATGGTGTGAATTCAATATCAATCATTCTATTAATCATAGGGTACCTGTTCTATATTGCATTAAATTGACATTCCTATTTATTTTAACGACTTTTTTTTATTTACCAAATAATTCAAACCAGTGTTGCCATACAGCTGACACTGAGACAGCTGAGTTTGTATTGATGTTTGCTAAATCAAAATGTTGCCTGATGTATTCTCTTTAAATTTTGATTGGATCTTAATTTGGTTTGATAAGGACTTATTTTTTTGACGTATTACGGATTCGGCAGTACAAAAAATATCTGTGATAAAAATTCAAAATATTCAAAAACTTTGAAAAATAGAAATGCTCAGTTCTTTTACAGATTCTGAATGGTTGTTTGTTATATGGTTACTCATTTATGACCACCTACATATGAAAATGATCTTTTTCATTTGCATAACTGATAATCGACACATGTGCAGATGTTTTATTTGCGCATAATAGTCACAGTAGTAACAATAAAAGAGTAAATAAATTTGTTTTGTTTTAATAATTCTAAACCAATAACAGGTTGTAATGATAATGTTTTACCGTATTGTAATCAACGAAACGAGGAAAAACATAATATTGACGATACAATGTCACCACCCTTTCAAACACACACCAGAGTTGGGTTATACTGGACTTATTAAAATCAATGCCATTCTTGAATAACTGAAATTCGTGATTTGTAAATGTGTCTTAATTTCTGAAAATCACACTAAAATGTTCTCAGCAACTTTTTAATTGTTAAACATTTCCGTTTAACATAATGTATTTTTTCAAAACAGGCAAACATTAGCACTCTGTAAATTATATAACTTTAATTCCAAGAATTCAAAACGTACAATATAACTTATGAACCAGGTCCGATTTGTAATACATCAAATAATTTTCGTTGTTTATTTTCTGTCAGATTTTCTTGTATTTAAATCATTAATTGTAAGGATGTTTTATCTTTCTAGCAGACGACCATTACAACATCAGCACGCGCTCAGTCGCGAGAACAACTCATTACTGCTTCAATCATTTAAACGCTGTTCTTAATTTGGACGACTGGTATCATTTGAAGTCATGGCGCTTCTAACGCAAGCCTCTTCTTGAAACGTCTGTTACAAATATGGCAAGCCCTACCGAGATATTAGGTTTCTATCTTACTGCTTAGATTTTTTGCATATTTGCAATTGCTCCTATTCTTTAGGCTTATGGCCGACAGTCGTTGAAAACCTCTCACTGACTTCGTTTTGTTTTACCGGGTTCCTTTCAGTACATGGAATAATTGGACATTTAAATTTTGGTGAGTAAACTATGAAAAGCAATGTTTTGACTTAAAATTATCGATCGAAAGATCAAATGACCGTTAATGAAACGGTTGCTACGGCTTTTAATTGAAACAGGAAATGCTTTAATCGTCTGCTACTGGGAGATAAGCGGACATGATACATATGCACTTTCCATAAATTTTGAAAGAAGATTGATCTTATTTTGATTTTATCAAATATATTTTTTACTTAAACATTATTAATTTGTTACATCATTCTTATTCGAAATGGCAAGCTGTCGCAGTCGGGTGTAAATGACAAAAATGAAGTTACAAGAAATGACAAATGCATCATGTCCTTTATGTTAATGACATTTATTCTCTCATTTTGTAATGATATGAAACATTTCACAGATGTCGTCTCCAACTTGGATTTAAGCAGAAATTTAAGTTGCTGATACTTTATTATGTAAAAATAATACTTCAACCAAATTCTCCTAACATGTCACCTGTGCACTTCCGGTTTTTGGTTGCCATAAATGGTTACTCAATATGCAAGAATATATGTAGAGAATCAAAATACATATACATAATCGTGTTTGCCTATGAATTTCGGACCCCCTCCCTAAAAATATTATATTGTCATCTGTCACATGTTATATTCTGATGTAGTTATACACCTAGGTGGGTTTACTTCTTATGAAGTGGGTCTGCTTTTAAACATTGTTGAAGAATAATTTCGAGCTCCAATTTCTTTTTATACCAAACCATGCAAACATTTCATGACATGCATGAAAACTCTTTCGTTGGACGTATTTTCAAATACCGAAAAGCATCACGAGTCAGCATTTTTAACCACACCCCAGTTGAAGAGACTGGTTGCTAGATTAAAACTTGTGCTTTTCTTCCAGAAAAGTTTCGCACAAAATTAAAGATAAAGTCAAGATCGTCTTATTAATAAATCAATTTAAAAAAGAATTGCTCTCTTTTGATATTTTTAATATTTGATATAATAAACCGCTTAATTTCTGTTCTTGTTTTACATGTTTTAGTTGTGTATAAATTGACAAGCCAGCTGGAAATCTTGAATATCTTTTTATAAATATGTATTAATAATAACAATTTAGTAATACTGTATGCATTTTCAAACGTCTTGTTTAATATCTTACACCCACCAAAACCTCTCAGATATATATATGCAAGTGCAGTTCTTCAAATTTCTTTTCACTATTTTGTTGTTGTTGTTGCTGTTTTAAAAGCAAAACTATTTTCGATTAGTCAATCAAGTTTCTCTTTGGTCTTTTCGATTACTAGATAACATTTATTTCAATCGACCAATTTTTTTTTTCCGACGGGTTTTTTTATCCGACTGTTTACAGGAATTTTTCTAAACATCTGCAATACACAGTTAATATGTCTCACGTATACATACAAATTTGTTTCTAATCAATAGGTGGGCGTTAAGTATACATTGAAATACAACATTTGTTTTAAGCTAAATAGACGCATCGATCATTAACTCTGTTTTTAATTTACTTTTTATATGATATCCGCCTAGTACATATGATAAATGCTTGCTCTTGTTATAAAAGTTATGAAAGAAAAGGCTTTTTAAAAGTATATCTCTCAGACTGATACATGTGATAATTCTAATAAAAATGCAATTACCCATAAAAATTTGAAGTCAGGTGAACTTTAGAATTTCTAAAAGTACGTCAATAAATGCTTTGCTTCCAACCTTCAATAGAATAAAGAATAAACATGATGGAAGCTTACACAGAAAATATGCACTTATCTCTTAAGATGAATCATATGCATGCCTATGTAGTTTTGAATATGACCATCTTGATGAATTTATAGTTTAAGGTCAAGAACACACTTATTGCCTGTATTGCCACTCCCCTCCCCGTTATTGATATATTGTAGTAATGGTGAACCTCGGCGGTGGACACTCAAAAACGGGTAAATTATTGTGCTCAGTACTTGTAAAAACACCTATAGTCTGTTAAAGTCTGTGTGTTTGGGGTATTCATGCAAGATTTCAGAGCAAATCACATTCAGCTTTGACCTCTTCCCTTCTGAAAACACCTTGCTTATGCATACATGTGTTTTAGTTGCCGTCAAACAGACGTAATTCATCAGTTATTATTAATCAATTGAATCATATATCAAAAAGAGGAGTTGTTTTTTTCTGGGATGATTGATTTTCCCAGATTAGACAATCTGCATGGAGTTTTAGTTTTGTTCACATTTATGTACGTTTTATTTTTATTTTAGCCTGTCCTTGTCATTTTATAGCGGCACATCAACAAAATAACAGTTTAGAACTTAAATTTCGGGCATGTTGATTTGAAAACAAATTCATTTAAATCCAGAACATTTGCAGTGGTAAATTTGCTGTTATATGTTATATATGACCAGATTTTTCCTTATATCCTTTTTAAAATGTTATAAAGATGCCATATATATTTGTGTTATGAGACTATTGAATCTACCATATCAACCTATAATTATCTGGTTTGGGCTAAATTTATCACAATTTAATATTCAGTATGTTACACAGTAATATTATGGAAACAAAGATAGCAACAGCAGAACGACATACTGTTGCAGTAGGTATACATGCACTTGGCCGATTGCTCTTTTACTAGATACCACACTTTCCCATATCATTGTCAACACAGCCTCGTTTATTGACCTCAAACATTCGAATTAGTTTGCAATAAGGTCAAAGAGGATATTGGATGTCGGTCATCCTTAAAGAAACCAAGAATTTTTAGACAAAATGAACTGTACTAAAATAGGAAAACCATACCAGAGGAAACTCAGTATCAATAATTTGGGTAATATACCCAGAAACATGACGAAAAGACAAAACAACTCTTCTTATCATTACATAAACTTATGCTTGATTAAGTAACACGAATTCAACAACATCTGTGGGTGATATCAGGTGCCCCGGAAGGGTGAGCAGTCAGGCAAATGCATGAGCTGAAAATATTCACAAACATTTACAATTTAAAAGTAAGTTTGCTTAGTCCTCTGACCCTTCTTTACTGAATCACAGCTGTGTTTGAAAAATACGAGCGGACAGGAACAATACAATGTCAGGTCGATTTTAAAGAATAACAATAAGTTAATAACATTGACAAAGTGTATACCATGGGAAAGGTTGGATTAGTTGTAATATGAAATAATCAACATTAACACATTCAGGAAGAAAGTTCTTGACAGTTTTCTATAAAATTTTACAATACACCAAGCAATACGCATAATTTGGCCATGAGATCAAATGCATTCGAAAATCACCCTATATGTTATAGGTTAACAGATAGTGCTTTTTGAGACTTATAGCAATATTTCAAAGAGGATCATATTCAAATATTCGAAAAATTCATATTTTTTTTAACAGCACCCGTTTCCGGATTTAGAAAAGGCAAACATAAATGTCATCATGTGTGCTTCTGCGAAACTAATAATAAAAACATAGTTGGCTTCGATAGTTTTCAACATGATATATTTGGTACGTGAGACATGACGTACGTGTTTGGTTTTTGTGATGATCCTCCTGCATGTTCAGGATGTAAATGATTAATCTTTTCAGAGTTAGTGATCAGTATTACATCGTTAATCATTACTCTTCATAATTAGGAAGTTACATAAGTGGCAATTTGCGAATATCTCTTCAGCTTGAATTCATTTCTTTGAATTGCGATTTATAAGACTGTTCTGTTCTCTATCTCTCCACTATACAATAACTTACTTGACACTTAAACTTTTCTTTTCGTAAGTAGATGTAGAATTTGTAAAAGATATATCGTCCTCAATGGCTGTTCATTTTTAGTAATGTTGCCAAATAATTATTCATACTGGTATGACATCAACATCTATTTTATTAATCATTAGCATATAATAATTTTCGTCTGCTCAGCTTTCAAGTTTGGAATAAGTGACAAGAATCAAGATCTCATTTTCTATACAAAAGTGGTATAGGTATATATAAGCTGTAAACGAGTGTAACATTTCATATTTTAAGACATGACTAGACCGTTAGTAATTTTCGAATGCTACCCTCTTGTACTGACTAAAATAAACCTAGGAAAACAAAACTATTATTCAAAAGAGAAAAATGAAAGCACATTCCAGATAAAACATTAAATATACATGTACATATTCGAGAGGGTGACAAAGCAGCTCGTTACCCCTCGAAAAGTAACAAGATCATCACCAAGATTGACAATGTTTTTCCCAAGGTAACAATCTGTCCTACCATTCTCTCAGTTATATATAATAATGTATATGTGTTATTTATATACTGAACGCGGTTATTCGTTTTTTTTATACACATTTGGCCCTGATCTATGAAAATATAAACATCTGCACTACAGTGATACTACTTAAGTGATACATGTATGTGATAAAAGTACGTAGAAGCAGAAACTAAAGTACCAGTATGAGAATAAAATACTGGAACATCAATTATACACAAAATAATGAGAATTTTGTTATTTCACTAGCTTTTAGCAAGTTTGTTTTAGTCACATGTCCAATATTTATAAGTTGTCCTGTTTGTATTTGAAGTTTACAGAGTAAGGACTGTTTTAGCAAGTTTTGAAATAAGAATAAACAAATTGACACCAAGATGACGTTAAACAAATAGAATACCCTGCATTTATAATGCTTTTCAGTAACATATGGTCAAATCGCCGAAAGACTCCGTCCTAAATTATTGAAACCTCTCATTTTTCATTAACAATAATGTATTGGTGTATATAAGTTACACCAAATCGGTCCAACATCCCCATATGTGTAGCTAATACAAACAACAGTTAAGTTTCAAAAGGGACATACAAACCATGCAAGACTACGTTTAGTGAGTTCGAGGAGAGTTGAACAGAGGCACTTGTCTCGGATTTTTTTTTCTGTGCCTGTGGAGTTGAACCTTTTAATTGTTAAGCTTTAAACATTACATAAGATTTATCAACATGTGCAAAAGGTGATTTAAACATAAGTGAACAAGTTGTATGTCCACCTGAAATTTTATTGATTCATTACTTTCAAATTGGAATCAAAACATGTCGAATCCACTTAACTAGAAACGCTTAGAAACCTTTAGTTTGAAAAAGTCGAAAATAAATAAACATTTTCAAGTTACCCAAAACTGTCATCTACCGGCAAGTTCGAAACTCTTGAAATAGTTCGTACTCGTATTATGCCGAATTATTACTCTATTACATGTGTTAGGATGCTGGGATTTAGGGTCAAATCAAAATACGTATACTGACCAGTAAAGACTTTGTACACGATGAAGTTGCATCATTGATCAGTTATGGCACGCGCTAATAAATTTGATCAATAGATACATAATTAATTTGATAATTATGATTTGCCATGTGCTTTCTATTATCACTCGTACAATTACCATATCACTCTCAGCATCAGCAGCGCACCTTTGCACATCTTTCTGGTACAGTAGGATAACGGAAGTTAACAGTCTGATAGGTAATATGTTTTGTATTGCTTTCATTTATTTTCATTTGTCTCAAACATTGTGCATTATCTTTTTATCTTTGAAAAATATAGCAATGTTGAATTGGAACTTAATTTTTTAGGGATAAGTTTCTATTTTCAGCATTGACCCGTATTTCCGTTTTACTTAAGGTAGAAGAAATTAAAATGCAAAGAACACAAATTTTACATTAAAATTTATATAAATAGAACTTTGATATTAAAAGAAACATGCTTAATCGCAATAAAATGTTATGGAATGCTTTCTATGATAGTTTAATCGTGCACTTTTGTTTACATATTATCTACATAAGAAAAACGTTTTGTTTGATTTAAATATATTTGTTAAACTTGTATTTTGCTATACTTTAACGAAACATTGTACCATAGGCGAATAACCCATAGTCATTCGGTTGAAATATTCTCGTTTTCGGTAATTCTATGTATAGTTGAGGCATGTATTTTTGTTGACATTTTATCTCTCTAAGAAATACTTTTTCTTCGATATAGTATAATTGTAATACTTTATTCTGTTATATATTTAACAAATATTTTACCATAGGCGAATATCCCGCTATTGTCATTTGGTTGACAAATTCTCGTTTTCAATACGATATGAAGAGACTGGGTATATTGAAGATGAAGACAGAGTCGGATAAAGGGAGTGGGGTGGCCCGGTCATCCTTTTGGGAAGAAAAAAATTGGTTGCTTTGATAAAATACCACTTAAAAAAGGAAGTGGGTCCCCTCTTTTTCAATCAGTGTCCCCCCCCCCTTTTCCTCATCGGAAATTCTAGATCCGCCACTGGAAGGATATACTTAAAAAGTGTATGCAGTGCAAAATAGTGTTAATAGTCATGCTGATATTCATTAATATAAACACCTTTCAACGTTTGGTTCACTCAACGTTCGTTAGTTCTGCTTGTGAAAATACTAATTTTAGACAAATAAGTTGATACAGGTCATTTACAAAGAATTTACTCTTATCTTAACCTCAGAACCTTCAACTCAAGTATTTCACGATGAAAATGTTAATTATATAAACAATAAGTATGAATGCATTAGTATTATTAAAATGTTGCGTTTCCATAGCAATTTATGATAGTGTGGTTTTCCTCTTTCTCTAATTGTTGATTATACTGTTCAGGTATGTTCACAGCAAACTATCAGCACAATGTTTATTTTTGCAATATACACCTTCATGCAGCTCATGTGATCGCTAATGGACACTTGTCCGCTCGTTGATTTTTGTTTCAGTAAGTAACTTCCCCCCTTATTTTAATCTCAAATACACATAGATCAATAATTAAGATAATATGAGTAACGTTAATCTTTTTATAATATAATTCCTTTATTCATATGAGGCAAACTTCATACATGCAGTAGGCTCTTAGGAAGAATGAAAAACGCTAGCATTATCCTTTAACTTCAAATTCCGCTATATAGATGATGTCCTAGGCCTTTCACTAAATAGTTCAAAGTTTGCTGCTTAATTTGAACGAGTCTATCCCATCAAATTTTAAATAAAGATATAACAGATACAGTTAAGTCTGTCTCAAATTTTGACTTACATCAAGAAATTGACAATGAACATGGGATGAGAACAAAACTCTACGACAAAAGAGATGAACTTCTCGGCTTTCCAATTGTGTACTTTCCATTCCTATATGTATTAACTTTGCAACAGCACTTGTATATGGTTTATATTTATATATTTTCGAATATGGCATCCCCGAATTATACTTGTTACCGAGTTAGTACTTATATGAACAACACAAATGGTGCCACATGTGGAATTGGATATACTTAATCAACAGGGCACCTGAGATCACCCCCAGTTTTTGTCAGAGTCGCTCAGTCTTTCGTTGTCAGAGTCATGTAGTCCTTTTTATTATTACTTTTTATTTGTCATTTCAGCTTGTCATCGACGTATGATTTAAATAGCCCTTTAGTGTATTTCGACCATCTTTTTTACAAGTGTGATGATCTTATTCCTCTCAGTAGTAAATCATCTGTTCTGAACCGTTCGACAGTAAAACAAGAGCTTAGATTTGTGTATCGGACATACAAATACCTAATCCCATGCATATGGTCTGATTTGGACTTGAAATATACTTGTATAACACATTGTTAGTATATTCAGGAATCAGATTAGGAACAGATGTATTTATATGTCCAACTCTACCGAAGTCACTGACAATTATAGTTATGTGCAACTTTATCCTTTCAATTCATCTATCAGATCTTATACCAACTTATAAAAAATGTTGAGTAAATACAGCAAATACTTGAGGCACATATTACAAGCTGAGAAGACTGTTTTTCTATATAAAAAAGTAACAGAAAACTTTCATATATAAATACAAAGGGAACTACGTATTTAGCATCATTAACTGCATGGCTTTACTTTGTTTACAACATGAGCATTTAAACAAGTTGAAAAGATGAAAAGAACTTTGCAAATATATTTACTTGCTACAAAATGGTAGAAAATAAAGATTAAATAATCTCCGTTGAAGTTTTCCAAAAAATATTTTTCGCTAGTAATTTTAGGTTTAGAATATGATAAAACAACAATAGCGTATTTCATTAACCAACTTAAAAAATACATTGACTTTTTCAGGTAGTCCAAGATGGGGGTAGGTGACGACATCGCACCTCGTTTTACTCAAAAGCCAGTCTTAAAACAAGAAGATAATGGAAAACTACTCGTATTCCAGTGTACTCTGGAGGCTGCTCCGAAGCCCGACATTAAATGGTTTCAGGGAACAACTCCTTTGTCCCAGTCGGACAGGATTAAAATGCGTGTTGAACCCGCTGGCGGGAACAATTATAATGTAATGATGGATATAAAGGGAGTTACACAAGCCGATGCAGGAACTTATAAAGTTGTTGCTAAAAATAAGCTCGGAGAAGTCTCTGCTTCTATCAATTTGAACTTCAGTGGTAAGTTTATATTCAGAGAGTCCAGAATCAAATAGTATATATTCTGTTGCAAAATTAAAAGCCGATAGTAGAGGAGGAAACATGTACCCAAATAATCCAGTTGCTACAATGAAGGGGCGGATCCAGCCATTTAAAAAAGGGGGGATTCCAACCAAGGACAAAAAGGAGGGGGGTCCAACTTTATGTCCCCATTCAAATGCATTGATCGTCCAAAACTTGAAAGGGGGATCCAACCCCCGGACCCCCTCCCCTGGATCCGCCACTGACAATGCTACTGTTGTCAACAGATTATTATACAAACTGTCAATATGAAAATAAAAAGATGTTGTATAATTGGTCATCAGAATTATTGTGCAACCTACGGCATGTGCAAATATATAAAAAAGAAGACATGGTAAATGATTGCCAATGAGACGTATCTCTACCAAGAGACCAAATGACACAGAAATTAACAACTACATGTCCCCGTGTGGCCTTTAGCAATGAGTAAAACCCACACAACATTGTTTTAGTCCCTCAAATAATAAGGTTCTTGTATTCACAAATTTACACTTGAAAGGGCAGTCTGCAACCGACTTTTTATATGTTCTGCACAAGACAGTCTCCGATCGACTTTTTATAGGTTCTGAACAGGATCGTCTACGACCGACTTTTTAACGGTGCAGTTGAGATTTTTAAGTATTGAAGAGCTATAGAACTTTACTGCAGGACAATATTTCATAAAAGAAATTAATAACATTTCTCGTCTCTGCTTTTCGGGTTGTAATGGCATCTTAGATCATGCATCTTATTTTAATATCGTATTCTTGACGGGTTACTGGCGATAACTGTATAGACAGAGCTTTAGAACTGTAGATTCTTAATGAAAAACTGCTGTGGCGACAAAAAATCAGGAAGATAATCTTCTTCTACTTCTGCAATTATCGTTACCTTGACGTCACATTTTACCTGGCGTACAATTCTGACAGCTATCTGTCGTGTTTAGGGAAAATAATGATTATAGGATAATGATACATGATGTTTTGTACATCTACCAGTATGTTACCATGGCAATGCATATCACTTCAAAAGATGATGCTGAAATTGCAGTTTTGGTGCAGAAAAGAGTAAAAACGTGTAGAATAACTACATTTCGATAGCAGTTTGTTTCCTATGATTGACAGAGAAATGAATTAGAAACAACAATAAATCTACTACATCATATGAAATTGATGTCAATCATAAATAACGAAATTAACAGTTATGCATATTAAATATATATAGAGATGATATCATTTCACTCTTAGAATAACGTTCAAATTTTGAGGTATAAGTCTCATTTTAATTTACCCTGTATTTTGTTTCAACCATTTGTATTTTCACAAGTCTTTCAAAAAAATCCGAAAATTCACAGTGTTACAACAGTTTCCGTTTGTGATTCAAACAAACCATTGTGTCTTATTTCACAACATGCCATTAACCAAAATTATAAATATTAAAGCTTGAATTGCCTTAATTGGTGGTAGATTTTGATGATTTCCTTATAAATTTTTAGTAATTGTTTGAAAAAATTGCTCTATCTTAATCCGTATTTGAATTATTATTTCAGCACCCGGACAGAAACAGTAAGTACAATTACAATTATAAGATTTATAAGATAAATTAAAAAAAACATTTATGCTGGGACTATTATAATATAATATATCCCAGATTTTTGTCATGCCGTCAGCTAAAGGCCCTTAATTGGAAAAATAAATATTCTCCTGTTCTCTTTCTTTTTTTCTTTTTTTAAGCTGAACTTTCCTTATATAAATAATGTGACCGTGAAGAGGTATGTGTGAAACCTTCAATTTTCGTTTATTAGCTGGACAAAAGTTTAAACCCCAGAGAAAACCTAAAAAAAGCAAAAATCTATGACAAGGAAAGATTCAAAACAAACGAAACCCATTATTCCAGTAACAAACTGTCTTTCTACTAATCAAGTTCACCGATAATGGTTCCCCCTTTTTTTTATTCTGGATGATGGCCTTGAAAGGGGTATCAATTCATATTGACCACCTTCCCGATACTCCTAATTTAAGGAGATCGTGCTTGTTGATCGGAGACTACTATAATAGTATCAGTCTACTATATTAGATCAGAGTAGTCTTAGTGTTGCTTTCAGTCTGTAGTTTCCGGATATTGGCAAACCGACTTCGATCTGTATATTAGTTTAAATTGTGATTACCTCCCTTTGAAAGTGGTCTGCAAGGATTTTTATTTTCTTGTAAACATGGACTTTGAATACAAACTAAGACATTTGTCTATCTAACAGTTAGTAACGCCAATATATCTAAACAAGTAAATAATAACTTAAGAATAATCGTTAGAAATACAATTGATGAAACAAAATAAAAACACCCAATAAAATTTGTATTTCCCGCTCCAGTCCATGATTTATACCCTTTTCCTAGGGTGAGTTATTGCATTGAAACTCAAATCACAATGTTAAAGATAAGTTACCTTTTGACTGTCTTCAGTCTTGAGCTAAACCAGTCCTCTTCATAACTGTCATATCCATAATCCATAAGTTGACAATGATTTAATAGTGAGTCTAAGACTGAGGTTGACGTGTGATTGGCCGATTTTTTTTAAGCATCTCGTGTGTAGGTTGAATAATTAATTGGGAAAATTGGGAACGAAGTCTGGCGAGACACGGGAATGTGTACTATTGCACTATTATGGCAACAACGAGAAGCTGGATTATGAGATTCTCACTAAAGGTTGCATTTCTGTAAATATTGACAATGCAATTTCCCATAGGAACTCCTTTTACGGCTAAAACTGTACCACTTTTACTATGAAGTTTTGAAAAAAATCTTATCCTAGAATTGAAAGTTCATATGCACCACAATTTTTTTCAAAGGTCAAAATATAGGGCTGTGCGGCATATTTTCAACGTTTAGATGCCCTGAACTTCTCAGAGTTTAAACTTACACTAATTTTCTTAACAACCCCTACCTCGAATGAAAGGTTACCACAGATTTCAATGTAAACAATATGCACGTGTTTATTTACTGGTAACATTCCCAAGTTCTGTCTCTGCGATATGGAACACAGAGAGTATAACTGGGAACCAGTATGTAAACAAAATCAATTTTCTATGAATATTCAATTACTCCCCAAAAGAGGCGTGTTTTGAGAAACAGCTGTATTTACAAAGTGCAACCTAAAGAATAAGCCTTGGTGTTTTAGCAGGAGCAATTCTGCTGGAGATTCGAGGATGCGGACCACAGCTTGGTCTGGTTTGTGAACTGATTTAACAGAGACAATAGATGCCAAATGTGAAAGCGCTATAATATATCTAAGTAAATGAAAACCAAAACTAAAAACAAGATATAATTTAATCAACAAAATACAACTTTTATCATGTAAAGCAAAATAGTAGAAATGGAGCATTCAATGACTTCAATTAACCCGTACTAAGAAGGCATGTAGCAGATGCACTAACTCAAAGGGTGGTTGGACTGAATGTCAGTCCTCAGAGGATTCAACATAAAATTTTAAAACCAGTTATTTAAAATATATAAGTTTCTTGTAGAAGGTAATCAAAGGTTTTGAGACGAAGCAAATATAAAACTTAACAATATTAATAAATAGCTTTAACTCATGAATTCAAAATACCAATATCTATTCAATCTAACAAATATTTACTGAATAAGCTTCATGTAAATCAATAAATAAAGAAATATGAAATTTATAGTTAAAACAAGGGAAATACATGTAAAAGTTACATAATAATCCTCACTGCCACAGTGTATTAACCCTTGATATTTTTTTGCATGACAGCATGTAATAGTCAAAGTTGTGACTGAGTGCGGAAATATGACGATAGATAGATAGATGTTTCATCAGTATCCACATTACATGAAACAACTAAGTTTGAAAAGAAACCAACATCCTACAACTGATTATTGCAATACATGAAGTTGATATTTAATTTTCAAACATATTATTTATAACAATCAATTACACTTCAAATAGAATATTGCCATGGTCTTAGATTTTGTGGGTGGAACAAATATGTCCATTAACATGATTAAGACTATCAGGCATTTTTTGCTTTTAGTTTAATGTACATTTTTCTTATTTTATTAGCCTACAAATTGCAAAATGTGTTAGTTTAACTTTCAGTTATGAATGTATATACCGTACTTAAGTTAAGTATTAAACTTCTGAAAGACAAGAAGACAGAATCATTTGTATTATTCCTGTTCTTTTATTTAGTGTTTACAGTACATTAATCATGTTAAAAAATACTGATTCATGTGTACATCATAGACCAAGTGGGATAATGCATGGTGTAAACTACCTTCTGTAAAGGCAATATACCAAAAAAATAGGACATTAGCTGATATTAACTTAATGAAGTACAAATGTAGCTACAAAACACACAATCCTAAATTTAACTAGAACACAGGGGCATTCAGAGCGTAGTTTAAAGTATGTAAAGTGTTGTTGGAAGAATTTTGTAAAATATTGAATGACTGCAGAATTTCAGCAAAAGTATCATAAGACATAGGTTATTGGGGACAGGAAAATGTTTTTTTTATCCCTCCTCCTTCATTTCCAAAATTCCCAATTTTTGGTTTTCTATCAATTTCAAAATGAACAAACACTGGGTATGTTATGAGCATTTAAGTAAGGAGCCTGTAATTCAGTGGTTGTCGTTTGTTTATGTGTTACATTTTTGTTTTTCTTTCATTTTTTGTACATAAATAAGGCCGCTAGTTTTCTCGTTTGAATTGTTTTACATCGTCATTTCAGGTCCTTTTAAAGCTGAGTATGCGGTATGGGCTTTGCTCGTTGTTGAAGGCCGTACAGTGACCTATTATAATTGATAATTTCTGTGTCATTTTGGTTTCTTGTGGAGAGTTGTCTCAACATGGCAATCATGCATTTTTTTTTTGTAATCAATGAATTTGTAAAAGATTTAATAACTGGAGAATTTAAGAAAAGGTATCAAAAGTTCACATGAATAATTTTAGCGCTTATCTGTATATTATGAACATTCATTACTATGTAAATAAAATTTATTTACTTTCAATTTTAAGTTTACTAATCGATCCATGGTGGTCAACTGATATAGTATACAGACCCTCTCCATTTAATAAACTCTGTGACCGCCGTGGATAGTAAACTTGAAAATGATAGCAGATAGAATTAAAATACACTTTATTCGTAGTATATGGATGTTCACAGCATACAGAAAAACGCAAACCGGAAGTCTAATCTGACTTAAAATTTCGTCCAATGACGAGACAATATCTGGATGCCTTCTTTCTTGTTTTTCTCCAAAATAACTCAATCTGAATAATCATATGAATGGATGACAAATGCGACTATGCACTGTACCTATAGGACACAGAGGCGTGTTGATTAATTTATTGTGGAAAGAAGAGAAGCGACACACAAAATGAGGTCTTCTGTTTAATAATATAGATATGATACAACTTAAGACAAAGGATCACCTCGAACTGTTTCTTTTTCTGGCCACACACAAAAATGCAGGTGTAAACTCTTCCTGTTTCTAATTCATCTAAACATACATGACATATTGCTAAAATTATAGTATAACAACTTTTTTTTGGTCAATGTGAATTCTGAAACAAAGATGCTTCACACCTGGTTTTATTAACATAGAAACTTTTGGAAATCTTCCTAGAAGATATGTATATTCTGTAAATACTATGCAAGGCTGTTTATATTTGTTAAATCTGAAAAAAATACGGGAAAACTTACTTTAGTGGTGTAACAGGTGTTGATTAATTTCAAATGTTTTCTTGTTTCAATTTGTTATTGTGTTGCTTTGTCAATTTTATTCTGTTTCTTATTCATAAATATATATTTTTGACCATTACTGCAACTTCTGCAAGCTCTTCGTTGACCACATCGTGATTACCGGTACTAGTTTTTCATTTTCCATTCTGTATGATGTTGAGTGGATGCGTGACTTGATGATGTTTTTACCATATTTCTTCATAATCATTTCACAAAATGTTTATTTAAAACTGAACTTGATATAAGAATGCAAAAGAAAGTTCATTTTTTTTTCACTATGCAGTTCTGATAAACTATATAGACATGATAGACATGATAGATAAAGTGAATAACGTGTACATTGAAATATTGTTTAAAACATTTTGAAACATAGGATGGATAATAAACTTGAGAAATTTAAAAATATAAATATTTTAGATAATGAAATTTAAGTTTAAGAGGTTTTCCAAAATGTCAGACTGTTCTTTGAAGATGAGAGCATAGTAAACACCTTTTGTTTCATCTGAGACTTCAACATCATGTTTATTGATCATCAAACACTTCATCAATTTCCATAAATACATACCAGAAATTGCAAGAATTTAAACTATGTGCAAGTTCTTGACAGAAATAAAACTTTTATTTGTATGTAAGCCACCTGTTGCTTTGGTTGGTAGTATTCAGCATTTCAAACTGACTTTGATTTTCATCAATGTAGTTAGTAAATCAATGTCAGTGTATAGATAATAGAGATTTCAACACCTTTGATAAACCACTGTACATCAAATACCTGATATTCAACAGAGGATATTTTTTAGAATGTTATCTTATAAGAAGATCCACAATTTGTAGCCACCCACCTGACAACTACAAATTGATCCTTTACAGGAGCCAGGCTTCTTTTTTCAGATTTAAGAGCTTTGAATCATGGTGCATAGCACTTGTTCATAATGCATTTTGTAGAATGTTTAAAAATGTAATGTGGAATGATTGCCAATGCGATGTCTGTGCACCAAAAATCAAAGGATGTAAACAACTATGGTCATCATTGTACAGCCTTCAACAACGAGCAAACCCCAAACAGTATAGTAAGCTTAAAAACCAATGGCTAATGCAGACAAATAACATTAAAGAAAATATAAAAATGGCAGACAGCAACCATTGATCGATCAATGACAGCCACTGGACTGCAGACTCCTGACTAGGTTTTAATATGTCAATATTTCAAAGGTCCTCACTATGCATGTTATGACATTGTCATTAAAAGATTAATTTCACCATGACCAGTAAGGGATCAGATCACTTTAACTTATAATTTAAGTTTTTCGAATGTTCTTAGGTTCCAAAAGTACATTTTATTCTGAAAAAACTAAAATAATGTTGTCTGTACATGTTTTCTTAATTTTACAGACAAGATGGCATTGCCCCCAATTTTACACAGAAACCATCAACAAGACAAGCTGACAATGGAAAGAAACTATTGTTTGAATGTCAGCTGACAGCAGACCCAGTACCACAGATCTCATGGTTCAGGGATGATCAACAAATCAAAGATGGAGGTAAAATGGCTTATCTTAGTCAGGTCATTGTCTCTTTGACACATTCCCCATATCCATTTATTAAGCCAAAAAAATCTTTCAAAAATGCCAATCTACTGAGTATATCTGTAATCTTTATTCTACAGAACTAATACATTAAACACAACCATAAATACATACTAGAACACACCCGCGAAATCATGGGCATTTAGAGCGTGATTGAAAGTATATAAACTGTTATAGAATAAAATTTTGTAAAAGATTTTATGACTGGAGAATTTCAGGAAAGTTATCCACAGTCATACTTAGGGGTCAGAACAAATTTTTTAACCCTCCCCCTTTTTCCAAAGTCTTAATTTCAATTATTTTCGTTTTTTCTGTACATTATGAACATACATATACTATAAATAAAGTGTTTTAACAATTTACTATAAATTCCAAGTTGACTATCCTCGGCGGTCACTGTTATATAATATGACCGCTGTTTACAGTAAACTTGGAATTGATAGTCAATAGCAAATGCACTGTATAGTATACGTATGCATGGTCATATTAGTATACATTGTACGTATACATGTATGATCATAGTATACATAAACAGTCCTAAACAGAAGTCTTGTCTATAATGGAAACAATATCCGGACACCTTTATTTTCGTTTTTCTTTTCTCCCAAAATAACCTCAACTGAATAATCATAAGTAAGGATGACAAATGCGACTATGCATGGTACTTATAGGACACAGAGGCATGATGATTAATTTATTGATTTAATAGATATAGGAAGATGTGGTATGAGTGCCAATGAGACAACTCTCCATCCAAATAACAATTTATACAAGTAAACCATTATAGGTCAATGTACGACCTTCAACACGGAGCCTTGGCTCACACCCAACAACAAGCTATAAAGGGCCCCAAAATTACTAGTGTAAACCCATTCAAACAGGATAGTATAGATATGAATTTTTTGTCAAAGCCTTTCAAAAAAGTCCATATAGGACAATGAGTTGTGAAATGACCAAGTGTTTGAAAGTAAAAGTCAAAACAATAGGGAAGCATGGCATATTTACATATTGACTACACTTATTTTAATTTAAGCATTCGTTATGTTTATATTATTTGCATTTTTGTTTTGTTTATAGGTAGAATTAAGATCCAGACAGATCCCAAAGGAAACAACAACTACTTCATAGTATTAGAAATCAATGGTGTTAATGCACAGGATGCTGGAAATTATAGAGTTACTGCTAAAAACGCTCTGGGAGAAAGTAATGCAACAATTAGACTTAATTTTGATAGTAAGTAAAACTAAATTGCATTGTGTTCCTGTGTTGTTGTTATAGAAGTGATCCACTTGAAAAGATAACTTATTTTATATCATTGAATGACATCAGCTGTTCTTGTTATACACAACTATTTCCTTGTTTGGAGATAAGCTTTCAGCCAACAAAGCATGATCATATTATCATGAACTAGTACTAAAATTACATGTGTTAAGATCAATCTACCCAGATTTTTAAAGGAACCCATATGGAAAATTGTTGGAGGAAAGAGTTGACATATTACAGTTATGTTTTGTGAGCTCTTTGTTGTAGAATTATCTTAAAGGAACCAGTTTTTAGTAAGTCTGATATTCATAAGATGACAAGATTATTGTTTGTGATCTTTGTATATCTGAATTTCACAGAGTGTTACAGCCAATACCGTTTGTTGACCTTCAGATGTGTTTTTTGAGTAGTTAGATTGTTGTACCTCACAACTCCTTTCATTCAAAAGATTTTTTTGCTGTGCATGTACTGATTTTGTGTCAAAGATAGATACCTCATATACTTTGTTTTTCTATTATAAGAGACATAATTCGGCATAAATATATTTGTATTTTGGCTAACCTGACCAACCCTAATTTTAATACTGATCTGAATACTTTCTTTGTTATTTTTTAATAAGTAATTTTTGAGTGCTTTCTCTGTTATAACCAGTTAAACATTTTTGTTAAAAGAGGAATCATATTTTGCAGCACATTAATGGAAACACTGTTATTTCTTTTTGACATTTGCATATTGACGAAAGTTTTAGAATATCACTTCAGTAATTTCATAGTCCAGGGTATTTTCTTCCAGTACCAGATTAATGGATTTTGTTAGCATCACAGTAAAAGATTTGAAGTTAAATGCAATAAAATTAAATGAAACCAAGAAAGAAATCCTGAATCCATGCCAAGAAACATTAAATTGTCCATGAAATTGCTAAAAATTATTTTTGGTGTTGAAAATTTGAGAAAATAAAGTAGAACTTGGTCATCCATTAGTAAATATTTGCTTGGCTGAGACAATGACCCATAACTAAATAGTTGCCTGGCTCAGACAATAGTTGCTTACAACCTTAAACTATTTGTTATAGTTTATGTTATGTCAGTACATTTTGACATGTTGTTTTATCTAATTTTACATCATTGCTACAAGATTTTTGTAGTATTAACAAGATTTTTAACCTCATCTTCTCCACAGACTTCTGTAAACAGCATAACAGCATAACACCATGTTTATTTTAGGTATACAGTATCTATACATAAGATTTTATGTAAGCTGTAAACTTATACAACCTAGGGTTAGAGATGTTAACACAAACTTAATGATGAATACATGGTACTTAGCTGATAAAAATCAGGGAATATAGGTGGTCATGTAATAGTCTGTCATGCCAGTCTTGCACAAAGTACATGTTGACATTTGTACAATCGGTTCTTTACATTGTTCTCAAAATAAGTCTTTGTACTCTTTCAGTTCTTGACATTAGATTTAGTTCTCTTTCGTTTCTTGACATTGTTATAACAATAGGTCTGTGTACTCTTTCGGTTCTTGACATTGTTGTAAAAATAGGTCTTTGTACTAAATTGTAGTCTTTCAGTTCTTGGCATCTTCATAAAAATAGGATTTTAAATCTTTAAAGAAAGGATGAGGTTACTGAACAATGGATGTAATTTTGGAATTGTATTCTGAGAACAGAAATTTGGGAAAATAAAGTCAATATTTAAAGTTATTCAACCTGCCAATGCACTGTTTTTAGATGATTGAATGAGAGTTTTGAATATATATATGAAAGAATACAGTCTTTTTCCTGTGCAGTATTTCAACAAATGAATATGAATTAATACCTCTTATTTGAACATATTTAGAGAGAAACAATACATGTGCAGTTCCATAAGATAGAAATTGTTAGAAAAGAACTAGCAATAAAGAAATAATATTCAATTTGAATGTAGAACTTAGATATAAATACATACACTTACATCATAATAAGTTTTAATTCAATCAATATGAAAGTAAGTTCTTATCTCCCCATCAGTGTCTGATAACTGGGTCAACTGCATACACATGTACCTTAGTTATTAAATCTGGAAATCTACAGCTGTGTTGGCAAGAAATTCATAACATGAACTAATAGCCAACATGACCAATTTATGGGAAACTAATTTCAAAGTTAAGTAGCTTTGCACCTATCTTTTTTATAACATTCATTGTGACTGGGAGCTGTCTTTGGAGTTTTTCACACTTTTTTCAGTCATTGTATTGTATAATCATGTGATCATTTGATCTCTGACCTATGGTTCTTCACTTTTTAGGCATGTCTTATTGATTTATGGCTTATTGCAACATAAAGCAGTTTCAGCACACATTGGCTAATGTTGCAACAAGAATAACAATTTTAATTTCCTAGAATTGCCAGTTTTCCTTCCAAAGGTCTTTCATTATTTTCTGCAGGCACACTTAATACTTTCATATTATAAACTGTTCGCCATAAAACTTACTTTAAAAGCCAAAAGTCAATCAACCTCCACTCATTTCTTACAATGTAGGTGAGTAGTCTATATTATTGGCAACTAAATACAGTTTACATATTTTAAAATGGTGCATCAGCAGTTTTTTTTTAAATTACTATGTTTTGATATCATTATAATAAGTTATATCTTATGTCAATTTGAGAAAGCTGTAAACCATAACTTACACTACAATTGTAATAGTAACAATAACATTTTGTCATGTTTCTTAACTACTTAAATCATTGAAGAATTTTATCTTTAGGGCAGATGCTCTTAAAACAATCTTTGTAATATTGCCAAATTTTTCTGTTTAAAGCTTGAAGACAGGGATGTATGTTATTCAAGACAGGCGATTTGTTTTTCAGTTGTTCTATCAAGAAAAATGTTGTTTTGTTTACCTCGTATTGAAATACAAGTTTAATCAGAATGCATTTATTTGTATTTGTTTTAACTCTTCTTAACCTTTAATGAACTTGTATTTCAATCAGTTCTCTCATGCCAAGAATAATATTTAGTTTATAGATGAGAATCTCTCTCCAACTCTTCACTTTCTAATGTAGAACATTATCAGGTATCTGTACCATTATCTCAGCAGTATCATCTCTGCATTTGTTGTCTTCAAAGTCTAATAATTATATACAGCATTCAGCAAATTCTGCAATCTTTCATTCCTTTCTTTTGCAAGCTGCTATGATTTTAGAAAAAAAAATATAATTTGAACATACATTACATTGTACTGTGCATGTATTCACATTTTTGTTGAGTTTATTTGATGAATTTTATGATATCAATGAATTCTTTTGTTCATAAATGAATAAATGTGAAATACTTGTAGTAGTCAAGGTGTTGCCAACTAGCCTCACAAAATAACAAATTTTAAAACCAAAAAATTTAAGAATGACTTCCAGTATGACTTCATTCATTTCCAAAAACATTCCTTTTAATAGCCTTTTAAAAGACATTGTAATTAATTATTTTGAATCAATAGGTTGATCTTGTCTGTGATGAATCATTACATAGTCAGTTATACAAAAATGAATTTAGGATGAAATTTGGTTGCAGGGTAAAAAGTTCATTAATTTTAATTGGTAGACTTAACTAAGATTATTAGGAATTTTACCATTAACCCCATGTCTCTCACTGGATTGAAATCTTGGTGAACCTGTCTTTAATGTTTATGTTGAACAAATTATTTTTGTTACTCTGTGAGGTAGCCATACAAGTCATAAAAATATGTTTTTTGTTTATTTCTACATTTTGTGAACATGCAACCTTTACCAATCAAATCCTTAAAAATAAGTATCCCTCAATTAATATTGATTCCACAGTACTTGAATCTACAGTATTTAAAAAATACATTGTAACCTTATTTTTACTAATGACAGGAAGCATTAATTTACCTCAGATGCTAAATTTAAAATTTTCGTTATTTGATTATTGCATGGTTTTACATATATATATATATATATATATATTATATATATATATATGTTTGTCGTCTTTAGGTGATGACAAGGGTAAGCCACAAGGTACCAGACCATCCTTCACAACCAAACCAGCTATTAAACAAGTTGGAGGCAAAATCATATTTGACTGTAAAGTTACTGCTGACCCAAAACCAACTATCACATGGATGAAGGGGACACAAGCCCTTACAGATGGAGGACGTTATAAAATGATTCAAACAGGCGATAAAAACAATTATGATGTTTCCATGGAAATAGACAAACCTGGAAAAGATGATGGCGGAGAATATAAATGTCTCGCCAAAAATAGCTTAGGAGATTCCACAGCTACCATTACTCTTAACTTTGAAGGTATGTTCAAGTTTCTAAAACAAATAGAAGATAGAAATGAAAAGAGTATTATGGGTAGAATTATATGCAACTGTACAGCCTTCAATGTTGAGAAAGCCAATACAAAATATAGGAAGCTATGAAAAATGGGAACAATTCAAAAGAAAAAAACAAACTGACTATATATAACAAAAAAATTTACGAAAAACAAATATGATACACACGAACCAATGAAAACCACTGAACTTCAGGCTCCTGTGTTGGGACAGGCACATAAAGAGAAAGACGGGGTTAAACAATTTTATGAGGGCTTAACCATTCCCTAACCTAAGAAAGTCGTGTTACAGCACAACATAATAACAAACTGTAAAAATCAGTTATATTTAGCTTTACTGAAAAGATTTGTTCAAGGCACAAAAACAATTAACATAAGCAATAGACACAAAGCACTTTTTTCAGTTCATTTCATAAACGCAACATAATATATATTTTTTTCATTTTTCTTTTGTCCTAATTACAGCTAAAGGTAAGCCTGGTATATACCAGTATGTACATGATGTAAGGAATTTATATCCTCACATTGTTTAAGTGAATCTATTAAAAAAAATGTAATGACAGCCCATTGGTTTTGATTGTAGTCATCAAGTCTATACAATAACTTTAGAAGTGTGAATAACATATACACTTGTGAAAGTGGGGAAGGAGCAGAAGAAAGAGCCTAAATTGTATCAGGGAGGAATTTGTTTAGAAATTTTGATGAAGGGACTTGTACACAAATTGATGCTGAAGGGTTAATGAACTTTTAAGGAATTAAAAAGCCTTTAATCTGTATTTAATAATGCGTTTTTTTATCAGGTTACTGTAAATGATATGACCTGATCATTAGACTTAAAAGATGGGATCTAAGTCATTACTTTGATATCTAATAGAAACACTTCAACTTTTATGTAAATAAAACTGTGAGGATAACTAAGTAACCAATTTATGTTTTGGCAGGGAAATTTATAGGCTGTCAGTTCTAAGGTTGATTGGAGATTTGAATATTATAGAAAAATCTTTCATCATTCAGAATTTTGTCTGCTATAACTAATGTATGCTTGCTTTAGTTATCAAAATTTTTATAATTATCAAAGCTTAAAGACATAAGGTATTTTGAAATTTTCTGAAGAAATTCCTACACATTTTTTTTCATGTTTAATTTATAGATGGTTTAAAACATAAACTATTTAGATATATCAAAATCAATGCTTTTCATAAATCAGCTTTCACTGCTTTCTTTATTTCACTTTCAATTTATTATATTATGCTTGGCCTTAATCCAATTTGTTATAACAGTCCAGATGCAATCAAGTTATACTGATTTTCTAACAAATCATGTTTGTGTTATCATTAAACAAAATAGCTTATAAATCCTTCAATCTCCATGCTTTTTACTCCTACACAGTTTATTTAGTTAACTCCTAAGTTAAAAAAAATTGACATGCTTTTAAGTTCACTATTGTAAAGTTCTTTTTTAACCAAATTATTTTTTCTACTCATGAAGAGATTCTTGTAACCCCCCAAAAAAAAATCACTGTAAAAATTTATCAAGACAATTCTTATCTTGACACTGGACTAACATAAAGTCCAGAAAATCGTTTTGTCAACGGGTTACATAGATTTCTCCATGCAATAATTAAATGGTTTATTGTCTTTATTTTATTTAACATTTTAACATGTAACTTTTTGTTTTTAATTTACTATACCTCCTTCTTTGATTTGAATCCAGATTCCATTTAATTTGTTTTAAAATTATTTCTCTATCTGATTTCGAGACATTCATTCTATTCATATATGATTTCATTTCATTGTTTCTATTCATATATGATTTCACAGTATTCTTTGATTTCATAACATTCTATCTATTCATATTGTATAGAATTATACATTTTTTTTTTATTTCAGAAGACTTAGTCAATTTAAGTTTTGTTTGTAGATTAAGCTTGAAATATAGAAAATGAATATTTAAGAAAAGTGTTGTAAACATTCCTTAATATTTTTCTATTTTTTATTTACAGGAGCCAAGAAGGCGTAAGTATATGCATATTGTACCTATCTTTGTACATCACACTTCTTATAAAATACCATGCAAAATTGATTTTAAGATTATCTTATTACTGAAACATTCAGTTTCATTAAAATTTGTGCCTTTTTCATTGTTTAAGGTGTGATTTTTTTCCTAAACTTTCTTTGAGAGTAGCAATTAAAAATCTGTAAAAGACGGTAGCTAGTTGAAGATAAATAGCCTTCTTCTGCATTAGTTTGGCTGTGCACTTTTTTACCATCCTTGCAATACTGTGGATTCATTATTATTCATTGGATACCATTTTTGGTAGATTTTGTGGGTACAAGTTAACCACCAAATTAAATATTGAACAAATGGCAAATTTGCTATTGGCTTGTATGTAGACTTCGGCAATACCACAAAATTAAATATCCACGAACATGTAAGTTTTCCTTAATCCACAAAAATTGGTACCCACAAAAATAAATGAATACACAATATTAGAATGACTGGTATATCTTATGTTTGACTGTCTGTTTATAGACCAGAAGGAAAAGCCCCTCAATTCTTGGCTAAACCAGTCATCAAACAAGAGAAAACCAACCTGATAATGACATGTAACCTAGAAGCTAAACCACAGCCAAACATCAAATGGTTCCAGGGAACAACGGAACTGAAAATGGGAGGTCGTTATGACATCAAACTAACACCTTCACCAGGAAAAGCTGATAGCTACACTGCAACACTTAATATTAAGGTATTATAACTTTACCAGAAATAGCATGTCAATCTTCTTCCTTGTAAAGAGCATGCTTCATATTACATATGAATTTTTCAAAGAATATGAAAAATTGAGATATAGTGTCAAACGGGAACTCTCCAAAAATCCATATGCTTTATTTGAAATATTTGAACCCTTGTAAAGTTCCCGTCAGATGCAGAATATATTTGTATCTATCCAAAAGAACATTGAAGAACAATGTATGTTCAGAAAAAAAAGTTGGAACCTGGATTTCTAATGCAAGTATTACATTTGAAAAGTGCTTTTTACATGGATATATACAAACAACCTTGAACATGACATTGAGAGGTGAACATTAAGGTTACTTTGTTTTTTTTGTCTTTCTATTATTCCTTGATCTACCTGTGGATGCATTTAGGATAATAGTTCATTACTTTAAACCCACCTGATTTTGGCTATTTTTATAAGTATTTCAATTTTTTACTTCCAAGAAGGGCGTTTAAATTGTCACAGTTTCATAATAAGGCATCATTTTTGTAAAAAATGGTTATTGAAACCATGACTATAGATGTGATTGAACACAAATAAGTTAATAATAGCTATACAGGTCTAGGTTTTGAAAAATTACCGTCAAGAATATTTCTTTCTTTTTATAATGTTCCAAGGTGTTGGCAAAATATATTTATGAAATCTATAATACAAATGTAAAGTTTTAAGTAGTTAAATGGTAAAATACTCTTTATAATTATTAGCAATGGTAACTTGAAAAATATGTGATAATTAGAATTGCAAAGATGGATTTATGACATCAACATTATAATATTAAAATAAAATTGATGAGCTAGTTCAAACATGCTATCTGTTTACTTTGTATTTAAATCAAAGAGAAGACGGCCATACATCAAAATAAACATGTACCATGTCTTTCTGGGATGAGTTTATTAATTTCATGCATTCTGCAGAGTTCTTTGAACATACATTTAAGCGTTTAACAAATCTGCATTCAAAATAACATTAAACAGTATGGTTGTCAATCAAATTCTGTTATTGTTTATACCTACTGCAGGTATTTCCAATATTTTATTACAGAAATATTTGATCCTGCAAAAACATGTTCGTCTACTGCTGGGTATTGCAGTATATCATGAGGATAGTCTTAAATTTTAGTAATGCTGGCTTAAAATAAAGTCATATAAAAACGATTTTGAAATATGCAACTTTAATGTTGAAATTTGATGTTGATAGGACTGAGAAAGGAAAAAGCATTCTGATTCCCTGCCAAGATAAACTGCTAAGAGTTCAAATACCAGATTCAGATTCAATTTTTCAGTTTCATGAATTTGTTGGGATCCTTTTATGCTTTTTAAGAAATCTTCACTTCTTGGTTGACACAGTAAAAATCAATTGCAATGTATAGAAAATTCTTCACAGTATTTGCAAACTTACAGAATGTAATATTTTAAGTTTCCTTACTCATATCCCTAGAATTCATACCCTGTAGTTTTGAAAGGTTTACATTGTATAAAGCTAAATATGTGTTATATATAAATCTTTCTTCAGTGCGTACTAGGGCTGACATGTGCATTGTTTGTGCATGTGTCAAAACACCTGTGAGCAGGTGCTTGAAAATGTGCAGTTCTGGCATTCATACAAGTATCTATAGGGTGCATTCTTGAAAATTTCAACTAAATCATTTTTATGTGTGGTTAATTACTTTATTCGACAAGCACCAGTATACTTAGATTTATTTATTTAAGACAAAAAGTGTAAATTTTAGCTCATCAGACATGTTGTATTGTAATCAAAATTGCTTGTTTGTACAGAACACGAATAACAGTCAAGTTTTTGTCTGTTAACATTGAACAGAATCTACAAAATAATCAAAGTTCTTAATTAGTTGTAGTCAAAAATGTACAAGCCTCCTAATCCAATATATAATGTTGGCATTAATGTTATCAAATGTTTACAAGTTTTAGGTGTGTTGGAATATTTTGAGTTATTTTTGTAATTTAAACATTTACTTAAGTTAAGTGTCATTAATTTTTTTCTCAAGTGCAAATATTTTTTGTATGAATTAGTGGGCATTAAGAAATTCAATGGCCAAAGCATATTATATGCAGGATGCAATATATATACTCATAAAAGAGAAATTATTTTCATATCATTTAATTATTTATTCACCTGTTTTTTGCCTTGGAAGATGTACATTAAGTATGAACCTGAATTTTCTTGTTAAATGATAAAATTTATGAATTTTAACTGGTAAACAAAACACCTGTTCTTCAATAACATTTTTTTGTCAAGTTTTTTAAACACTGCTTTACTTTGCTTAAATCAATTCTATTTGAACTTCGGTGGATAGTTGTCTCATTGGCAACCATACCACACTCCTTATTTTTATATTGAATATTTCTCAAAAGTGCACAGTCTGAAACCAAAATTAAAAATGGGTGGTATACATGTTTATATTTAAACCGATAATCTAAATTTAGCATTCTTATCAGAAAACAAAGAGTTTCATATGTTCTTCATACATATGATAGATTTGTCCTTATTCACCTTAAAATTTTTTGCTTTGAAGTAAATCACTAGCACAATAGCCTTAGTGTATAACCTTGACCTTGATATATCTTGCACTGTCCATATCTGTAACTGATTAGTGTAGAAATGTACATCAATACACCCACTAATTATTTAAATATGTTTTATCAATAAGAAGTAATTTGTAGCAGTAAATAAAATTCCTCTGGTAAATGGTGTAAGGGATAATATTTCATTATGTTAGCTTGCAGAGTCTTTTTTGGGAAATAAGAGGATTGGGGGTAGGCAGGAGATCTAGCCATTATATTCTACTCAAAGAATTCCTCTGTTAATGATTTATTAGATGGAAATAGCTTAATAATAAACAAGTGGTTTCTTGAATTATTTTACAATTGAACTACAATCATGTACATAGTCTTATTTTGGTACTGAAAAAAATTGATGACAATCGACATTTTCATGATTTTTGTATAAAATCCTGTATTTTAAGATCAGGATCAATATTCAGTGTTTATAAGAATCAGAGATGGTAAAATTTATGCTTTGAAGAAAGATTCCATGATGATAAAATCTTTTATAAAAATCAAAATAGAAATATGAAGCAAGATTACATGTTATTAAAGTTAAATTTTCAATATAAACATATGTTATAGAAAGAGATATTGTAATCAAATCTTTACAAATAGAATTTCTCTTAGATTAAATCTAATATGCTGCCAGGAGAGATGTTCTGTTCTATGTAATAAAAGAAAAATAAAATATTGAAAATTAGACAAAGATAACACAGCACTCACTATACTTCAGAACCAAAAAGTCATTAAAGTAATAGAAAAGTACATGGTTATGCAACTTAAGAGATATGGTATAGAGAAAGCATATGGATATCAAATCAGTTTTGGGGAATCTTAAGTTTTCTCATTATCTCTGAGATGTTTCTTTATGCTTCACTGAATCTTTCCAAAACTAATGATGGGTTGATGCCAAGGGTGTTTTGTTTTTTATGTTATCAATAATGTTAAATCTTTAGATCTAGTATGATGCACGGACACCTTTACCTATAGAGATTTTTTATTTTAAGTAGTCTTCGCTAATTTCACTTGATATGATTTAAAAAAATAATTTTTGCAAAGCAAATTGTATACCATACAAAAATTTAACAGTGCTCCCTTAAGAACCTCTCTTTTCATTATTTTTTTTTGCAGGTAAATGTTAGGTAGAGAACATATGTTTTACATGCCAGGTGTGAAGTTTTCAAGATATCAACATCATCAGAACTGTTTTTAAAACAAAAAGTATCAGTCAAATGCCTGTTATAATTATTTCCTGCTTATCCCAGAACACTTATTGTTTAAGTTTTACATAAATATTATCTCAGAATATGGTTTTTATAAACTAATTCTTAATTTATCTTTAGAATCTATTTGAAGCTGGTACATAATGCATATATGCCAACTCTTCTTTTTTTCTTGTTAGATAATTGATTTGCAAGTCATTAACTTTGAAATGAAAAACAACATATTTTCTTGTGTTATGTATTTTTTTTTTATTTTGGTTTCTGCTACACAGATATAAGAAGATGTGGTATAAGTGCCAATGAGACCACTCTGCATCCAAGTCACAATTTGTAAAAGTACACTGCTATAGGTCAAAGTACGGTCTATTTTAAGGTTCAGTTTTGAAAAAAAAAGAGTAGAATGCAAATAATTTTTGTTTTAGTGTCTGTTTATTTGATGTTATATCGCACATCTTTTATCCATATCTCTATTATCAAACCAATCTTGAATTTGTGAGTTTGAACCACACTTGTGACAATGTGTGGTAGACTCCATTCTTAATTAACTAGGATTGACAGTTTAACTGAAGGTCACAGGTTCTTTCTCTCTGTACTTCACCATAAAACACTAGCCAATAGAGCTGTAAGGTTGGTTTAACACCAACAATTAATTAATCACTCAATCATAGCAAATATCATGTTACTAGTTCCTCCAAATATCTTGACCAATTTTCATGTCTCTATTTATAAATAAATCATTTAAAATACAATTATATTGCATTATTCATTTTGTTTCTTCATGTCAATTTTATTCCGAACAAGACGTTTATAGATAAGATATATGATATCTGTCATGTACATATAGCATTACTAAAAATGGTAAAATCTCTTGTCAGAAGCAATATAATTTTCTTACTCTGTAGTTCTGGCATCAAGGCAAGAATATGTTGCATTGAGTAAAATTTTCTGTTGGTATAGACAGTGCCTAATTGTTTTGTCAGCTATAAAAATACAATTGCCAAGGTGAAAGCAAGAATATATTTACCAAAATATCGGAATTATTCAGTTTTTACATAATTCTTATTACATTTGAAGTATTATTGGCAGTAAATTCTAAATAAGTTACTCCCTAAGTACCCTTTAATCTTATCATTACATTTATCTTTATTGAGAAAACTTGAATTTGATCATAAAATGTCATAATATTTAAGTATGCTTTGTATACTCTTTTTCCCAAATTTATTGACTTTTATAAAAATTTGTATAAATCATGAAATATCAATTTGTTCATTGGGCTCATTAAAGAAAAGTTTTCGGCCTGTCACGAAATGCCACAAACTGTCGGAAAATATTAAAAAGAGTCCGTAGTCTTGTGACCTATGCCTTTTTTCTGTCTGCAGCAAAAGTATTGTTTGTGAACGTTGAAGACCGTATCTTGACCTATAATGGTTTACTTTTATAGATTGTGACTTGGATGGAGAGTTGTCTCATTGGCACTCATACCACATCTTCCTATATCTATTCACAAATAAACTTACCAGTTTACTTTTATTGTTCATTAAAGAAAGGGTATCTTATGAACAAGGAATGTGTTGTTTAGATTTAACCCTGTTACCTAGAAAGAGCAGATAAAAGTTCATTGGCTTTTCATTTCATTGAAAATTACATGGCATAAATTGCTCTTGTTTCTTTATTTAGATTTCTACTGTTATTTATGAACAAATGTTTTGGCTGCTTGTTATCTTTATAAGTTTATTTTTTTTAACATTTTAGAGAAGGGACATTTAATGCAGATTTTTTTTTTATAAACAGATTTTTTATAGTTCAAGTATGATTGTCCTAATTCAGTGATAAGATCACACAAAATTTTGTGAAATTTACAAATCATGTTAATTACAGTGAATCTAAATACTTAGATAACAATTAACAGGTGCTTGTCCATGTTGTACAGGGAATCTAAATACTTAGATATCAATTAACAGGTGCTTGTCCATGTTGTACAGGGAATCTAAATACTTAGATAACAATTAACAGGTGCTTGTCCATGTTGTACAGGAAATCTAAATACATAGATATCAATTAACAGGTGCTTGTCCATGTTGTACAGGGAATCTAAATACTTAGATAACAATTAACAGGTGCTTGTCCATGTTGTACAGGGAATCTAAATACAGTGAATCTAAATACTTAGATATCAATTAACAGGTGCTTGTCCATGTTCTACAGTGAATCTAAATACTTAGATATCAATTAACAGGTGCTTGTCCATGTTCTACAGTGAATCTAAATACTTAGATAACAATTAACAGGTGCTTGTCCATGTTGTACAGGGAATCTAAATACTTAGATATCAATTAACAGGTGCTTGTCCATGTTCTACAGTGAATCTAAATACTTAGATATCAATTAACAGGTGCTTGTCCATGTTGTACAGGGAATCTAAATACTTAGATATCAATTAACAGGTGCTTGTCCATGTTGTACAGGGAATCTAAATACTTAGATATCAATTAACAGGTGCTTGTCCATGTTCTACAGTGAATCTAAATACTTAGATATCAATTAACAGGTGCTTGTCCATGTTCTACAGTGAATCTAAATACTTAGATATCAATTAACAGGTGCTTGTCCATGTTCTACAGTGAATCTAAATACTTAGATATCAATTAACAGGTGCTTGTCCATGTTCTACAGTGAATCTAAATACTTAGATAACAATTAACAGGTGCTTGTCCATGTTGTACAGGGAATCTAAATACTTAGATATCAATTAACAGGTGCTTGTCCATGTTGTACAGGGAATCTAGATACTTAGATATCAATTAACAGGTGCTTGTCCATGTTGTACAGGGAATCTAGATACTTAGATATCAATTAACAGGTGCTTGTCCATGTTGTACAGGGAATCTAAATACTTAGATATCAATTAACAGGTGCTTGTCCATGTTGTAATAAAAACTACATCATAGGTAAATTTAATAGAAACTTATATTCCAGCCTGCTATACAGATGACCTCTATAAGGTTGAAACCAGTCTTGTGAGGTCACCCTCTTCTGGTCCTACTACAGTAATAACTATGTATTTTGAACCTCTATTTAATGGTCATTTCTCTTTTTCTGGTCCTGAGGGTGACCATCATATACTGATTTAACTGTATTAGTAGGTTTGGGAACTTTCTACAGAATTACCTTTTCCAAAATAGTTACCCCAAGTCATGCTGTCATGTGAAGTTATGAACATACAAAAGTGTATTAAAATCACTATAATTTACCTCTTTTTTTACAGGACCCCAAACCAACTGATGGAGGATCATTTAAGTGCACAGCTAGCAATGACTTTGGAGAGTCTAATGCAAACATCACTCTTAACTTCCAAGGTACAAACAAAAAAACTTTTGATATATTTTGAATTGCCTAGTAAATTGCATTTATTTTTTAATTTACTGTAGAATCAATCGTAGATATGTATGTAAACTTGTAGGTAGAAGTAATAAACAGTTTTTCTAGATGAATAATTAAACATTTAGATATTTTTATTTGCTAATTGACCAAATACTTAAATGTCGATACAATTTCTTATTACATCATTGTTACATAACCACTATATGATAAAAGTGGAAACCAATTATATGGTCTGTTAACTGAAATCATGAAACAAAAAGCAACACTTTGAAGCTGATGTAATGATGTAATAAATGTATTTCTAACGTCATAACATTCAATTACCAGGTTTAAAGTACTTTCATTTTCAAATTAGACCAGTCTACTTTCATTTTCTGCATAATTAATGTACTGTGGATTCATTCAATTTCCTGGGCACCAATTTTAATGGAAAGTATAAACCTTGCATTTTTGTGGATAAGTGATTTTGTGGATCTGCCAAAGTCTGGATACAACTTAATAGAAATTTGTATTTCTTTGAACATTTAGATTTATATCCACTTTATGGACTCTACCGTATTACAGACTCACCAGGCGTTGGTTCACTTTCGTTTGTAATTTATTTAGATTTATAGTTCACCTGTACCCAAGAAATCCTCGAAAAATTGGTATCTAACGAAAAATGATGAATCCACCGTATTAAATTGTTTTAAAAGAAATAATTTAGTCAATGCATGCACTTAATTAATTGACACAAACAAATAAAATATCAGCATGTATTTACAGTAGACAAACTTCTACTGTATTAGAACAAATGCGTCAGCTTAGTTTTAGACAAATTTGATCAATCATCAAAAGCTAAACAATGTGCATATATATATATATTTGGATTGCCATATTTTATCATTGGGAACTGATAGTTGGTCATGCTTATGATATTATATACCAACTGTGACTGAATTTTATAGCTTTTAAACTTTTTACTTCCTCAGCGGATTAAATATGGCAGAGCACATAAAATATATCAAAAATATAACCATCCCCAATATATATATACCATTGATATCATGATTTTAATTGTTTTCTTATTTGCAGTTGTTAAGAAAATTTTCGTTATTCAAGTATTTAGATACGAAAATTTTCATCTTGGTGAAAATGGTGAGACAATTTGTTGTGACTAACCTACCAGAATGCATCTATCATTCTGATCAATGTGCCTATATAAAACCTGTCATCTTTTCAAACTGTCACATGCCGCCCAATATTTTTCTCCATTAAACAAAGGATATTGAAAATATAGACACTTGAGCCAAAAAAGCTGAAGTAATCAAATTCCTGGTACAGAGTTTATTTGATTTAGAAATTGAAGTAAAAGCTCAAAATTAAAGAGAATTTTTATTTCTATCCTTATTTCTGGTTTAAAAAAGCCTAGAAATACTCCAATCAGGTCAAGTGCAGCATAGAATTTGGACACATGTGACAGTTTGCTCATCCTGATTATTTTAAGTTATAAACCATTTACTCCTATTTCTGCTAGTAGAATAGCATTTTTTTTGTTTCGAAGATTATCACCATATCCTGTTTTTCATCTTCATTTTACAAGATTTTAGTCCTTTTCAACCTTGTCAAATTTATTACATGGCCTATTTACCTAAATATGTTTGAACCTTATTGAGAACCAATTCATCACACAAGTATCCTGTACCTCCATTTTAGAAGTGATAGTTTGATTTCACAGCTCAACAAACCAAACTATAAGGAAAATATTGTTTTAAATGCATCTTTAATGAAAAAAATAGGTTTTGATAGTATTTCACATTTTAGTTTTGCTGATTATTTTTGGCTTTATTTGTTTCATTTATTTGTTAACATACATACCAGAGCCTTCATTCTTGTATGGCTTTGCAAAATAATGTTCATCATTTTATTTGACATAAAAAATTGATAATTCATTCGTTTATTTCAGGATGAAAGGTATACATAAGCTCAAACTTGAATTGAGGACTTGAAACTTACAAGTCTGTTTAATCATTTTTGAAATAGCAGACTTCAATTTCTAATGATCATGGTATAGTTACCATTTGTAGATAAGTACATGCCCTAAACAATCACTTCAGGTTTGAGCATCTAGTATTATACTCAGTATTTTCAAGTGATTCACACTCACAGCTACTGGAATTCTATTCCTTATTTACTTTTAAGGTGCTGAACAAAAGGATAAACCATCTGAAGACCAGGAAAAACCTGCAGCACCAAAACCAGCTGAAGAAAAAGAAAAACCTGCACCAGCAAAACCAGCAGGAACTGCTCCAACTTTTACAGAAAAACCAGTTATCAAACAAGAAGGAAAGAATTTGATTGTACATTGTAAATGTAAAGCTAACCCTAAACCTACCTTTTCATGGTATAAAAGTGGCCTCCCTTTGAAGGAGACATTCAGAATCAAAACCAGAGTGGATGGAAAGGGAGATGACTATGATACATTTTTAGATCTCATTGTAAGTATTTGTTATCTCCCCTTATATATTCAGTAAATCTTAATGCTGACTTTTCAGCAATAAAAGTTACAGCGATTAAAGCCATGATAAAGACTTTTATTAAATTATCATTGTTAAATGGTTTTAATCACCAGCCAGATGTCATACTTCCTTTTGATACTTATATTTTGGCATTTCACAGAATTGTCTTGACACTAAATCCATTGGTTGTGCAATGACACCATAACATGGACCTATTATTTTAATTTTTAACCTAGCTGGATATATTTTGCCTATTTCCAATATTATTCCTCTTTATGATAGACTGTATATTATTTCAAACAAAATACTATTAGGAGATAGCAGTGAAATACAATAACTCCACCTCAATTCAAGAATTTTAGTACATTTGTTGTACCCATGAAAATAAATGAATTAATGTTATGCTGTTTTTGTTTCAGAATGTCATTTAAATTATGCTGTTCTTCATTTCAGAATGTCACTAAGAATGATGCAGCTGAATACAAAGTTGTAGCCAAGAATGCACATGGAGAAGGAAATGCTACCATCACTGTTAATATGGACGAACCTCCTAAGTAAGTATGGGGAATTAACAAAGTCTGTTCAATACCAGACTAAAGTCATTATGGGTTCACTGATTTATATTTTTTCTCCAAGATGTAAGAAATTTTAAATTATTTCAAAAATCTACAAAGTAATGTACAACAGCAGAGTGTATTGCACAAAAGCAAGATATCTTCAATTGAATATAAATTCAAATCATATAATTAATTTTAAGTTCTTTGACTACATTTATTATGTTTTAGAAACCTATAATGTGTCAAATATTAAATTCTAGTCCAGACTTGTATCAAAATTGTATATTGTGTCCATTTTTGCCTCAGCTGTTCAGGGTTGGACCTCTGCACTTTTATCTGGCTGCGCTAGGCGAAGCAGTTTATTAAATCTTGGGTAAATAAATAAACCAGGGATATATTCCTGCTGGACAAAGGGAGATAATCAAGTCGTATGTAGATATTTCAAATGTGCATACATTTTAAGATTTTCTTTGATATATTTTTGTCATTTAATTTAAATAAATAAGAGCAATAGACAGTTGTTGAAGCTTTATAAGGTTATGACATGTACTCAAATTTAGATACCGGTTAAAGGTATGGTTAAACTGCTGTGATATTTTTGTGTTCTTAACTTTTATCAGAGCTGCAGAGCCACCACCCCAGTTCCAAGGTCTACCACAAGTAACATTGGAAGAAGGAGGGAAACGATTATGCATAACACAAAAAGTTAAATGTAAGACCAAACCAACAGCCATGTGGTACTTCTTGAATAAGCCAATCAAACATGGTGGAAAATATTTCCTTGAGATATCTCAAGACAGAGATTGCTACAATGTTGTGTGTGAAGTTTTAAATGTAAGTAGTGTATTATATGTTATTTATATTATTCACATATAAGGTAAACAGCTTATGACTTTAGGAATCTGTACCCTAACTTACTAAATGATTGCTAGAAAGACTAGTGACCAGAAAGAACGTTTAAAAGTTCTGTCTCAATTCTAGTATATTGTAGATCACCTTATTTTCACAGATATTATTTTGCCTTTAGCCCACTTCGTCACAATTTAATTGAGCAATTTAAAAAAATTCTTGATTTAGTAAGATCCTGCATCCAAATTTGTTTAATTTTTCATGCTTTTTTAGGCAAACGAGAAAGTTTTTTTCAGGTTTAATATCAGTGTGATTATAATACAATAAAATTTAATCAATAAGCGAAAGAATAAATAAACAAACAAACTTTTGTGAAAAAAGTATTTCTATATTAGTCAATCCATTAGTGCAATGTTTATCAATATACTCTACAATTTTCCACTTCAGCCAAAAGAATTAGACTCTGGTGAATACAAGTTTAGCATCAAAACACCTGGAGGAGAAGGATCAGGGTCAGCTAGAGTTGACCTCAAAGGTTTGTATCAATTGTCTTTTTTTATGTAAGATTATATGACCAAATATTTACAGGACCCAGGGGAAGCACTTAAAACTGTGGAAGGGTGTCTGTCGATCTGATATTCAAAGTGTTTTCTCTGGGAACTGTGAATTATTTAACATATAGAATAAGCCTTATCTTTTCTGAATAAAACATTTGTCAAGGTACTGAATAGTCTACAGTAAACTCCTGTCAATCAAAAAAGGACAGACAAGACAATGTTCAAAGGAAAACAGAAATGATATGAATAAGCAGTAATTGCATGAAAAAATAAAATAAAAAATAAACACATAGCAATAACAAAAGAAAAATTAATCTTGTTTACATTCAGATGCTGCAGTTTTCTGGTCTGTGCGTCCTTTTGTTTGTCTATTCGTTCGTCCTGCTTAAAATTTTCGGTCAAGGTAGTTTTTGATGAAGTTAAAGTCCAATCAATTTGAAACTTAGTACAAAAGTTCCCTATGATATGATCTTTCTAATTTAAATACCAAATCAGTTTTATGACCCCAATTTCACAGTACACTGAACATAGAAAATTATCGTGCGAGTGGGGCATCCATGTACTGTAGACAAGTTCATGTTTGTACTGAAATTAAATATTGAATGCAAAAAAACGTAGACCATAATCAAGGATTGGATAATGTGATTGGTCACTTGTTACATTCATCAATTAAAAGCCAGTGAAAAGAATATTAACCACCAATTACTTGAGAAAATAAAACAATTATCCAAAACACATCAGTTAGAAATATTTTTCAGATGGCTTATTTTGTCTGAAGTATAATTTTGACATGTTTTAATTTCAGCATTAATGGCTCCTAAACCAAAAATACCTAAAGGATCACCACCATCATTCACCCAAAAGTTGGCACCAACGGTAAATATGTTTTACAATACAACTTATATATATTGAAAATATTTAGGACAGGTATGATGTCAGCATTATACACTTGAAACAGCATGACAATTTTGAGACAAATCATCTTTATTAAGTTGAAAACTCAACTTTTTGTAGAAATTTTATTAGAGCTCATAGACATCTTTCACAAGCAGTAGAAATCATAATTTGTATCCTGTATATGAGAAGGGATAAGATGTTAAGTTTTTGACCCAAAGTTCATACACACATTTAAAAAAAAAAATGAGCAGAGGATTGCTGTTCTTCATCTGAAAAAAAAGTGAGGCCTTCAACATGGAGCAAAAGCAATCACTTGCAATATTTTCATGAAAGCCCTGTGCACCATGTTTTCAATGTTACTAAATACATAAACAATCGGGCAGCGTAAAATCATCCTACATATAGACTGACATACCAGACAGACATTAGAATACCAGGTTTTGTACAACCTAATGTAATACTGTCATTTTATGTAAAACAAAACAATGAAAAAAATATGGAGGATGATAGTTTTTCAATATTTATGCTTTTGTTTTTTGTGTACATAGGAAGTACTTGATGGTGATGCATGTGACTTGATTGCCAAAGTTGCTGGGAATGAACCTATTGAGGTTGTGTGGTCAAAGGATGGAGATAAACTTAAGCATAGCAAAGATTGTCAAATCACATTCAAAGACAATGTTTGTCGTCTGTATATCCCTGAAGTTTACCCAGATGATGGCGGCAAATATCAAATTGACCTAGAAAATGAGTTTGGAAAAGCAATGACATCTGCCACTCTTGTTGTCAGTGGTGAGTATTATTGGTGCTTATTTCAGGGTTTTGAGCAATTCTTGTAGTAATCACTTTGTGATGTTTAATGCAAGCTTACAAACTGTTTGAGTTCCTTTGCCTTTCTGAAAACCAAAGAGATCTTAGATTAGAGACAACCTTTTTATTTAGCATACATCATTTCATTAAGAAAAAACAAATTAAAGTTAAAAAAAGAAAAAAACTGAAGCAATCACATGAACTTTTAAAGGAGCAAGACTGGTTGCTCAAATAGGGTAAGAGCTTGAATAACCCGCAATGAAAATCCATGCTCAGTTCAAATGTCACAATATGAATAGATAAAATTGAGAAAGGAAATGGGGAATGTGTCAAAGTGACAACAGCCCGACCATAGAGCAGACAACAGCCAAAGGCCACCAATGGGTCTTCAATGTAACTAGTTGTTAAAATTAAACAATGAGTAAATTTACAGATGATTTAAAAATAACACCTTGAATTTAACTAATAATACATGGGTGCCTAGAAAGTATATTTGATAAAATAAAATTAAAAAATCCCAATAATTGTTGTATATCTGACAAAATAAACAATTATTAGGAGTTTTGTATATAATAAAAGAATGAGAGAAAAATATGTATATAGTATACATGTAATAGTTACAGGAAGTGCCTATTTAGATGTGCAGAAAGTGTTGATTTTGAAAGGAAATTATAAATAAAACCTTTATAGCTCGATTGGATATAAGTTCAACTGTTTATAGCTGTAGGAGGAACAGCTGCGAATTAGTATTCATAGAATGAGTTTTCCTTAATCAATGTTTTGAATATTTGTTAAAAAAGTTGAATACATTGAATATGATCTTTTTCTTCCACAGAAAACCCTGACATGGCATTGCCAGAAGTTACTCCTATGTTGGGTGATGATCCCACAGGAAAAGTTATAGAACAGGTACATAACCAGATTGACTTTTCAGAAAAAAGGGAGGTCATCAATCTTACTATTTAAATGAAAATATATTGAAGTTTAATGAGAATTGGACCAGCTATATTTGAAAAAAAATACATGCATTTTAAATCTAAATCCAGCAATACATAAATTTACTTTAAATTACTGTATGGATGATACTTACAAGAAGCAAAATCCACTTTTTTTTACTCTTTTAGACTGAAAGTGACCAGTGTCTAAATGTTCTATTTTTTGTGCATTTACCTAATCGAAGTGGTGGATATATAATTGGATGGCTTTAAGACTTGTATAACAACACTCTTCATACTGAGAAGTTATTAAAATAATGCAATCAATGAAAATAGTCTCTACCACTTATAGAATTTTAAATTTGCTTTTAAGAATGAAAGTGTCTTGACCATTTTAATTTTCAAGCAAAGACCATCCACTCTAGGAAAGTCAAAATTGAAGAAAACATGCAGAAAAGATTCATAGAGGACCTGAAAAAAGAATTATTTGAACTACTGATATGTATATAAATGATTGTTAAATATATTATGATTTATTATTTGTATGTCAGAAAATCCCAGAACCTGAACAGGTTAAGCCAGTAGAAAAGATACAACCACAAATTAAAGAACCTGAGAAGTCAAAAGCTCCAGAGAAAAAGAAAGGTATAACTTTAAATAGAAGTGAACCCTGTATTTATGTATAGAAATCAATCTGGAAAATGAATCTATTTCTTATTTTGTAGAAATCGAAATTTTGTAGGTTTACTTTTGAATACTTATACTATTATCTTTGGGAAAGAATATATTGTGTTAATAAAATTTATATAATTTTATTTTTCCAAGATATTCAGTCCTAAAAGGTTTAAACTTTAAATGATATTAATATAGTTTTTCGATTCACTGGGGAATCTATGGAATTAAAGAGAAATTAGATTCATTTACGAGAATGTGTTTTCCTGACTCAGCACTGTTTTTGCACACTTATATATTTGCTAGATTTATCCACTATTTAAGTTTAGTATTATTTCCACACAATATGATTTTGATTTAATGGAATGTTGTATGAACAGATTGACTAATGACAATTTTTTCTCTCAAGTATTAAAGGGTATTTTGGAAATGTTAAATGATAGTAGTTTTGAATTGACTTTACATTGATAGAAATTAATTTGTTCCCCTTTTCTTGTGGAGACATACAAAACCTTGCCTTTACTTAGCCAATGAAATTAGAATGTTTTAGAAATGAAGATATTTGTACAAAAAGAGCACAAAAAGTTTGATTTCCTTGAAAAACACTACTTATTAAGTTAGTTAGTTCTGTTCACATTAACATCATAGCACCTTTATTATAATTTTCAAAGTACCATGTAAGTGTTTCTTTTTGTACCATACATTACTGCTAATATTTTGCGTTTTTATTTCTGTAAAATCAGTTTTTAATTTAAAAAAAATGGCTTGTAGTTATAAACTTTGGCATTTGTTATTGGCTCAAGAAAAAAATAGTCCTCATATGGAAAGAACATTTACATTGTAATTTATATACACAATACACAAAAGAATATGAAGCCCACTTCAGTTTACACTATATTTGATGTTGTAATATTTTATTTTTTTGAATAAATGGAATCGACAGGTTGTCACCCATTCAGATATATATATATATAACTTAAAGCTTTTGCTAGTTGGATGGGATTCTAAAATTGATATAAATGTACTCTGAAGTTAAACAGTAATCAGCAATATGTATGAAAGTTTATCAGCCCAGTTTTGAAAGTGATAAAATTTCTTTCTAAAGCTATTTCACTGCATATATTTTTTTTTGCTTTTCTAATTTTCGAATACATTTGCATTACTCTTCTTGCTCATCTTTTTTTTACCTGTCCATTCCATTAATTTCTTCTTTTTTTCTTTTTTTTTTATAAAATATGTATTCATGATATATTATTTTATAATTTGCACCCTTTATTTATTAGGGCTATTCCAGAAAAAAATGTATGGGGGGGTTGGAAGGCAGTTTTTGTCAGCACCCACCACCCAGACAATTGTAATTGAGAATACATTTTTTTCTGGAATAGCCCTTATAGAAAATGCCATATGAATATGAAACTGTGAATGCTTGATAATTTAGATTAAAATCAGTATTCTTTATACAAGAATAAAAAGTCTTCTTTTATGTCCTAAAGTTTTAAGGAAATTTCAAGCGTCTAGAATTTAAATTAAATAGACATGCCTGTCTTTTCCTTTAAGTTATTTTACTTATTCAAGAGGCCCTTCAGCAAAAACTCAAACTTATAGTTTTTATTTTCAAACTAAACTCGTGAATATTTGTTTTTCCGTTAAGTTTTGTCTGTCACCTTAAGTCCAAATGATTTAGTTTATTTTTAATTTTATCTTTGAACATTCTCCATACTTATAATTCTTGCTAACATTCACAGTTTCTGTTTAATGTATCTTTAGTTTTCACAGTAGGTTTAATTTTCGGTTCTGTCCTATGAAAATGACTGCAAAATCTAAAGACTTGATCGTAAATAGAAATTTGTACATTTATTATCACAGTGAATGTGAATTTTATTAAATTTAAGAATTAGTTTTGTCAAATTTCTCTTGAAAAAGATGGTTCAGTCATTTTTGTAGGAACACTTTTAATCTTTGTTTTACTGTAGTTTACTCTAGTTCTGTTACTTTTCCTTCTTCTTTGACCTTTTTGCACCTCTTGAAGAACCAGCAGCAGATGCTCCAAAGAAAGTCTCAGCTCCTCCACCATCTATAGTTATTGATGATGAAAATACAGGTAGGGTCAAAGTTCAGTGAGCAAAGGGAGACAACTGGCCTATAATCAGATATTGATCTGATTTATTAGGAAACAGTTTCAATTTTGATTGAAATAAGTGCTGACTGTAAATAATTCTTGAAAAATGAAGTTTTTATAACTTTCTTGTTTTTTTGTAGATGTTCTGTTCTGCCTGCTTCTTGTTTAGGTGCATGTTTTATCTCACTGCCTGTGATATGGATATCATATTTAAGATTTGTTTTCGTATACGTTGAGTATAGGTAAGGAGTATAAAAATGTATACCTGCGTCATTTACTTCGGGAAAATATATATCTGACATCATAGATATATAGGTCTAACCCCAGACTGACATGTTTACAATTTACATGTCCTCCAATTTTACTTAAATGACAAGTCATAACACCGGTACTGTCAATTTTATGCTGAATTTTTAACAGATAATAAATTTAATCGAACTCCTCCTCGGAAACCAAAGATGTATATTAAACAACCTACTACTATCCTTGAACTTGAAGAGGCAGGTATGTACTTACTTTACTTTGTATGATAGTCAACAGTCAAATATAAGGAAAATTTCAGGATTTGTTTTTCGCTATCAGCAACTTTAATTTCAATATTCAAATACTTGTTGCATATCTGTTAATGGATTAAATTTTATTTCCCACAAAAAAAAATCAAATTAATGATAGGCCGTCTTTAAAGATTATTTTTCTTCAATTTAAAGTGAATTTGATTGTTTTTGATTGGCTGTTGACTATTAAGGCATGCATGCAGTTGGCTGAGCTTTGCTGTACAGATGTCTTGCATGATATATGTCCCTAATTATTTTATATGTTGTAAAAATATCATATAAAACATTTCATATGTAAATCATTCTATATTTAGCAATTTTTTTTCATAAAATTTCAATTATATCTTTAAACAGTATATATTTATTTTTACTATAATTTTAATTTTGTTTTTTGTTTTCTTTATCAAAACTATTAAAAACATTTTTTTTTTTTTTTTTATATTATAAGAAGAATAAGAAAATTTAAAAAAGAAAAAGAAAAACACAAAAACAACAGGAAATGTTTCAATTTTATCTTCACATTATAAAATCTTCAGTGTTGGGACATTGTCATGTGACTGTCGTCATAGCAATAACTCACAGTATCACCCTTGCTGTGGATTTTACAATTTTATCAGAAATTTTCACTGAACATAGAATTTTGGTTGTTTTTCATAGAAAGGTTATTTTTTTCGTAAATTTTTATTTCTTATTTCAACATTTTACTAAGTGACATTTGAAACCCCATAGTTTAGAAACTGTTCGTAATATGATTCAGCAAGTCAAATTTTCAAGCCGATTATTGGAATAGAGAACACAAATTCAAAATGAAAACTTGAAGGCTTTTGTGAGAAATCCAAAGTTTTCATTCACCATAAATCTGTAAGAAAATGGAAACTTTTGCAACACTAAATTATTAGAAGCAATTAAAATGATAAAATTAAAATTGCATCAAATGAGAAAAATTCAGGTTAACAATATTTATATACATGTAATCTGGCTGACTTAACTGCTTATAATAAGAATAATCAGACTTTGAATATCTTTGTGCCAAAAACTCCAGAATTTATCATCCATTGAGAGGAAAATTGTATAACATATTCTATGTTATTTACAAAGTTATGTATATATCAATAAGCTTTTGCATAATTTGCTTTTGCAGCTAGTATATAAATTATATAACATGATATATTAGATGCTGGCACCAATAAAATTTCTTAAAAAATATATGCTATAAATATTATAAATTATACAAAGAATTACATTTAGCATGTTGCAAGCTAAACACAATATAACCGTCCTAAATAATAATTAAATCAAAAAGATCCATTTTTATATACCAAGAGTCGGTTTCACAAAAAAACTTACGACTGAGATTGATCGTATGTATACTGAATTGTTCATGACTTACATTCAATCTTAGTTGTAAGTTTTTTTTTGTGAAACTGACACCAAATCGGTGTCGAAAATTTATTTGCTGATTCACATGTGAAGATCATGTTTCATTTTAACAGCTCGGCTTTATAATGTAGATATATCAATTTAATATACTAAATTCACTGTTTAAATGTATGCTTTAAATATAGTATATCTTAGATAATCAGACAAAAATTTAACCTCTGTAGCGTTAACAGTAAAAATAGGTTTAGGATTGAAATGATCAAAATTAACCAATAAATGTCTAAAACGCATTGAAAAATATAATACTTTCACCGATTATTTATTGGTGTTGTAATTTTGTAAGTGTATCAACAGTGCCTGAATTTCATTATTACTGTATTGATCTCTTTTTTTCAATCTTTTTTTATGCGAATATAAAGTAAACTTTTATTGTTTTAAACCGAATTCTATAGAAGTCCAACCAAATTCATTAGAACGTAAAGATTTAAATGAACAAAATGAGTAGTTATTTTTTTTTTATCAAATTCAAACAAACAAAAGTTGAAGTGGAAATTTTTTATTTTTTTTTCATTAAAATGTTAAAAAGCTTTGAAGTGAACATTTTTTTAAATGATTAACTTAATTAATAAGCAGACAAGGGTGATAACTCATTAATTAATTAACTTAATTATAAAGATGACCTGTCGGATGGTTATGAAGGAGATGACGATCGACCATCAATTCCATTAATCGTCATGAATCACGGTAAGTTTAATTTGTGTTCCACAATTGTTTTTGAAATACAACATTCAAATTTTGTTGCTGAAAGGCTTAGTTCAGACCTACTCAAGTCAAGATTCAGGAAATCTGTTTACAACAAGAAGCCCCTGTTACACTTAAAAAAAGGGGGGATAAGTAGAGTAAAACCTGTATATAAAAGTCACTCTTAGGGTCAGAAGAAAATTAGCATATTAGAGAGATGACCTTTGATTTGAGGGTCAACATACATAGATATTACTACAGTGGGATTAGAAGAGGATGACCTGCTATTTAAAGTAATGTTTTAGCTAAAGAGTGACAATTAAAGCAGGTTTGATAGCATGCATTATATAATTGCCCACTTACTCTTTCTCTGATTTTCTGACCAGATTAAAGGTATATGATCTACATGCTCTCCCAAACTGCTGGTACTCACCAAAATGGTTTACTCTTGGCATTTTGTTTTCCTCTTCAGCTAAATCTGACTGCTATGAAATACAGCAAATTATAGAATAGGGAATAGGAAGTCACTGAAGTAATAGATGCTTGCTGTATATTTTTAAACAATTTTTTATTTTAAATGATATTATTTAGATAAGGGATTATGATTTTGTTGTTTATCAATATGTACAATTGTTCTTGAGTTTGAAACTTTTAATCAGGTAGATATCATCAATTTGAACAATAGTTTTAGCTCTACGAAAAGATATATTCACAAAACATGCATCATATGTTCCTGTTTATTTACCTTAAAAGGAACTTAAATAAAAATTATAAATATTTGAAAAGCTGTCCAATTCTAAGAATTTTTACAGTGCTTATAGATTAGTACTGATAAAAGGACGATTGAGACAGAGAGATTTTTAATTTTTTGTTTTATCTTTTATTTAAAAAGATTATTAAATAACTAATTTTAGATGATGTAGAATATGAAGATGCTGGACCTAGAAAGATATCAGTCTCTAAGAAGAAGGAGGAAAAACCAGAAAAGAAGATTGAAGGTCCAACACATGCTCTTGCCAAGAAACCAGACAATGTCACCATTGTTGAAGGTATATATTTGTTAATGTGATAATGTCTGATAAATTTGTGTAACATTATCACTATTTCAATAGACATTATTGCCATTGTTGCAGATAGGTTTTTGTTGATGTGACATTATCACTAATTCAGCAGACAATGTCACTTTTGTTGAAGGTAAGTATTTGTTAAGTGACATTGTCACCAATTTGCCAGACAATGTCACCATTGTTAAAATTTTTGTATTTGTTGATGTGACATTGTCATTAATTCACCAGAAATGCACCATTGTTGTTGGTATATATTTGTGATGTGACATTATCACTAAAATCACCAGACATTGTCACCATTGTTGAAGGTGTAAATTTGTTGAAGTGACATTGTCACTTATTCACCAAAAATTTTCAACATAGTTGAAGGCATGTATTTGTTGATATGACAGTGACCAGAGGTAGTTCATTTTCATTTTTTTTAGTTTTTGCATAAAAAAGTCAATAATTTTACATTATCTTAAATTAACATTGTCAATTGTAGGAGAGGATCTCAAAGTCAATTGTGCACTTGATGTGAAGCCAGGTCTACAAGCACCTAATGTGAAATTCTTCCGTGGAAAGAGAGAGTTGAAGGATGACACCAGAACACGTATCATCCATAAGGACCAAGGTTCTTCTCTCAACATTAACAAAGCAAGATTCTCTGATGAGTCTAAATACACAGTTATTGTTGAACAAGAAGGTGTTCCAGTCGACCAGGCAACATTTAGTGTTTTTGTTAAAGGTTTGTTTTTTGGTGGCATTAGCGTAGCATTGCGATATAAAAAGCAATATGAGTCAAATTATGGAAGCATGTAACATTTGCAGACAGGCCATTGCGTTTGAATAAATAATGGCCTATAGCGTAGCTGTTGTCTAAGGTACAAGCATGAAGTCTGATATCTTCATAATTTAATATTTTGTATATTTCATTTCCATATTAATAAATATTAAAAAAATTACAATGGTGATGAAATTTACAAAAAGATTGTGTAGATTTTGAAGTAAATATATATGATTACATTGACCATGTTTATGGTTAAGTCGCTCTAGGTACATTTATCTCATTAGTATGCATGTATAAATACATTGGGGAATTCCAGAATTGAATATTTGGGGAGTAAGAAGGCACCTAATATTAATGATATATGAATAGCAAAGTTTGAAACAATCATCCACACAAAAAGCATTTCAAATTTCTGATTAAAATTATATGGACAGGGGTCTTTTGGAAATAAAGGCCTTCCAACCTCCCATACATTAATTTTGGAATAGCCAACCTATTGCACAAATCATAAACCAATCTGCACCTTGCACTGCATGTATCATATAAAGAAAATTGCTTATCAGCACTTGGCAGAACTGCTTCCTTTGGATGGTTGTTAAAAGACCATCACCCAAGAAGATTTGCAAATTGATCTCTGATGTTGGATGCTAACACTCATCAAATGCTATCCTCACCTTTCACCTTTGACCCAACCACACATGCACAGCACAAGGCAGCGTTCAATCAGCAGCCGCAGCAGCAAGCTACATGGATATGAAACAAAGATTCAGAGCTTAGTAGCGCAAAGCACAATAATGGCAAGTATTTTAAAAATGAGGGTTGCAGTAGTCCTTTTCTCAGAAATCTCCAAAATAAAAAGGTGGACCAAGTTTATGTGACACAACTCTTACAAATTGCTTAGAAGTTTGTGGCAACCATTGGGATAAATATATTCTAATCTTTTAACACAGAAAATTTTGATTTTATGTTTTACAACACATTGTTGATTCGAAGAATAGACCTTATCGCTATTTGGAAAATGAGCCTGTTGACCCAAAAATCTGCGCCTCTTGAACTATTGATGTCATACAACAATCACTTTTCCATTGTGACTTCATATATTTATTATCCAATTAAAATTGCAAACTTCAAATTAATAAGAAGTGCTTTGGAAGAAGAATAACTAACTAGTATATGCACATGGTTTTATGAGAAAAAGGACTACTGCAAACAAAGTTACAAAAAATCTGCTGAGCTCCTATTTGCAACTTATTTAGAGCAAAAGTTAAAATTAACAAATATGCAAAGCAGGAAATATAAAGAATGATAACATGATTTGCAAATGAATAAACAAAATGCTCAAGTTCATTCACTAACAAATGACCATCACAAAGTAAAGAAAAAGGTATTAATAAAGTTTTGTGGTAATCCAGGCACCCATTTCACAAAATGTTGTGTACTTAAGATGAATTTTAGTGGTAAGTTTTTTTGTGAAGTGATGGCTAAATCTATACAACTGCTGGTCAGTACTCAGATGATATTTTGTCAATGGACACATTTTGGATAATATCAAAGGTCTGTAGATAAATAAGGTCACACTGACCTACATGTCATGTTTTAATGACTGATTTTGCCTTAAAATTAGAAAGAAACAATACAGAAGTAACTGCATTTAATGCAAGAAGGGTAGATCAAGTACTATGCTCAGTAAGCTATGATATTTTGTCAGTCTTCATATTAATGAAAGTAAAGATGACCCATGCAATAAATGAGTGTCATTGATTTACATTTTATGCATGTGTGATAATCTCTGTTGTTAAAAAGGATTAATGTAAAGAGAGGGAAATACAAACTGTTTCCTCTTCTCCCTTGATTTATCCTGTATGCTACCAATTGAAGTAACAATGACAAGCAAAAATACAATCCAGTCCTGAATTGTTCAATAACAGGGGGTTTCATATCGACCCCTTGTGACACAAATACAGATAATGAAAGATGGGAGGTATAAGCCATTGAGACAGGGACCCAACATAACCAAAAGACATCTAGAGGTAAAATCTTCAATAACAAGAATAAGGTATAAACAACAACTATCAAAGATCTGACAGCAACACCCAAATATTCCATGCTTTATAATATTTGCTGGGGAGGGGGGCACTTATATACCCCCTGGAATTCAGATTTGCAACTAATGTGTAATCAAGTAAGCAATTTGTTATATATTTTGACTGAAATGTATTTTCAGATCCTAAAGATTCAGCTATGGACTTCAGGTCTCTCTTGAAACACAGGTAAGCTTAAAATTATTCAATTTAATAGTGGTATCATGAATGAAGTTAGATAAAGAAAAAAGAAATTTGTCTTTGGTTACATTTGTTCCTTTCTTAAGATAGACATGGGGTATTATGTGTTTTGTTTGCATATCTGCTAGTCTGTCTGATATCAGGTTAAAGTTTTGTTATAGGGTAGTTCGTGGTCACATATACCTGAAACTTAGCTCACATATATTAAAATAAGGAGGTGTGTTATTAATACTGTGGATTCATTATTATTCATGGGATACAAATTCTTGTTGATTTCCTGGGAAGAGTTGAATCACAATTTCAAATGTTCAATGAATTATAAACATTCTAGTGAATGCAGACTTAAGCAAAACAACATAATTAAGTATCCACAAAAATGCAAGATTTCATCAATCACCGAAATTGATATCAACGAAAATAAATGAATCCAAAGTATATTCCTGGACTAGCTTTTTGTTCTACAAGTGTTTTCAAGCATTCAGTTGCACAGATCTAGCCTAGGTTTTGATTGTACACGTCTGTGAAAGCGTTTGATTTTACATGGATTGACTAGCTTTTGGTTGTACATGTCTTTGCTAACTTTTAGTAGCACAGATCTCAGATAGCATTTCGTTATACAAATCTGGGTTAGGTTTTGATTGCACCTGTCAATGCAACATTTTGTTGTGCAGATCTTGGCTATTTGGTTACATGTTGAATGAAATATTATATTCCTTCCAATACAATGATATTATATGTTAACCTTTTTATAAAGAAAATTATTTTTAATTTTTACATGTGTATTTTCAATATTATTGATATTTTCAGAGACCATAAAAAGAAGAATGATGATGATGATGATATTGACTGGGGGTCTCTTAAACCAGGTTTGTTTAACAATTCCTTTGTTTTAGCCAGAATTTACCTTACACAATTCAATTCTGAATTTCAATATGACCAATTTTCTTACTCATACCATTCATTTATACCATGTTTCTTAAACGATTTCTTCACTTAACTTCAATAAATTTGAAAGTCTTCCCTGTATGTCAAGTTCTACATTATTGTATTCTCCATTCTAGTGTCTTTCAAACTTTTCCATAAGCCTGTTACAGTATATTAATGCTATGAAATAATACTTTGACTAATTACACTGTAATACATTTGTTCTGTTTACAGAACTGCTCACTTCATACCTATTTGCACTGAAGTATTATTGCACAATGCACATATTATAACCTTAGCACTAACAAAAATTGCACAAATGTTACTTAGGGGCCAGGAGAAGGTAGGGGAGAGACATGCGTTAGCTGGATTTCGTCTTTCACTGACTCATTTATTCTCACTCATTTTGTTGCTTATGAAATTGATATGTACTTTTTTTCAGTGGAAGGCCAAGACCAAAGCCAACTGCAAAAACCACCGCAGAGTATGTAAAGCCAAGTGAAAATGATACCCCCAAAGCTATAGCAATTCTGCAGAAGCGCTATTATCAACTGTCTATTTTATAACTAGCTGTAATACTAAATGACCATACTGAATAGCTTGATTTTAAGATAGCAATTTTTCATCCATATGATTAAATATGTATCAGTTATTAAACAAATTTCCTTACATATTTGAGCCAAATTGCTTCCAATTACAGAAAAATTCTGTGATCAACTTAATTAAAAAAAGAATTGTCATCTACTTTTCGGTATACCAATAACATACAATCAATTATAGAAGAAGAATTTTTGTGTGAGAAGAGCTACAAGCAGGTTAGACACTCATAAGTTCCTTTTACAAGATCATATTGCTTTAAAATTGCTATTTATAAATAATAGCTTGATGCAAAATATGGTGCAGAACATTACGGCTAGTTGAATTTTTTGAATTGCGCATTCCAATTTGTGTGTTTAGTGTCTAGTCATAAATCATAGCTTAGCTTTAGATCATTTGACTTGTACCTAGGCAATTCATCTTAGTAATTAGGATATCCTTACAATTTAGAGAGTGGGTTTGCATATTTTACAACAGCAACTCCGCGTTAAAAAAAATTCCACCATAAATATTTTTGTCTATCTCCACGCTTAATTGAAAAGATAAAAAATAACTATTTAGATTAATATAAATTTGGCATGTTTGAAATCATTTGTCCTTCCTGTAGGCTTTTTAAACCTTTTAATTCAAACTCCATTGGGTGTAAATGTCTTAGTTAGTTAGAACAAAAGTAGAAATTTGAAGTGTTAGGTGTGAAAATTATGGGGTTTTTTTTATGGTCAGTTTTAACCAAAGCAGTTATTTTTCAGACAAGTGGTAGGTAATTGATATCTTATCAGTGAAATATATTAATCCTAATGAAAAAGGTAATTCTTCAAATCATTAGATCCATTCAATCTAAAAAAAAAAAAATGGACTAAATTTTCTCAAATAGTCTTATTTGCCAAGTGAGATTAAAATTTTGAGAAATGTGAGAGTTTTTAAAATACATTTTGTTTTTTCATCTGTCTTTTTAAGTAACCATGACAATAATATTTCATTGTACTCTTAGTGCATGTAGTGTTATTGTTACGGTTGCTTAGAAACTCAGGTCAGCAATTTGAAATATTAAGACAAATATGTATTTTGAATGTACAAATATTTAAAAATGTATTCCTTATATACATGCGATGAGAATTCAAACATTTGCCAATCATTTAATACTAGAAAAGTGTGGTCTCATAAGAAGCACACTAAATTGATTTGTTCATATGCTGACAGTTGAGACACTCTAGAACATTTTCTTTTCATTGTATCGTTTAGTTGCCGTCTCATTAATATATATTTATATCTTACTTCTTTTTTATCATTATCCAAAATATATCATGTTTTAGGTATTAGGTTTAGTTTCAAAAAATAAATTTTCTAAAGATGGTCAAATTTTTAAGAAAAGACTTCCTAACATGCTAGAAATATTTTTTTGAAGAATAATAAAAGCTATTCCAAAAACATCTAAAAGCCAATTTGAAAAACATTCTTACACAATAGCAGAATTAATCAGGATATCAGGGAAAAACATTTTAAAAGGCCCATTTTATATTCAGATATACTTATTGGTGCTGACAGCTGTCACTTGTGAGACCACACTTTATCTACATGTATCATATCATTAATTATGTGGTGTTTTGTTTATATATATACATGTGTATTTGTTATTTATATTCAGTGTTTTTTGTCTAAATTTGTGCTGTGTCTTGATGCCAAAGAAGACACAAATTGCAGGCATTTATTTTACTTAGGCTTTAAAGTCTTGAATAATTCATATTATGAATTCTGTTATGAGAAGGAAAAACGCAGCAGCACACATTTTAAAATAATGCAGCAGATTATTTTCTCTGATAGACTCAGAGCTCAAATAATGTTCTAGCGCTAAACATTTTACAGAACTGCTCACTTCATACCTATTTGCACTGAAGCATTATTGCACAATGCACATATTATAACCTTAGCACTAACAAAAATTGCACAACTGTTACTTAATGGGCCAGGAGAAGGTAAGGGAGAGACATGCGTTAGCTGGATTTCGTCTTTCACTGACTCGTTTATTTTCACTCATTTTGTTGCATATGAAATTGATATGTACTTTTTTTCAGTGGAAGGCCAAGACCAAAGCCAACTGCAAAAACCACCGCAGAGTATGTAAAGCCAAGTGAAAATGATACCCCCAAAGCTATAGCAATTCTGCAGAAGCGCTATTATCAGCTGTCTATTTTATAACTAGCTGTAATACTAAATGACCATACTGAAAAGCTTGATTTTAAGATAGCAATTTTTCATCCATATGATTAAATATGTATCAGTTATTAAACAAAATTCCTTACATATTTGAGCCAAATTGCTTCCAATTACAGAAAAATTCTGTGATCAACTTAATTAAAAAAAGAATTGTCATCTACTTTTCGGTATACCAATAACATACAATCAATTATAGAAGAAGAATTGTTGTGTGAGAAGAGCTACAAGCAGGTTAGACACTTTTTACAAGATCATATTGCTTTAAAATTGCTATTTATAAATAATAGCTTGATGCAAAATATGGTGCAGAACATTACGGCTAGTTGAATTTTTTGAATTGCGCATTCCAATTTGTGTGTTTAGTGTCTAGACATAAATCATAGCTTAACTTTAGATCATTTGACTTGTATCTAGGCAATTCATCTTAGTAATTAGGATATCCTTACAATTTAGAGAGTGGGTTTGGCAAACTTTGCATATTTTAGGACAGCAACTCCGGTTAAAAAAAAATTCCACCATAAATATTTTTGTCTATCTCCACGCTTAATTGAAAAGATAAAAAATAACTATTTAGATTAATATAAATTTGGCATGTTTGAAATCATTTGTCCTTCCTGTAGGCTTTTTAAACCTTTTAATTCAAACTCCATTGGGTGTAAATGTCTTAGTTAGAACAAAAGTAGAAAATTGAAGTGTTAGGAGTGAAAATTATGGGTTTTTTTTATGGTCAGTTTTAACCAAAGCAGTTATTTTTCAGACAAGTGGTAGGTAATTGATATCTTATCTGTGAAATATATTAATCCTAATAAAAAAGGTAATTCTTCAAATCATTAGATCCATTCAATCTAAAAAAAAAAAAAAAATAGACTTAATTTTCTCAAATAGTCTTATTTGCCAAGTGAAATTGAAATTTTGAGAAATGCGAGAGTTTTTAAAATACATTTTGTTTTTTCATCTGTCTTTTTAAGTAACCATGACAATAATATTTCATTGTACTCTTAGTGCATGTAGTGTTATTGATACGGTTGCTTAGAAACTCAGGTCAGCAATTTGAAATATTAAGACAAATATGTATTTTGAATGTACAAATATTTAAAAATGTATTCCTTATATACATGCGATGAGAATTCAAACATTTGCCAATCATTTAATACTAGAAAAGTGTGGTCTCATAAGAAGCACACTAAATTGATTTGTTCATATGCTGACAGTTGAGACACTCTAGAACATTTTCTTTTCATTGTATCGTTTAGTTGCCGTCTCATTAATATATATTTATATCTTACTTCTTTTTTTATCATTATCCAAAATATATCATATTTTAGGTATTAGGTTTAGTTTCAAAAAATAAATTTTCTAAAGATGGTCGAGTTTTTAAGAAAAGACTTCCTAACATGCTAGAAACATTTTTTTGAAGAATAATAAAAGCTATTCCAAAAACATCTAAAAGCCAATTTGAAAAACATTCTTACACAATAGCAGAATTAATCAGGATATCAGGGAAAAACATTTTAAAAGGCCCATTTTATATTCAGATATACTTATTGATGCTGACAGCTGTCACTTGTGAGACCACACTTTATCTACATGTATCATATCATTAATTATGTGGTGTTTTGTTTATATATATACATGTGTATTTGTTATTTATATTCAGTGTTTTTTGTCTAAATTTGTGCTGTGTCTTGATGCCAAAGAAGACACAAATTGCAGGCATTTATTTTACTTAGGCTTTAAAGTCTTGAATAATTCATATTATGAATTCTGTTATGAGAAGGAAAAGCACAGCAGCGCACATTTTGAAATAATGCAGCAGATTATTTTCTCTGATAGACTCAGAGCTCAAATAATGTTCTAGCGCTAAACAATGCAAGTTTCTAACGCTCTGATAATACATTTTACTTTTCTCATAAAAGAATTTGCTTTTCATAGCTTAATAACATACACAAAACATTCCTGCAATTGCAAAACTAAGAGTACATTTTGTTTGTACTAAGACTGCAAAGATTAACAAGCTTTTTATTAAATCATTGATCTAGACTTGTATTTATATTTGTAAACAAATGATTAAATTTGATATTTGTACTATACAGTGAAGAAAGAACGACGTCCATCTTTGGTTGATTCAATGAAACAACATCTTGCAGACAGTGAAGTAGAAAGGGTATGTATATTTCAAGGTTTAAGAAATTATTTCTGTATAATATATGGTCTGCTTTAATGACATAAAATACATATACAAGGATGCACACATATTTATTTAAACGTTCATTTGCTGCTTTATTTGTTGATACACTAATAAAAATGAGGTTGCTTTAACATATTTATGCTCATCAAAAATGTTTTTACTTATTCAAGATATGTATTTTTGTAACTTAACTGGTTAGAACAGTAGTAGAATGTTTACATTGTATTGCAGAACATGATCTTTGGTTGTTTTATGACAGATTTCTAGAGGATTTTTTTATATATTGAAAAAAAGACATATAAGGGTCAATAAGGGGTTAGTTAGGCTGTTATGAATTTTTTCAGACCTTTTTTAGTTATAGTGATCAAAATATTCAGGCATCTTCAGACTTTTAACTGCTAAATTTTGAGTGCTCCATGATGAAAATAACCCAGAAAGGAGTTTTGAATTGCCATTGTTTGATTGACAACAAGATATAAGATTAAAAAATTCATTACAGTAATTGTTTGTTTACAAAAAACTACCTGTTTTATACTTTGACTATACCACTATGATTGAAGCACAGCAGTGCCAGTTCTTCTAGACGTAGTTCCTCAGTTTATGATGCAGAACCCTCAATAAGGATTCAGCCATTTAGAAGGGACAGTTGGATGAGGAAACTGTCTATTTCATCTACTGGCTCCGATGTCCAGACCGATTTCTTTAGTATTCAATTACGTCACAGAGATATGACTAAAGACCAGGCAATTGATTCTGTGTGATTTTATAGTGCTGCTGATAAAATATTGAAACATGCTACAAGAATAAGAGTAGATTTTTTGTTCCGTGTCTTTCAAAATTATAATTTTGAATAATTTTAATAGGGAATTCCCTATTGGAATTTTGAAAACAAGGATAGAATAATTTTGCTAAAGTAGGTACTTGAATATGTTTAATACACAATTATGTACACTTTTCATTGTTTATAATTTGAAAGCCGTACTTTTATTTATTAAGATCAAATAGAAATATTTTATTTGACCTATTGTGATCAGTAAAAAATGTTGGCAGAACATCTACTCTTAATTTTAAGTATTTCAAAAATGAGTAGGCAATAATGACTTATTAGATAATTGAGGTGATATTTGCTAGAGTAGAAATATATATGGTAGAGCTGAATTTCTTGTTTAAAAAAAATTGAAATGTATGGCTCATTGAATTATAAATTAATCGTAAAAAAACTCCCACAATTCCCACAATTCCCATTGATTGTCACATTATAAGTCAAAGATTCCCATTGATTGTCACATTATAAGTCAAAGATTCCCATTGATTGTCACATTATAAGTCAAAGATTCCCATTGATTGTCACATTATAAGTCAAAGATTCACGTTGATTGTCACATTATAAGTCAAAGATGCACATTGATTGTCACATTATAAGTCAAAGATTCCCATTGATTGTCACATTATAAGTCAAAGATTCACATTGATTGTCACATGATAAGTCAAAGATTCCCATTGGTTGTCACATGATAAGTCAAAGATTCACATTGATTGTCACATGATAAGTCAAAGATTCACATTGATTGTCACATGATAAGTCAAAGATTCCCATTGATTGTCACATGATAAGTCAAAGATTCCCATTGATTGTCACATTATAAGTCAAAGATTCACATTGATTGTCACATTATAAGTCAAAGATTCACGTTGATTGTCACATTATAAGTCAAAGATTCCCATTGATTGTCACATTATAAGTCAAAGATTCCCATTGATTGTCACATTATAAGTCAAAGATTCACATTGATTGTCACATTATAAGTCAAAGATTCACATTGATTTCTAACTTTTCCATCAACAGACAGAAGCTGATTTAAAAAATCGCAGGATGTCTCTTAAACATAATGTAAGTGTTCACGGATTACATCCCTTAAAGATCCTTCACTGTCACAGCACAAGATGTAAATCCCTCTCTCACTTTTTATATATGCACAACACAGGCAAATTCCTTTTCATTTTATGAGCACAATAAATAGTATAACCTTTGATAATCAAGCACATCCTGTTCCTTATCCAATTGACCAATCAATGGTCAATATGCATCTTCTTTATATATGAACTGATACCAGGTTGGGAGTATATATCATTCTCTGCACAAAAGTTTGAGGCATTTCCCTGTGACCTACTTAGAATTCATTTTTCTTATGTATAATGAAGCATTCTCTTATTACAATGATTGTGTCCATCAGTTTATACGTTGTTGACATTTCGTCTTTCCATCTTTCCCATGATATATCTCCTCCTTTTGATGATTTATTTCAGTCTAGTTATACCCCCGCTTTAAAAAAGGGGGGGTATACTGTTTTACCTCTGTCTGTCCGTCCGTCAGTCCGTCCATCAGTCCGTCCATCAGTCCGTCAGTCCGTCAGTCCGTCAGTCAGTCCGTCCCATGAAACTTTCGTCACATTTTTCTCAGGAACTACACATCCACCCTTTCTGTAATTTGGTATCAACATTTATATATGTCAGCCATACCGTGTGATGCGTTTTCAGATTCATCACTTGACAACTTCCTGTTTACCGAACACTTGTCTGATTTTACACATGATAGCCAAGTTGAAAATTTTCGTCACATTTTTCTCAGGAACTACAATACAAGGATTTCTGAAATTTGGTTTCAGGATTTATATAAGTCAGCTATACCGTGTGATGCGTTTTCAGATTCATCACTCGACAACTTCCTGTTTACCGAACACTTGTATGATTTTACACATGATAGCCAAGTTGAAAATTTTCGTCACATTTTTCTCAGGAACTACATTACAAGGATTTCTGAAATTTGGTTTCAGGATTTATATAAGTCAGCTATACCGTGTGATGCGTTTTCAGATTCATCACTCGACAACTTCCTGTTTACCGAACACTTGCATATTTTTACACTATTAATATTATCCACTTGCGGCGGGGGTATCATCAGTGAGCAGTAGCTCACAGTTTCACTTGTTTTGTATGGATTAATTGAAGTTTGTTATCATTAGTACAATATAATAACAAGTTTATATGTATAGACGATATCACATCAGCTATATGATATTGAAAACCCTTAAATGTAAAAAGGTAGGTGTTTAAACCCATGACCCCCTCCCCTCCATTTTTTCAAACACATAACTTCAGAAAACTTAAGAATGGTGATATCATTGGTCACATACAGCTTATGATTAGTGAATATTCAGGATGACTATATGTATTAGTATTCCAGTATACTGGTAGCCACTGTTATGTATGTGTTCTGTTCTTGCAGATATAAGGAACAGGTATTCCCCAACCACCTCCATCCTCTATTACATAACTTTACATCACTATCTAAAGTATACCTAATTTCATGGAAATTTATTAGGTGAACAAGTTGCCATCATAGTGCTTTTTTATATCACATCAGATAATAATGATGTTTCCAGTGAACTCATGTAAATGTATGTCCTCATGTTTGTGTCAGTATTGTAACACAAATATGTTTATTGAAAACTTAACCTTGTCCTTTTGAGTAACAAAATGTCCCTTGCTTCAATGGAGACAATCAAACTTAATAGTACAATTTTAACTAGTTATATATGTAAACATTTCTACATTTACATCATAAGATTATCAGATTGTTCATTTTCTTGTAGTCTCTTTTCACAGTCTTTTTAGGATTTGAACTATTTTTTTCAGGATTTAATATCTTGTTCTTTACTAATTCTTCATTTCCTAATATTACCACTATCTACACTATATTACTAGAAGACAAATTATTACCTTCCAACTTTCATCCTTAGTTTTCGTAGAATATATGCCATTAAACATATATAGTCATTTAGTCGTAACTGCTATTCTGTTCATAGCTCATATGACACCAGTCTAAATCAGAACACATTTAACAATTAAAAAAAAACATAAGAGAAATAATAACTTAAGACAAGATAATTGATGTTTGTTCTTGCGGAAGACTTCTCTGTTTCATGGGAAAAAAATTAAATCAGTTTATTTCATTAATATAATATAATTTCAATATTAAATGAAAATAAAGTAGAGGCTTCATTTTTAATCATTCTACCATAAATTTGAATCATGCTATATCAGAAATTGACTTTAATTATGTTTTATTCATACTTTTCTTTCTGTGTTACTGTGAATCATAGCTACTTTTCTCCACTTTTTTTATAAAAAAATTTGTAGCAGTCAAATCTTACCATTTTCATCCATTATATATATCATAAACTTCAGTTTGAATGCCTAATTTTAACCCACTAATCTAATAACTTTAAAAAATACCATATTTCATAATTTGATAATAAACTAGTTTTAACGCTATCGTTTGCAAAATTTAAGCCATACAAATTTGAATTTCTTCCTTTTCCAGACACCTAAAGACCAGGTAAATCATACTATCTGTTGTCAGATGTTGTATAATAACAAACGCTTATTAATGAACATATACATATATTGTCTGCATTACTGATACAGGAATCATTCCCTTTATATAAAGAAAAAGAAAATATATATACATCCTCAATTATTGAAATTTGAAGGTACATTGCAAATGTGAAGCATTTCGATTTATCTTCCAGATGAAATGCAAAATAAAAAATAAAAACTTCCGATCTTCTGATTGTCTCATATATTTTTATCTATTTATCTATACATTTGTTTCTTATTTTTTTTACCTCCAAAGCAAATATTAAGAAACTTTTGAATATTGTTAACAAACTGAGCCATACTTATTATTTATTGAAAGTATTTATAGTATTTGAATTGTATTGGAAGAACAACAGCTCAAAAATAAGTTTTATAAATATAGTTGAAACTGAAGTTGAAAAGATTGATTACTAATTAGAGTTATCTCTCTTTGATAAAAAGTTTGGAGGTTGTATTTTCCCATACCTTACAACTGCATTAATAAGAACTATATAGCTACTTTTATCCTAATAATACTGAAACAAGGAATTATATGAATTCTAGAAAATTTATTAGAAATGTGTAATGAAAAACTATTTAGTTAGTTTTCGTCATACATTTCTTATAGATTTTCCAGAATTCAAAATTATTCCAGATTCAAATAATTCCTTGTTTTGAATTTTTACTCAAAACATTCTTACATTTTTATATAATATGACTTGTGCTAATAATTTTTTACAATTTATATGTGTGAAAAAAGTGTGGATGTATAATCAAATTAAGAAAAAAGGAATTTTACTGCAAAACAGGAAAACGTGTTAATAGAGTTTATATTTGCAGCATTAATATTCAACCTCCATAAACTGTGTTATGAAAATCAGTCTTTTCAATTCATTAGAATGGTCACATGCAGAATACGCTTTGACAGATTCAGAGTTTATACAAAATTAATGTTTAACTCAAATGAGGGAATAAAATGACTCGGTAAAATAAGTGCTGTAATTTCAGAAATTATTGCATGTATTTGTTATTGCGAATTCAGGAAAATCTGCATAAATGAATCAGATATTAGAATGTGAGTTCCTATTATTACAATATTCTTTAAGTACTATTATTCACAATAATAAAAACATCCCAATAATTTCTAAATTTACAGTAATTTAAGTTACACGAGTTATTTTAAATACAGATTTTGTTGTCAATACAGTAAATATACTGAAGATGGTTGACTGCATCTGAATTAATGTCAAAAGAGTATTTTGCATTTTAATGTAGTTAGAAAAATTTGTATATATACAAAATATTATTGCTTGACCTTATTGCACCAAACAGAGAGAATCAGCTCAGGCCATGAGAAAACTATCACGAGATAATTTGGAGGTAGAGAAAGCAACAGTTGATAAGCTTGAGGCTTTGGAACAATCACGTAGATCCTCCATGCAACAATTCCGTAGACCCTCTCTTGTAGATGTTATCCCTGATTGGCCAACTCTCCAACATAGAGAGGCCAAGAAAGAGGTAGATCTGAATCAATGTCAATGTTCACTAACATTAATAAACAAGCATCACCTTGACTACTGTGACTATTTTTACTTATCAATTATTAATTTCTGTTCTTGTTATGTCCTTGTTTTTATTTTATCTTTATTTTGCATGTTACTTTTTACAATTTTATTTTATTTCATTTTATTTTTACTATCTGATTAAATCCTCTTCATCAAGAATAAATAACCAGCACTAAAAGATATTCTTTCTTAGCTTTATTAAAATAGCTTTTAGCTTTTATATAAAATAAGTTCAAATAAGTTGGATATTAAATTATTTTGTTTTTTTTCACTTTGTTAGTGAATAGTTTATTCTGTCCATAAGTATAATAATGCAATGTAAAATGGATATTGTTTAATGTTTAATATTTAAAAAAATAAATTAGGACAAACTATTTAAACAATTTTCATCCTAGGCAATGATATTGCAAGATCATCGTAGTGTACCAGTATAGACGATATTAAAATTTCAATTTTAAAGATAAGTATTCAGGAAATTGTTGCAAGTTAGAGCTTATAAAAACAGGTACAAAGTAATTGTGTCAAATATATCTCTTTCATCTGCTTAGTTAAAGTGTTCTTTTTTTGTATATTTGGTTTTCGCTCTTTTTTAATGGTTATACTATCATTTTTTATTCAAAATACACCATTAATGTTTTTACCTCTATAACTTTGTCAAACCTTAATAATTATGACCAAAAACACAATACCAAGAGCTAAAATAATGAAAATAATTGGTCTTTTTTTATGGTCAACATCACTTTTCAACACAGACAAGACATAAAACCCTTTACAAATTACATTCTAAATTTAAAAATGAATTTGGCTCTCATTTCTGCAAAATTCTCTGTTTTGTGAATTAAACGTTTTGGTTTTGTAACAGCATGTTAAAGGGTAAAGGGCATAGAGCTTCAAGTGGTCCAAATGTGGAGATTTGTTGAAATGGAATATAGAAAAGCTGTTGTCAAAGCAGCTTTACAACTTTTCTCGGGCAATAGAATAGATAGAAATTATTTTTTTTGTCCATTTTATGTTGTTTTTCTTTAGAGTTTGAGTTGAGAAATAGCCTCTTTGTTGAAGAAATAACAACAAAAAAGTACTTCTTGATCTCACAGAGTTGTAAGTATTTTCTCGTTTGCAAAAGCGGTTTCTCATCTTAAAAATGGAAACAAAAATATTGAAATTAAGTGTTGTGGTGACAAATTTTTCATGTTCAACAAGATTTTAAAATGTAGCCTTATTTTGGGCTACTTGAGACTGTAAGTGCCCTTTTCTAACATTAGGTAATTAAGGTGTGCTGTGTGAATAGGGCTAGCTGTGTTATTATATCTGTTATTATATTGTTTTGTTTTGTTTTAATTTATTTTATGTTTACATTTTATTTCTTTAAAGTTTTGCATGTATCCAGCAGTTCATCTGCATTTCCTTTCAAATAATTTAATTCTGCATATTTTCTTTATCGCTCAATTTTATCCACTCAACCTGTTTCCAATGTTAAGCAGTTTATATCAGAATATTTTCAGCTGTTATTATTTTGTATCCATTAAATCCTTTTTCATTTCTTCCTTCTCTCTCAAACTAATCATAGGATAGGGTCATGTGATATTTGGATGTCAGAGAATCTGTACTCAACTTGGAATCTTGGAAGATTGTTTTGAGTCGAGTACAAATTTCAAATGACATTTTGAATGCTCTGTAGTCATAGAAAGGTAGATATATTTTGAATGTTGGAACCATTATCTCATTTGTTAAATGTGTTTGTTTCCATAGAAACCAGACAAGTACATTGTTGAATTGGATGATGTCAAGGCCACTGAGGGTGACAAGAAAGCCATCTTTGAATCTGAATTCTGTAAAAAGAATGCCAAAGTAAAGTGGTTTAAAAACAAGTTGGAGATTTTTGCCGGTCACAAATATCACTTTGAAAATGATAACATGAAATACAGACTTGTGGTCAATAACGTCAAACTTGAAGATGGTGGAAAGTACACACTGGAATTAAATGGTGTCAAGTCAGGAGCATGGCTTTATGTTGAAGGTTTGTAGTATAATACACTCAAACAGTGAATTTAGAAGCAGATAAGTATTTTTCCCAAACTGTTTTTCATTGCATTTTTGGCCAACTGATTAGTAGTTGAACTACTTTCACTTACCTGTCTACACTAATTTTGTTTGCCTCTCACCATGAAATCCAAAAAAAAATCGGTACCAAATAATAAAACTGAACCCACAGTAGTTGTTTAAATGGTTAGTACATCAGTAAATGATGAGTATTTTCAACTTCATTATTTAATGAAGTTAAAATATTGGAGTCAAATCTGTAAAAAGTCTATGGTTTACTAAAATTTCTAAATCTTTTATTTCAATTGGCAGAAAGGTGCAATTCAGAGGGTATGTATACTGTTTGAAGATTATATTGTTATTCTGGGCAAGTTGTAGGAATGTTTTAGAAAGTACAATTATATCAATTTAAGGATCAGTCAGCAAATAGTTGGACTTACGCTTCACAAAATGTGGTCTTTTTTTACTTTCAAGTGTATGGTAAGTGTATATAATTGTTTGTTTGTGTCTTTTTTTTACAGCCAAAGCCCCACATTTTGAATTCACACAGAAACTACCAGAGAAATTTTCACAAACCAAGAGAAAGGAGGTTGATCTAGAATGTTTTGTATCTGATCCAAGAGCCAGAGTCAAATGGTTCAAAAATGGCCAGCCAATTGAGGTAGGTTTGAAGTGAAAACTCAATACTGATTGTGTAATGTAGAGTTGTTGCAGTGTAGTGTAGTGTAGAAAGTAATAATTATTAGTGTTGGTTGAAATCTAATTGCTTAATTTAGATTTTCATAGAAAATATTGCATTTTTATCTATCTTTTCATCAGTGCAGTTCACCCTAGTTTAAACTCAGAGAATAATATTAGATCACAAATAATAAGTTGCTTATAACTTATAAGGGTCTTGATTAAGGAACATTATTGTGTGGATCCACACACTCCATGGTAATGGTATGCATCTAGATAATAAAAAAGGAAACAACTGGAACGTCATTTAGGTATAGGGTTCAACATATTCCCTAGTGAACTTTAGAATAATTTTATTGTATATATCCTTCAAATGACAAATGGGTCTAAAAATAAATGTACTAATAGAGAGAAGCACATTAAGTGAAACAGACAATATTTCATTAACTGCATTACTGGTAGTAATTTGATTTTAATTTTTAGAAATGTTTATTTGAATGACCATCTTTAGATACTAGATACTAGAATTATTTTGGCATAGAAATTAAAGTATCTTCTATTAGAAGGATAAATACCATAAATGATGCCAGATCTACAATATCGAGGTTTCAAGTTGTAAAGTAGAAAAGAAATGCTAATCTACCAAATAAAAGATATTTAAAAACAACTTAATCTAGATAAAATCTAGTAAAAATGAACAAATTTATACAGATTTTAAAAAAATTAAATGTAGTTAAAACCTTTCAGAGGAGAAAGGAACAAAACTTGAAATTATCTAACCATTCAAAGTTCTATGAATTTGATAATTATGATGTGTTTTTGATATTTTTTGTTTAAGGATTTCTTCATCTTTTTTTATTTTCTTGATTAAAATTAATGGATAAGTTTGGGTAAAAGCTTATGAGGAAAAGTTGACACAGATTTAGCATCATGACCGTCTTCACTGGCTACATAATCAAAGTGTTGATAATCGTACATAAATCTATTACGTTTGCTAAAATTGTTACTATAATCTTGTCTATGTGATTTATGTGCAACATTAACGTCATTAAGTTTGGATCCTATTTTTTTATGAATTTGTTGAAGCTTCGACACATGTACACTGTCCATTCCATTGGGACCACCCTCGACATTTGCCAGAGTTAATCTATTGGTTTGATTTCTTGTCTGAATGTTTTTCATCCAAGGTGGAATTGTGGATCTAGGTGGATCGTAGATTTGAGGCAATCCTGTTTTTGGGTGACATTTTACTTTTCTACAAGATTCAAGTTTTTCATTAAGATCTATGATCTGGTCTGGTTCAAATTTAGGAATAGTGTTCGTCTTTATATGATGATAAATTTTTGCACTGTCTAGTGGCCTTTTGAAGTCAGCACCTGGAATTGGAGAAGAATATACAGCTCTTGGTTTATCTTGTTTTCCCAGAAGTTCTTTCTCTGAAAATTGTAGTTTTCCTTGCTTTTTAAGTTTATAGAGCGTTTCTCTTGCAACAGGCATTCTTTTCTTTATTTTTGTCCTTACTGAAGATGTATTTGTTGCAGCAATTTTCGGCATGAATATCCAATATAATATTGTTAGAACACAATTCAAACTTCCCTCTGGTAATTTTCTAGTATTCCAGACGGCATTACGAATATCCGTTGATGATGGATTGTGAAGTGGAATTTTGATTTTTTCAAGCCATTTATTTCCTAAGATAAAGAATGCGTCAAAGTCATTTGCAGGATGAAAGAAGATAGAATTACGACAGCTTATGCCACACTCGTATAAGATATTCTTTGGATGGTCTGGAATAGGTCTTCCTGCTACAATTAAATGACTTGATTTTAAAGAGTAGCCTGTTTTCAGCTCAATCTTGTGTTTAAAGCTTGCAATTGTTTGATCAGATCTTAAATATGTCTTATATATAACTCCATCTGGAGCATGAGCAAAAACAGGATAAGTTTCTAATTTTAGCACCAATGGAATTGAGAGGTCAAATACCAGATCCATTATTTTATAATTGTTAGATAGTTTTTGATTCCCAATTGTCAATTCATATAATGAAGCATTAGGTACTCCCATCCTTTCAAGTTTACGTTTTAACTTTCTGACAGTTTTGTTTGCGGATATTCTTACGTTTTCTAGTATTCCATGCCCAATGCTGATTTTCAGTGGAACTCCAAAAACAAGGTCCCTATCTATATGTGTCATGACAACATTCATTACAATTATTTGATGTCTTTCAATTTGTCCGATTGTGGATGAAAAGTCTGCTCTTTTACCATCTTTATAAAGTCTGATAAGATCCACAGGTACATTAGTCAGACCATGTAGCATGAAGGCAAGAACTGACCATCTGTCATATTGGGACACAGTGATGTCATATTTCTCCCCCGATTCAGTAACAACATTGACTGTCTCTAACTGAATATGACTTTGATGCCCTACCGTTGATAAGACTAGTGTCTCACCTGTATGGATGCCAAGGTACGCTATACAGTAATCCCAGTTAACCAACTTGTTTTGGTATTGAAGAACTAGAACATGAAGTGGGACATAAAGTTCATGTAGTCCAGCATCTTCTGGACCATTAGCACTGAAAGCTCTATTGAATACTGCATAAACAATATCAGTACCAGTACTGCAAGGGTCAAGGTAGAAACGATAAGTCTTACCCCAGAATGTCTCTACATTTATCAATAAATCAAAATGTGCTTGAATCATGACATGAAGAATTGACCTATTTTTAATGCGATATTCAAATAATCGTTTATCATTTTCTAAAGCACGGTTTGAATACAGAATTTCTTGTCGTTCTACAGGGATTCCTTTCCTCTTTCGGATATAAGTTTTAAGTTTTTGAACTGTCATTGATAAATCTAGATTTAATTCAAAGCTTGTTTTTAATTGACCAATTTCAATGGACACAATTGCATTTTCTTCTGGCATCACCATGACAACTGAACCAGGTCTTATACTATACACACTATTCAAACTAACAGGTGACAGTTGTCCTGGACTGAGTAACATCAGTCGGTGTTGAAATCGTAGAAAACCAAAGTGCTTTTCTGCATACTCTACGATATTTCCCACCAAATTTTGGTCAGGAGGAAACACAGCTATACTATCTAATTTCATGAATGACCACAGTGCTACAGTTTGTCCATGTGCTGGGTTCAATTGTAGAATAGTATCTGAGTCATCCAAATCAAAATTGTCCATGTCAGAATCATCATCATCTGAATCATAGGTTTTATCCTGCATTCTCTGTAAGTGTAATCTTTGTAGCTGACCATCATGACCAGGTCTCTGAAAGGAAGGAAAGAAATTATGTCATCAAATTTTTTAACTGTATACCATTTTTAATTTAACAGTTTAATAAAGTACAATTTTTTTTAAAACTATACACCAATTTTTGTCAAAATGTTTAATTACAAGTTTGAAATAAGACTTTTCATCGAAATGAAAAATATGATTATCAGGCTATTATTCGAACTATAGATTATTTCAATTATGAAATTTGCATAAACATGGAATTTATCAAAAATTTTAAACACAAGAAATTATGCAAATTCCGTAATTAGAAATAACTCAAGTTCAAATAATAGCCTGTTATTTGTTTTATATGATTTTTTCAATTGTTTTTTATGAATACATAATACTTTTTGTTTAAATCATATTTTTTTTTTTTACAAGTTTGCAATATAAGGGGGAACAGGTTTTTTAATCTATTGTAGATGTCTTTTAGAAATTTTGATATTTGTTCTGTTCATTATTTGAAAAAAGCCAATAGATCAATCACACCCTAAAAAAATTCATATCATTTAGAATGTTCTACAAAAATAAAACTACACAAAAGAATAAATACTGAAATGGACATATATTAATAAAGTGCATGTTAGTTAATAATGATTTTATAAATAGATGAAATAAATAAACAAAATTACTTGTGTATGCACTGGAAGGACCCTGTCTGTTTCACTAAGTAGTCCATTCATATAGTAATCGTCCATTAGAGTCTCAAATCAGCCCACTACCTAATCTAAAATAATTAAAACTTAAATAAATATATTTCCATTGATATTTTGTTAACACAACTCCAAGAAGCACTTTGTTTAAGCAAATTTGATTGATTAAAATGATTTTTCAATTTGATAAAGTAAATAAACAATTATGTTGTCTAAAAATTTTCAAGTGTAAAGTTTACCTTTAAATTCACTATAAACATTTCACATTTGAATTTATTATATCACTGTTTTTCAAACGATAATTCAATTTTTGATATTTTTCCTCAAACAATTGATCTTCATCTAAAACTTAAAGCTATCATTCTAAATTTGAGCCATTCTGTCATCCAAATATCCAATAAGTCAGGGGGTAATGTGTAAAATCATATTTGAATTACCTTCATAAATCACCGTGTATTAATTTCCAACTTCGAAGTGAGTTGTTATCTTGTCGACAAATTCGTGCAGGAAGATAGTATCCTTCCTAGGATACCAAACGCGGTTAATAAATGGTAATTTTAATTCCATGTTTTGTCCTAAGATCAATACATTTATAACTGCTATTAAATGCTCAGTTCAATTTAAAATCATAATTTTAAAAAAATTGATCTATTAATACTGATAAGTTTCACAGATAATGTCCTGGCTTTTTCCAATTATATCTTTTTTTTCGTGTCTTTAATATTTGATGATGAAATTCCTTCTGATGTTTCACTATAAAGTCCTATATACATATATAGGAATGTCTATTTTATCCGATGGAATTAAATGTTAAAGCTATCTACAGTTGAACAAATAAGTTATATTTATTTACATCTCAGCCATCTGCAATTAAATGTGTCGCTGCAGTGATTGTATTGTCACACTTCTATACAATATATACCGTTGCTGTAGCATTGTCATTATATAAGTATTAAATGGTATTAAAGTTTCCAACCTTGAATTCATACATTAATTCCGTTAATATTTACATTTTGTCACAATTATAGCCAATATGTATCATAAATGTTGTTAAAATTGGTCTCCTAGTTCAATTTAATAACTTATATCCAATCCAGAAATTTGAACTAAAATTTCCATAATGCATCTTGAAATTAATTCCTTTGTTGCCAATTTTAATTGAATAAACTTTAGATCTGGTTATATTTACGCTTCATGTCACTGCATTTGTTACACTTTTAGAAATATAAATCCAAAAGAGTTCTCACAATGGAATATTAATGCTGATAGTATAGTTGTGATGATTCCCAGATAGATAATGGTACAATATTATAACTGGCACTTCATCAGTATAATCCATTAATTGGTTAGATCTTGATTTGGTAATTATAAATGTAGACAGAGGGCATTTAAAGTAATACCGAAATAATTCTTAAATAGAGACCACATATTTTACAGAAGAAAAAAAATTTCTTCAAAACAATGCTCAAAATTCTTCTTTTTTAGTTAGTCGTAATTTTTAGAAGAAATTTCATTTTTGATGAATTTATAACCCCTTTATGGCCTCTCTTAAATTAAAATTTTAATTAAAGGTAAATATAACAATGCCTGTATGTCAATGTTAAACTGTTATTGTGAAATTTTATCTAGCTTAGTGTATATCTGATACTTTGTGGTTCAATGGATGATCAAATTGGTTTCTAAGGCAGAGACTAAAGTCACACTTAGGCATGTGTTATGGTGAAAAAGACGTCATTAAATATTCTATTAAAACATTTAATTGTCTTCATAGGGAGATTTGAAATAAAAGTTCAATAAGGAAATATTTATTGTTTGGTTATTCAGAAAGATTATTGAATGAAATATTCTTGTCAATTTTTTATCCTTTGTAGTTTATTTTAAAATTTTAAAATATTTCAATAGAAATGTCAAATAAAGTTTAAAAGTACTGATATTAAAGAGAAATCTAGTTTCGTACGAAATGTACTGGATTACACATATTTAGAGAATTCATTAATGGACTATTTGTTATTTATTTTACTACGGTATTTAAAAAGTTCAATATATTTTTTTCATCCCTTTTTAGCTCACCTGGCCCAAAGGGCCAAGTGAGCTTTTCTCATCACTTGGCGCCCGTCGTCTGTCGTCCGTTGTCTGGCGTTGTCTGTTAACTTTTACAAAAATCTTCTCTTCTGAAACTACTGTGCCAAATTTAACTAAACTGGCCACAATCATCATTGGGGTATCTAGTTCAAAAAATGTGTCCAGTGACCCGGCCAATCAACCAAAGATGGCCCCATGACTAAAGATAGAACATAGGTGTGAAATGTAGATTTTGGCTTATAACTCAGCTTTGGCTTATTAATCGGATAACCAGTTGTTGGGGTTGCTGCCCCTGAATTTGTAATTTTAATGAAATTTTGCCGTTTTTGGTTATTATCTTGAATATTATTATAGATAGAGATAAACTAAACAGCAATAATGTTCATCAAAGTAAGATCTACAAATAATTCAACACGACCAAAATGGTCAGTTGACACCTTAATTAAGGAGTTATTGCCCTTTATAGTCAATTTTACCATTTTTTCTTAAATTTTTGTAATCTTTTACAAAAGTCTTTTCCTCTGAAACTACTTGGCCACATTTAACCAAACAATCATCATTTGGGTATTTAGTTTAAAAAATGTGTCCGGTGACCCGGCCAGCAAACCAAGATGGCTGCCATAGCTAAAAATAGAACATAGGGGTAAAATGTAGATTTGGGCTTATAGCTCTGTAACCAAAGCATTTAGAGCAAATTTGACGATTGAAAATGTTTATCAAGTCAAGATCTATTTGCCCTGAAATTTTCAGATGAATAGGACAACTGGTTGTTGGGTTGCTGCCCCTAAACTGGTAATTTTAAGGAAATTTTGCCGTTTTTGGTTATTATCTCCAATATTATTATAGATAGAGATAAACTGTAACAGCAATAATGGACAGCAAAGTAAGACCTAACAATAAGTCAACGTGACCAAAATGGTCAATTGACCTATTAAGGAGTTATTGCCCTTTACAGTCAATTTTTAACAATTTTCATAAATTTTGTAAATTTCGGTAAATTTTTACATTTTTTTTTCTCTATTACTACTGGGCTAAGTGCATTATAGATAGATATATGGTAAACAGCAAGAGTGTTCAGTAAAGTAATATCTACAAACACATCACCATCACCAAAACACAATTTTTTCATGAATCCATCTGTGTCCTTTGTTTAATATGCACATAGACCAAGGTGAGCGACACAGGCTCTTTAGAGCCTCTAGTTTATTTCTCTGAGTGTGATTAGTAAAATTGAGAATGACAATTGTTCACTTAAATCTCATTCTGATATCAGATGTTCTGAGTTGGTGCAAATGTACTGTATATAGATTTGACTGAAATAGCATGGTTCTAAATATTAACATATTGTGTTCTTTGTTGCATTCATTGTAGATTCCAAAGAAAGGTGATCCAGAGGTATAGAACTTTACTGAATAAATCCCAACCCTCAAAATTATGTATAGCCTACAACCTTTATATTTTACATCAACCTTATTTCAAGGAAAAACTATCTACTGAACTCCAAGTAGATCATGAGCTATGGCCTATATTCCATATTTTAGTTTACAAGCACCTGCTAAAGTTATACAGCTTCACTTATAAATGACCATAATTGCACAGATTATTTTCTTATTGCCTTATCTATTGTATTATATTGCCATGTTGCTGCCATTCAAATTCCCTTCCAGAAACCATATCACACATACACATATTTTCTCTTTTTCCCCCATCATTTATATCTGCTCCTGAACTTGATAATTTATTTCACTTTCATTATATTTTTATTTTAAAACTTTGCCAATCATTAACACACATTAATTTCAGGAACAGCTTTTAATACTTGGATATCTTTGCTGTATAAATTATAATTAGTATAAAATATAGCCAAAATATATATAGTGTTCTCAAATTGCACCATAATTATTTTAAAGAAGTCATCCTTATTTCAAAAGAAAGTCTTAGACATGACAATGTACTATAACTTTGAGTACATTTTACAAAAGAAATTGTTTTGGGATAAATAAAAAAGTAAAGATCATTTATTTGTTTTGCTTCAGAACAGAACAGCTAAAGTGTAGTTGAGGGTTTTGGCTTTGTTCAAAATAACAATCATAATTTTCAAGATGAAAACAAACAAAACAATTCTGAATTTGTTTGTTATAAAAAGTAATTGAATTCTATGAATAAAAGATAAATGTTTGTGAAATATGAACCATGCCATGCTGGCTCACATCAAAATCTTGAGATGTTGAAATACTTGGTAATCTCTGTCTATTTTCTTTCTTATCATTTTTATGAACACAATGATCATGATGAAGAAAGAGATATAACTTTTATATCATTAATGTTAATTTTATAAGCATTTCAAAATTTTATCATTCAATCTTTTTGCAGAAATTCATATGCATTATCAAATATATTTGAAGTTGTATTTTGATGAACTTAGATGTTTTGTTTAAGATGTATTATATTAGAAAACATTCCAACATTTGATTGCTATCAATATTAGAAGCTAATTTTATCAATGCTCAGCTAGATTTGTAGATAAATTGTTGTTGAATCTAATTTAGTACAAATCTTTTCTAATCGTTTATTATTTTAGTTCTTTGTAAGATCTATATGATCTACTGGTGCCAATTCTTTCACAGATTTACACAAGTTAGGGCACCAGATAAATAAAATGTGATATAATTTGAGTACTTTCACATAGGATTTTGTAAAGAATTCAGTAGTAGTGGTGATTTCATGGGATTAGATATTTTGGATCTAAAGTTATAATTGTTCTCAATAATTTTATAACTTTGATTGTATTTCATAGTACCAATCAGGTAAAATGGAGATCCAACGTCGTGAGAACCGCTGTATCCTCCGAATCAAAGACTGCCAGCCAGATGACGAAGCTGAGTACACATGTACTTGTGGTGATGCTAAAACTACTTGCCAGTTTAAAGTCACAGGTTAGTTTTTAAAAGATGTAAAAAAAAAAAAGATTGAACCAAACACTAGTTTCTTCTCTGAAATACAATTTATCAGCATTAAAACCATTGCAATACTCCTATTGATAGGGAACCATTTTCTTTTGCATTTCTAAGAAATGAAGAGTAAGCATTTAGTACATGTATTGTGAATCTTCCACAATAAAAAAAAATATGAGAAAATTATTATAATTCCTGTTGTAGTAGAATGTTATTGTAAAAAATCTTAAGTTTCTAGAAATACATATAGATATTTACATTAGAAATTGTTAAACTAATGATTCTGTGTGAAGTATTTAATAATCCTCACTAAAATTATCCATAGACAAAATACATCTTCTCTAGCCAAGGATTATGATCCAGTCCCCTCCTCTCCAAGGGACTGGGTGATAACCCATGGCTAGTGAGATATAGACAGTACCATGAAATATAATCAAGTGTCAGCTTAAGCTTTTGTACTTTCTTATACTGTTTTTAAAATTTTGCTGTTCATTCTCAGCGACAAATTTTGGGTTGAAACATTCCTGATGAAGGTTAACCACAGCACAATCAAGTTCTACACTCATTTCATATATATGATTTATTTTTATTAAAAATAATAAGAAACATAAGTATTTTTCATCATATGTCAGCTATTTTTGTAATCTGTGATATCTGTAGATTAAAAAGGTAATTTAATTCTTATGTAATATATGTTGCCCAAAATGTAATCAAAGTAAAGATGTTTGGATGCCATTGTTTATTTGAATTTTCAACTAAACCTTTGTGTTTAATTTAAGTTATTTAGGTTTACCAATTCAGACATTCCAGTAACAGTATTAAACCTGATGTTTATAGACTTTATATAAACCTTCATTGAAATTAATCAAGTTTAAAGAATGCTATTGCAAAACTGCTTAAGTGTATACACATTTACTTGCAATTAATCAAATCTGCTAAGAATATTTTGAGATCTATTTAAATGATTGTTGTTTGAATGAACATTGCTCCATTCCAACTTCACTGCTGGAATTTCTAAAGCATCAGTTTGTATGATATAAGATTAAACGGAGGCAAAGAAATGGGTATGTAAATAGGAGATTTAAGCAATATTTTTCAAACAAATACAGTCAATCTGATTGATAATGAGCACAAAATACAGGGATTTGAGATTTGTAATCATTACATTTTGTATGAGCAGATGCTTTTTATATAGATTTGCATTTTAGACACTTCGTATTAGAAAGGTATTATATTTTCCTTGATCCTTTTACTTATCCTTCTAAAACTGGTATTAATGTACTTCTATATAGATAAAGATATAGGTCCCATGGAAATCTTTCCACAAATTTTTACCTGATGGACTGAGAATCATCATCTTGTTCAAAAGAACAACACAAGTCAATAAATATATATTTTGAATTTGCATGAGTTTTTTTACTGCAATTCTATCTACAAACAGTAATACTTATATTGTGTGCATTTATTTTTCAGATCCTGAATGGGACTTCATGAAGTTGTTAGATGATGTTGAAGGTATAGAAAGAGACAGAGCAACATTTGAATGTGATGTCAACGATCCTGAGGCTGAGGTTAAGTGGTTTAGAAATGACAAGGTATGTATATTGTGATATAAGGTCAGACAAGCATGAATACAATTCCAATGTTATGGAAGTCCCATACTTTTCTTAGAGAACACCAGTGCATTTATGAAAATGGTTAATGAACGGTTTAAATGAAACTTCAAAGCAAAAAAACAGAAACATATATGTCAACTGTACTTCGATAACTGTTTCATCTTGGAGGAGAAATTATTGTTGGTTCCATTTTACTCTTTATACTACTATGCATTATTAATATGAAAAAAAGTGCTTCTGAGACATTATGCTTAAGTTTGCTTAGTAAAAGTATAAGTGATAGATGAAGATGTGTTATTTTAAAGTTTGATTACTTGCAAACAGGTGTATGTTTTACAAAATGTTCATGTCTCATAGCTGAAAAAACAATATTTTAATGTAAAAAAAAAAAAAATCAAAGAAAACTACTTTTTTATTTAACCTTACAAACAACCATTCAACAACATTGACCTGCATTGAAAGATCCAATTACCAAATCACAATATGATCATGTCACCATTGATTCCATCACATTCTGTTCCTACCAGCTCACACACACATCCCAAACATTTTAGTGATTCCACCATGATTTTGTTTAGGCCAATAAAAATTGATTCTTAAGCCATTTTTATTGATTATATGATGCTGTTCTGCATTACTCAGTTAAAAATAAAAGACTGTGGTAGATTTGCAAGATGCTGTGGTCATATAACTTTTATCTGTTTTTGGTTGGGGGTTTAGTGCTAAAAAAATTGACAAAAGGGGAAAAATGGGTCAATGAAATAGTTTTACTAAGATATTAAGAAGCTGTTGTATTGGTTTATATTGGCCTTGCATTATAAATGTTCGTACTGTATGTATAATGATTTTCTAGAACAAAGTGAAGGTAAGTTAAGGTGTAGTACCTCTGGTGTAGTGACAGGCTGTAGTATTACCTTCCATTCCTAAACAGAGGCTGTAAGGCTTTGCTCATTGTTGAAGGCTGTATAATTTATTTTGGTTTATAATTTCTGTGACATTTGGTCTCTTGTTAAAAGTTGTCTCATTTACAATTTACCACATCTTCTTTTTTATATACTTTGTTAACGTTAATGTTAAAAAAAAATCTGTTCATCAATTTTGTCCAGGAATACAAACAATAGAAAGGAAAAACTTTGCAGCCTCTGTCAATCTTGATAGAATAACTTTTAGACTACAATTAATCTGAATCTTTCTTAAAGAACAGTAAAAAAAAGTGGCTTATCTCCCCTTTAAATACTATAAAAATGAAGATATTAAATTATCACAATTACTAAGTAATATGTATAACAATGTTTTAAAGTGAAATCAAATACCATATAACTTAATACTGAATATTAAAGCAACCATTTCTGTTTATATTTTAATCTTATTTTCGTTTAACTGCATTATATATCCATATTTTAATGCTCCAAAAAAATTCCTAAATTTTGTATTTTTTTTATTTTTTCCTTCCTCTTTCTGTTTTGAATCATTTCAGTTTATATATTTTATTCATACTTCTGTCAACCTGCGTTTTATTTCAATATTTTTATTCTTCAAAGAAGTCTGGATTTTTTTCCATCCACTTTTTTGTTGTTGCTTTTACATAATTAGAACCTCATCTTTGAAAATAATAAAGAAAATCTTGTAAATTTGTTTTATTTCAGTTTAGTACTCCTTTCTAAGCCACCGAACCAGTAGATTTGCAATAGCTTTTCACTTTCCCATCTCTTTCCTCCTATATTCCTTTTAAAGCTAGTAAACCACTACTCCAACTTTCAGTGTCCTTTCTGTTTCCCCCTATTTTCATTTTTAAGCCAGTATACCACTATTACTCCAACCTTTAGTTTTATTTTCTTCATAGCTTTACTTTCAAACCTAATTATAGCTTTATGATCCATTAAAAAGAATGATATGAGTAGATTTACACATTAGATAGCCTTTCTAATGAATATGAAGCATTAAAACAAAAAACGTAAATTTGGTTTTTATTTTCTATCAGATTTTTTAACAGTTTTATGTCAACTATTTATTTGCTCTGCTTTACTGAAGTTAATTTATGCAGGCTTATTATATAAAGTTTTAAGTTACTTTTGTTTGCAAATTAAAAGTTAAAACTAAAGTATTTGCTATACATTTGTGTTTTATAACTTGCTCATATTTTTACATGAAATACTTGTACAGTAGAGTTTGTTAATTTAAATGTTCTAGCAAGTCTGTACCATATTGAATCAACAGACCTGATGGGACAAAGAGAATCACTTGCAGTATGATAGTACCGTGGATTCATTATTATTCATTGGATACCTATTTTTCATGGATTTTGTGGGAACATGACTGTGAACCTGAAAATCAAATGTTACTCAAAATTTCTATATTTTAATTATGCAGAGATTGGCAAAATCACTAAATCAAATATTCATTAAGTTCAAGTTTTCCTCAATCCACAAAAAGTGATATCCACATAAATAAATGAATCCACAGTATATGTATTTACTATAACTTCCCATTACTCATTTTTGTCTTCACTTGTTTTCATATTAGGAACTAACATCTGGTGGAAAGTATGAAATACAAGTAGATGGTTTCAAGAGACGTCTTGTTGTTAAGAACTGTCACTCAAAGGATGATGGACCCTACACCTGTAAAGTCCTGGACAAAGAAACTACTGCAAATCTGTTTGTAGAACGTAAGTTGTCTCATTGATTACTAACCAAATGGAGTCTTTCTAATCCATTTAATAAATAAAATAATAGAAAAAATAAAGGATGTATGGTATCTATCCATGACACAAAACCAGTACATGCAAATCGACAACAAAAAAACACACTTAACCCTTTCCTCCATAGATTTTTTTTTTAACATACTTGATTTGCATAGGATTTTTTCAATATATAAAAAAATTTGTCAGGTTTAAAGTCTTAATGCATTGGGAAAACAAATATTTCATTAATGAAATTTCAGTCGTATATTCTCATGAATAGACACAAATTTTATTAGGTCTGATACAGATTTTTCGTAGGAGAATGTTTTAACTGAGGCACTACACAGGCATCAAAAGGCGACATTATGGAGTAAAGGGGGTGGTGTCAAAGGCATCATTATGGAGGAAAGGGTTAAAGCAAAGTAACAGCACTTTTATTGCTGTTGGTTTCATATCAAAGATCATGCTTTCTTTATAGAAACTTGAAGTAAAAGATGATAACTTAATATGCAGTTTTTAAATAAAGTTGCAGCAAATAACAAGATCATAAATCTTTGGCTGACAGAATGTCATGATCAAAATGGTTAAAAGTACATTATGTCTCATTTCTCTTCTCTCATGTCAGCTTATTCTTGGTACTATTTGAGTTACATTGCATATGAAGCATTTTTTATCTAAACAGCTGATGTCAAATTCTTCAAGAAGTTGGAAAACAAGAGAGAAAGAGAGAAAGGAACCCTTGTATTAGAATGTAAGGCTTCTAATCCTCATAACCAACCTGTCAAATGGCTTAAAGATGGGGAGCCAATCAATAAGGATGATCCGTATGTATACACCAATGTTTTATATATATAGAAAATAGAATATTTTATGTATTTGACTATTTAAAAAAAAACTTTGACTTTAAACGGGAAGCAGTCCAAAGCTTATGAAATACTTTTGTTTTATTGTGGTTATTGTTAAGGTGGTATGGGAGTCTAAAATAAAAATGATAGAATTTGTTCATACTTTGCCAAAACGGTGTATCTATTGATACATTTTGAAAAATATAATAAAAATGATAGGTCACCGCGCATTTTCTCAAGCTACAGGACGGGACAAAATGACACATTTTGTATGGATTATACAGGAAAAAACACCATTTTGTGATTAGAAACTAAACAAAATGATAGAATTGTTAAATACTTCAGGAAAAGATAGCTTTCAGACACTGCTTTGAGAATATGAAAAGGAAAGATAGGGTCACCGTACGTTTTTTCCGGCTAAAATACAAAATAGGAAAATTCCATACAGAATCCTTCAGAAAATGCACTTTTTTAGAGTTACCTCCCCTTAAAATGCCAATTTTTAAAAAAAATAAAAACAACCAAAAATAATTAACATTTGCAAAAATATCAATATTTAGAAGTTATATTCTTATAAATTGGTACTTTTAAATGAAAATGTACATCAAACATCTGCATTCCTGCATCAAATTTTGGTGGAAAATCTGGACCTTTGATTCTCTGTTTTTTACAATCCAAGATGGAGGAAGACACCCATACCACCTTAAGTTAAAGTAAACAGGGATTCTTTTAAAATATTTCTTCTCTTGCTCAGTACATCATGATAGTAGGTCATATTTAAAATGTTGAATAAAAAGTAGCATTATGTAAATTACCTGTCTATTCTACCATGCTACAGTTTTATATAATTTTACTTTACAGTCGTTTAGAAGTAACAAGGAAAGGAGAATTATATAAGATTGTTATTAAAAATCTGACCAGAGAAGATGCTGGACAATATGCTTGTCAAGTTGGAGAAAGATCTTCCAAATGTGAAGTCATCGTTGATGAATGTAAGTAATTATAAGTTAATGCTAAATAAGGTCATACATTACCTTTCTGTGATACTGATTAGTACTTGAAATTTTATATATAAGGTATTCATAGATTGTATTGAAAAGTACCAACTTCCAATTGAAAAAGTACAAGTCAATATGAAAGATTATGAAACCCCTGTACTTAATCAGATTTTATGTTAAAACACAACTATTTTGGTAAATTTTAGTGCATGGGATTTTTACACAGATTAATTTAGCATCGTAATTGTTAAAAACCTGTTATTTTTTCTAACAGTACCCAAACCACCACAGATAAATGCCAAAGACATACCAGAGGAGATTATTGTAAAGAAGGGTGAGGTGATTGAGATCGGTATCCCATTCATTGGTGTACCCATGCCTTCGGGGCACTGGAAAAAAGATGGTAATCCACTTAGTGAGGCAGATACAGATATCAGAATGACTGATACCCTGGCCAGCATCCGTATCCCAGATGCACAGAGAGGTGATACTGGACAGTATGAACTGACTCTTACAAATGAGGTCGGATCAGAGGTCATTCCTATTCCTGTCAGGGTTTTGGGTAAGGTTTGAATTATAATCAATAATTTCCTGTATTACATGTATTAACTATACCTCTAAAAAAGAAATCTAAATATAAGTCAGAAACCTGGTGTTCATTAGTTGTTGTTAGATGATGTGATTCTTAAGTGTTTTTTGTTTTTTATATAAATTAGACCAATGGTTTTCTATTTTATAGTTTGCTGTTTTCGGTGTGAGCCAAGGCTCTGTGTTGCAGACTGTACTTTGATTTGCATTAACCGATTGTGACTTGTAAGATAGAGTTGTCTCATTGGCACTCTAACTACATCTTCTTATATCTGGAACATGTTTTTTATGATAGTATTACGTATTGTATTGCTACCATACAAATTTGTTAATATGAAATTGACTTTCTATCCATTTCTTAGTTCTGAATTTCAGCAGAACTAATAGACTAAAGTTGTGAAAAAGATTCTTATAGTAGTTTAAACTAGCTTAGGTAGTTAATGAATATGTTCATGGATTCTTTTATTATAGTGGGTATCAATTTTGTGGATTGCTGAAAACTTGCATTTGTGGATATTTTATTTCATGGTTTTACCAACCTCTGCATACAAAGCCTTTGAAAAATTTGTTATTCGTTGAACATTTGAATTTGTGGTTATCTCATACTAACAAAAACAACGAAATTGGTATCCAACAAAAATTATTAAACCATATTAGTTTAGTGTTGATAAATGAAGATGACACTAATATATTGATATTCATTAGTTATACTTTTGGTTTTCAGATGTACCTGGTCGTCCAGGAGAACCATTGGATGTTGTTGATGTGTTTGCTGATAAATGTGCTCTTCTCTGGGACAGACCAAAAGATGATGGTGGATCACCAATCAAACATTATATCGTAGAAATGAAGGATTCAGAAAAAGACTCCGACAAATTTGAACAAGTTTGTACTACTGAAGATTTGGAAGTGGATGTTACAGGCTTGAAGGAAGGACATCGTTATCAGTTCCGTGTCAGAGCTGTCAACGAACAGGGTACCAGTGAACCACTCTTGGCTGATGGTGAAATTATTGCCAAAGATCCATGGGGTAGGTTAAATATCATTGCTTATAGGATTTCATCTTCCTAATCAATCCTTTGGATAATAGACAAGTTTCAAACTTGTGCATTTTCATGTTTTCCTATACATTTCCTTTCACAATGCTTACGCCACAGTAAGAACCGATATTTGATGATGTCTTGAACACCAATTTAACTAGAGTCAACGGGTGTAACTCATCCATAAAAAACAACTTGAGATTGAATATCCCTTTATTGTAGTGCATATAATGGACATACATTGCAATTTCAAGAAATTAAAGAAATATATGTGATGCATCTTTTGACATAATTGAAAAATCATATAATTTTGAATTTGTTTTTTCTATTTTTCTTATTGATCTTTATGGTGTTCAAACTACAGTGCATACATACATTTTTACGAGACATAAGTGAATGACATGACATTTATGGCAATGTTATAATTGCTATTATGCAAATTTTAAATATTGCCTAATTTGTATACTAGATCCATCTGACCCACCACAAGATACAAATGTGGAGGATTATGACAAGGACTATGTAGAAATTGGATGGAAGCCACCAATTAATGATGGTGGAGCTCCTATTGAGAAATATGTCATTGAGAAATGTGAGAAACATAGACCAGAATGGGTACCTGTAAGTATTTAAAGATAAAATTAAAAACATTGTATGATAAATTGTAACCTACAATTCAGATATCTATAAAAGAGATATTACACAACTATCACAAAAATATTGGACGGTTCAACACTCAATATCAACACCCAAGTGACATCCACTGTAAAGATTGCAAAAACAAGGACATTACATGTTTTACATGGTCAAGATAGCCAGACTTTAAATATGGTTGGCTTAAAACAGTTATAGTCCTACACACACACACACCCCTTTATCAATCTTGGCATTATGGATCTCATTTATTAATAAATTAGAACAGTTCTTAGAGTTTTGAAGTTTCAATTTTGAAATACAATTCTTAGCCATTTAATTAGCCTGTATGTTATAAATATGAAAACAGGAGATGTGGGATGTAGGCAGTGGCCCAACAACAAAGATAACCAAAAATTTATTGGCACTGGACGTTAAGCAAACATCAATCAATGAAAAATTGTGGGTAGAAAATGGATCTTTTGATTGGGGGTATTTTAGTTAATTTTAAGACTTTTAGATAGGTTCATTTCTAGCCAAAATCACATCCCTGTTATTTGTTCATGCATAAATTCTAAAATAACTTTTGTATACAATTATAGGGCATTGAAGTTCCTGGAGATAAGAGAGTTGGAACTGTCAGTGGCCTTACTGAGAACAGAGAATATATTTTCCGTGTTAGTGCTGTTAACAAGGCTGGTAAATCAGAACCTAGTGAAGCTACACCACCTGTTCTTACCAAGTCAAGGAGAGGTAACTATTTAGAAATGTGTCACTAGTTTATTGGTTTGAGATTTCAATGCTGGTCTTCATATTCTTGCAATGAACATTCTTCAATGTTCCATTTGATTTTAATGACGACAAAAAAAAGGAGATATATGTTTATAAGTTAGCAATCTAACACTTAAAACATTCATAGACATTTAGATACCAACATAAGGTCTTTAACAGAAGGTGTGCATCAATATCATATGGCAAGCTCTATATTGCAAGAGCCTCGACAATATGTCAATACATATAATAGAGACTATGAATAATCTGGCATTAATGGTGAATTCTTAATAGGCATTAGCACCAATATGTATCTAAGAACAACCACTTTTGGCTGTTGAGTGTCTTGCCTAGGGATTGGCACATTGCAGGGTTAAACAAGTGTTTAGTACCAAACACACCCCATTGGTGCATGTGTGTTATAAGATAGGAGTAATTTTTTAGATTATTTTAGTAAAGTGGTAAGAAACTAAAGGAAAATATGCATTGCTTTTCAATGTGAGCAATATTTTTTCTAGTTAAACCAAGAATTATGAACAAGGATGACTTGAAACCAATCCGTGTCAAAGTAGGAAAAGATTTCACAATTCCTGTAGAGTACATTGGTGAACCAACACCAAAGATTGAATGGAAGAAAAAGGGACTGGTTAGTATAGATTAAGTTTTATAAATGCGAGGCCAGTCCTTATTTTTAACATGACATATAATTCATCAGTGTGATAAAAAAAAAAGAAGTCTTATAGTGTGAATGTTTTGCTGAGCAGTTGGTTAAGAGAAAATTTCATGTTTTTTTAAAGGTAGATTTACTGTTGATAAAAACGTGTTCATATATGCATCCATATTTTAAATACAGTTAAATAAGGAATTGATACTTTATTTAAATTCATCTATATTAACTGATATGTGTATGTTTTGAGTGAATTTCTCCTCCAACATTGATTTGTTTGTTTTCCAAAGCCCTGGACACTTTACATCTCCTTTCCTTTCTGTATATACCAAATCAATCTCAAATTTGAACTATAAACAGCCAAGTGATTCCATGTTCCATTTTATGTACTATATTGTGTAGTATTTCTATGCATGATAATGGCCTTTAACCTCTATCCTAGGATCCATCAAAGGTAGTAAGTATTCCATGTATATCTCCTGTGTTGTATATAATGTTGTATATGATGTGTACTAGTGTTTTATTGTGCTTAAATAGTCATCAAAGGTTCAAAAGCTTTGGGAAAAATATTTCAGCAAGGGGTTTTAACATCAATTAAAGTTTCAGGAGAAATATAAAATGATTATTTCATTTCGAATTGCGATATTTTTTTTTACATTATTTGGTGGAGAGTTGTCTCATACCACATCTTTCAATTTCATATCAAAGGAAAAAGAGAACAAAAATGCTTCAGGTTTTTGAATGAATTATAATTATATCTTATTAAGCACAGTATAACACTTATCTTCCCTAGTATATCAAAGTAGTACAGTAGAAAATGTACTGGTTATTTGTATAGAAATATGTCATCACAGTAGTCTATAGTTACCACAATTTGATCTCTTGTGATGCCTCCATGATCTGTTATAATGCATTGTATTATGTTGTTACATAATATTCTCTATTTATGAGAAAAAGCAAAAGAGATCAGTCATCAACAGAGATCAAATCTAGTTGTCTCCCTTATTGTAATTATTTTTATTTTGATATTTTCAGCAAGGCATGAATAAACAGGTAGTTTTTTTTGGTTTTATAGATGATAAGATAATGTTTTTTTTGTTTATTTACTTATTTTTTACTACTATTACTTATGTTGCTTAAAATAAAAAAATAAAATTTTATTTGATTTTTAGTTTATGTCCTAATATGTTGTAATTTTTGTATATCATTTATTTTAATACCTTTATTTTTATTAGATTATTTCACTACTATTACTTACTTTACCTAAAATGAAAAAAAGTATTAATTATGAAATGTTATTTACTAAATAAAATAATTTATTGCAGTTTTGTTGTCTTTTACTTTGTACAATAACATATTTAACATATTTAATACATTATCTTTAAACAGAAGGTCCTGAAAGTTTTTCAAGGCTGTGTTTTTCCACATTTGAATTTTATTTATTGATGTATTTTCAAATTTTTTCCCCTTATGAAAAGGTCCTGTCTTCTTAAGATCATATAAATTTACCTCACTTTCACATTTAATTCGTACATAGATATATTTGACAAAAATTGAAAAAGTAACACAAAAATAATTATAAACAGATTTTTTTCGCCAGATAAAGATCAATTGTAAGTGCTTTGCATATTTGAAATTTTGACTCAAAGAAAGAAAAAAGAAAAAATTTACCCAAATCTATATAAAAAAAAATTTAGCCATGATAGTACATCTTTTAAATCATTCTATGATGATTATTTTTGGGGGATTTTTTTTTATGAGTTAATTGAAGACTTGTGATACATTTTAGAAAAGATGGAGCGAGTATCATTTTATCAATATTTTAAAGTATATATTTCTTGAAAATTTTAGATAGTAATTATTTGTAAATTGGACATTTTTCAGGACAAGAAAGAAGAACCTCTTGAACCATCTGACCATATTTCTATTGATAATAAGACCGAGAAGAAATCAACCTTGACCTGTAAAGAACCATCAAGGAAGGATACTGCTATGTACAATGTTACAGTGACTAACAAACATGGATCTGATACAGCTGATGTCGAGGTTGTTGTTCTAGGTAAGAACTTCAAAAGACATAGCTTTTATAGTTATTTTTAAAAGCAATAAAATATGTTATTCCATATTGGTATTATTTTAGTAGGTTTCTCTATATGAATTGGATTTTGAATAAAAAAGCATATTCACCTGAGAAAGTGTTATTCACCGCGCTAAACGTCACACGCTTTTACATGCAACGTTATGGTAAAATGTTTCATGTAAAAAAAAAAATTGGTATATATTTGTCATTAGATACATTTTCTTCTCTCGGACTATGGAATAAAACAATTACTGTCTTTTGTTTCGGTAAATATGGGGTTTTATTGACTTTTGAAAAACTGATATTCACTTCGGCCCTCGGCCTCAGTGAATATCACTTTTTCAAAAGTCAATAAAACCGCATATTTACCTCATCCAAAGACAGTAATTGTATATTATTTTCAAAAACTTTGAATTTGAAATGATTTATCTATGCTTTATTTAGGCATCTGAATAGTATATGTTATATTTTTTTTTAAAAATTGAATAAAAAGTAAAAATCTAAACTGTGAGTTTGCATTCTTGTGAAACCTATCACCTTGCAATTTTCACCAAATTGTTTTTAAAAGAATTAGAATTTTCATTTCTGTGGATTCATTATTATTTGTTGGATACAAATTTTTCGTGGGTTTTGTAGGTGCAGGTGAACCATCAATTCAAATGTTCAACCAATAACACATTTTCATTCGGCTTTATATGCAGGTATTGGCAAAACCACAAAATTAAATATCCATAAAAAGTTTTCACCAATCCATGAAAATTAATACCCATGAAAATAAATGAATTCACAGTATTCATTTCTTAAGTAAAAGACCATAACAGAAAAAGAATTAAAAGATTAGACAATTATTGTTGTTGTGGAAACTTTCATTCTATAGGATAAATCTTTATTTATTATTTTTTATAGGTCCACCCAGCATGCCTAAAGGTCCCATTAAGGTGTCTAACATTACAGCCGAGAGTGCAACACTTGAATGGGGTGAACCTGAAGATCATGGAGGTTCTCCTATAGAGTGAGTACAGTACATATAAGAGTAATGAGATGTGGTATGATTGCCAATGAGACAACTATCCACTAAGTTCAAATGCAGTGGATCTAAGCAATTATAGGCAACTGTATGGCCTTCAACAATGAAAAAAAACCTATATCATATGTTAAATGAGTTTGACTGTCCCTCTGGTATCTTTCGTCCTTCTTTTAAACCCTTTCTATATGCCTTTCAATTTACTATGACTGCTGTAATTGTTTACGAAGATCTCCTTTAGTTCATGCAACAAAGATAGCTTCACATATTTTGAATTTTGTAAACATTTTTGTTTGTTTTTATGCAACAACAGGAATAAGATATAAGTTTAGGAGTAAACCTCAAGCAAATCTGGACTTGTATCATGAATTTATAGTCAAATCAAATTATTGGATGGTGTAAAATCTATTATCATTATTGGATGGTGTAAAATCTATTATCATTATTGGATGGTGTAAAATCTATTATCATTATTGGATAGTTATCAGAGGATAGATAACATACAATGGACAATATCTAAAAACAGACATAATTTAAAGTTAAAAGCATCATGTGAGTTTATATCAATGTTTATATTTCAGTGGCTACAAGATAGAGAAGATGGATACTAAGAAGGGACAATGGGAACCAGTCAGAGAAGGAGTAAAGGGCACTAAAGTAACAGTACCTAAACTAAAGGAAGGACAAGAATATAAGTTCCGTGTCGCAGCAATGAGTCAAAATGGAAACAGTGAACCTTTGGAAACAAAACCAATAATCGCCAAAAAACCATATGGTAAATAGAAGTTACTTTATTGGTCATTTGTTCATACATGAGATGAAATATATGCATAATTTAGCATTTTAATTCAGAAACTGACATACAGCTGACACATTTGTGTATATTGTCACAATGCTTAAAACAAGGAATTATCAATTCTGATCAATTTTCTTGAATTCAAAAATTATTCCAGATTCAAATAATTCCTTGTTTAAAGCATTGTGACAATGTCAAAGATTTTCAAATAAAACACAGTGTAGGAATGATTGTAATTTGTAATTTATTTTCCCTAATAAAAAAAAAAACCACCAGCATTATTCTAGTTACACAATTTACTCCTCCTTTTATTAATTTTGACAAATCAAAAGAATTTGAAACCTCTCATATCACACCTTGTCTTAATCTTTGGGACAGAAGACTTCCATTAAGATAAGACAGGTTTAATTACAAAAATACTAAAAAGTTTTCAATCTGTATTAGTATTAAAATTCTGTACAAGTTTCAATTTTTCTAAGAATGCCTTTTACAATTGATACCTCATTCTTGAAGGCCATACCGTGACCTGTAGTTGTTAATTCTTTGTCATTTGGTCTCTTGTGGAAAGTTATCTGATTGGCAATCATACCACATCTTCCTACTTTTATATATCCACTTTACATATGTACTTGAGCATCTGTGACAGTTTGTAACTAGCTAATTATAGTCCTATGGAAATCGAACATTGTGAAAAAGACGATTTATATTTGTTTGCAGATGAACCATTCCCACCAGGACAACCTAAATGTGTAGACAGGGACCGTACCCACATCAAGATGAAATGGGAGCCACCAGAAAATGATGGAGGTAACCCAGTCAAGTCATATGACGTGGAGAGGAAAGAACCAAAAACCAACAGATGGGCTAAAATCAACAAAGAACCTATCACAGTAAGTGGGTTAAATGACTTGTTAATTAATGAATAAAGAAAAATAACAAATTTGAAGGAATTTTAATGGTTAATGATAATTTTGTCTATTTGTATATAACATTAATTCTTACTACTTTTGTTCGTTCATTTGATCTCAGTTTTCATTGGTTCAGATTGATTATGACATCAAATGTTCTTTCTTACTCTCCTCTGAATTTCCTTTAGCAATGTCATGAAAAAGGTGACCATGCCAGATGACGTTACATAGAAATAACACATCATTGCCACATTTGAATTTAAAATATATTTGAAATGCTCAGCAAGCTTCCAGTTTTAGATTGAAAATTTAACTGTCTCATGTGGATAAATATGGTCTCACACTAAATGCAGTTGTAGAATTTCTATTTATCTTTTATATTTTAAAAATGTATGTTTTAAATACATATGAATCATTTTATTTCACCCAAAAAATATAAAAATAAGAAAAAAAAATGTAAAATCACAATTAGTCACAAGAAAACAACTTCAATTTCCTAACTTACTTTTTCTTGTAGACTTGTGAATATGATGACAACAAAGTTGGCAAAGAGAAGGAATATGAATACAGAGTTGTTGCCATCAATGATGCTGGACCATCAGAACCTAGTGTGGCATCTAAAGTCATACAGGCTAAACCAGAAAAAGGTTGGTACGCTAATGAGTCTTTATCAGACAAAGAGGAGTTAAAAGGGTGTTTAAAGACAGAAATACTCATAACTCTCTATGAAATATATATTTATACAAAAAAAGTTCTAGTCAAGACATCTTTAAATGATTGCATATATTTATTTTATATACAATGATACCTTACAGATTATGTCGCTGTTTTGTTAAGGATCACCCATATTTCATTTATTTACAGAGTCTTTTCCACATTTCAGAAGCTTGCCCTAATGGCTTAGTCCTTAAACATTAAGATAATTCTGCATGTTAGTCTTTTGTTAGATACAACCCTACAAAAGATCTTGCAATGCCTTCCATGATTAATATATGGTTTTACTTGGCAGCTAGATTACTGTAAATTCAGAAATTATGGCGAGGTTTTTATTATTGCGAAAAATGCGACAGAATTGTAAACGCAATAATTCAAACTCGCATTTTGAAATATTTTATATTAATTAAACAGGATTTTTCTTAAAATCGTAAAAATTAAAATCGCATTTAAGTCTAAAATGACAAAATCGCAATAATAAATGCATGCAATAATTTGTGAATTTACAGTAGTAGGAATCCTTTAGTTCACTTCTGAATGAAAATCAAGATAAGAGTTTAGATTACACATTTCTTGTAGATAGTAATTAATGAAATTTTGTGTTTTTAATGAACAGAGGCACCAAAAGTGAGTCTAGATGGTTTGTTTGGTGCTAATGAGATCCGTGTAAAGGCAGGAGAACCCCTGGATATCCCTGTTGGTGTCAGTGGTACACCTACACCTACTGTCTCATGGGAGAAGAATGGAAGACCTGTTGATAATAGGGTAAGAGATTTGTCTTCATCTGTTTTAAGTTTCGTTTTCTTTGAGGATTAGTACTACCATTATGAACAATCTTTTTTAAAATTATTGGGAGGTTTTTATTATTGCAAATAATGAGAAAGGGTGAGTATCTCAATAATAAGGCCTGGCATTCATATATCTGACATGCATGCAGATTACGGGAAAATCTCAATAATTAATCCCACAGTTTTGTTCTTCTCAACAGTTTCTATGATAAATGCATGCAAAAGTTTTGCGTTTTACAGTATTTATAATGTTATAGATTATGAAAACATTCTTAAATGCATATCATTTCTGATACTTCTTAGGATTTGATCGCAGCATGTAAAAAAGAATCCATTAGAAAAATATTTTATAAACAATCAGTATTATCTTTCTAGGCTAAGTGCACAAGCTCCGAGGAGGATGCTAAACTCCATGTTGACAAAGCAGAAAGAGGAGACACAGGCAAATACACC